>NC_047028.1:6597098-6930391 GCF_902652985.1 Pecten maximus | reverse complement strand
CCTACCCATAGGGATGCTTCTGACCAAATTTGTTCAAATTCTGATCAGCGGTTATGAAGAAGTCAATTGTTGACGGACGACAGACGGACGGACGGACGCCACGGTATGGCATAAGCTCACCTTGGTCCTTCGGACCTTAATAAGTAGTCTGTAACGGAAGTGTTTAACGTTTTAGATATGTAGAGTCGGTCATCAGGTGCAAAAGTTAACAAATTAAAGACTGAATTATTATGTATCGGCAAAGCACACGCATCTGAACGTCCTGCAGGTAGGGCGTAAGAATTTTACCTGCTGCCCCCATCGTAAGAGGCGACTAAATTTGGGACCTTGTCTTTTCTCTTTCTTAACGACTTTCTTCTTCCTAATGTCTCCCTTGACAATGCCTCACTTTTGGCCTTTAGTTGAGCGTTCGCCGCTGTGAGGAAGGCTTTGGGTTCTGTCCCCTAGCCAAGACATACCAAAGTCTTTAAAAATGGTAGTTGCTACTCCTGCTTAAGATATGATTGCCCTCGGTTTCTCGGGACCACACTACCCTCATTTACTAGCTCACCGGTTACGAGTAACCGAGAGCTAATGCTGTCACCCCGGCGTCGGCGTCCCACCCCAAAAACTTTTAAGTTTTTTGAAAGCTTGTAAGTCCAAAAGTATACACTCATGTCCTTCATATTTAGTTTATACATTCATTAGAGGTCTAGGAATGATGTTATGGCAAAATCATGCAAAAAAAAAAATGTGATTTTTTCGCAATTTTCCATTTTGTGGATTTAACTTTTTTGGCACCAAAACCCACTTTAAAGTTTTTGGAAAGGTTGTATAATATAAGTTGGTTCATCTTCTGTATATGTAGTTTATTAATCCAATACATGTATATGTACCTACTTAATCATGTATAAAGGCTGGTCATGTCATACAATTTACCAGACATGTTATGCAAGAGATTAGTGGCCTACGGGTTCCATGTATAGGTATTAGGTAACTGTCTGATGTAGGAAATTGTCAATCGGTGTAGGGCGTAAGAATTGTACCTGCTGCCCCCATTGCATGATCGTAATAGGCGACTAAACTTGGGATCTTATCTTTTCTCTTCTTAACAACTTTCTTCTTCCTAATGTCTCCCTTGACAATGCCTCACTTTTGGCCTTTAGTTGAGCGTTCGCCCCTGTGTGGAAGGCTTTGGGTTCTGTCCCCTGGCCGAGACATACCAAAGTCTTTAAAAATGGTAGTTGCTGCTCCTGCTTACCGCTCAGCAAATAAGGAGTGGGACGACTGGTTCGCCCGTTGTCAGTATAATGTGACCGGGTGGGGTGTGCTGCTGGGTGTCTCCGGCAGTATGCTTCAGTGAGGTAGCACTCTAAATCGGCAAAAGAGCCGGCCTATCACAAGGAGACTTAACACAAACATACCGCAGCCTCCTAAAACACACATACGCACTCGCCACACGCATGCATGTCGCACGCACGGGAGGCCGTCCTTAAATGACCTTAGCTGTTAATAGGACGTTAAGCAAAATAAACCAAACCAAGGTACATGTATAAACTTTAGCTTAGTAGCTGACGCAGTCTGTCTCATAACTGGGCTAACATATTTAACTAAATTATATTTTTGAAATTAGAAATAAAACTATTTTACGGCACACTTGAAGTCCAAAAGTGTACACCTCATGTCCTTCTAATTTGGTTTATACATTCATTAGAGGTCTATTAGTGATGTTATGGCAAAACCATGCAGAAAAAAATTGCGATTTTTTCGCATTTTACCATTTTGTGGACTTAACTTTTTTGGCACCAAACTCACTTTAAAGTTTTTTTGGGGGGGGGGGGGGGGGGGGGGGGGGGGGGGGGGGGTCCAAAAGTATACACCTATCACCCTTCTAATTTCGTTTAAACATTCATTAGAGGCCTAGGAGCGATATTATGTGACATACAATTTCAAAATGACATGCTTATACATACAGAAAAAATGACATGCATAGTGTGATTGCGCCGGTGAGCTTTCGCAATCATTGATTGCACTTGTGTAAAATGTGACTGCCCTCCCCAAAGGATGTTTCACACCAAATTGGTTGTAATCCACCCAAGGGTTAAGGAGTGGGATTTTTATAGCAAAAATTCACCAAAGTTCCCATTTTGGGGCCCCAGGGGTCAGACCAGCCTCATTTATATAAAATATGACCGCCCTCCCCCAATGATGCTTTAAACTAAATTTCGAAGTAATCCACCCAAGGGTTAAGGAGGAGTAGCGTTTTGAAATAAAAAGTCTTGCCAACGACGGACGGAACATTTGTTTTGAATATAAGAATATAAATTTTCATAATTAACTTATTTTCTTTAAAAACTGATTTGATGCATGCATGTATAATTAACTAATTTCCTTTTTGTAAGACTGGCATTGAGACACTGGCCAACATGTATGGAACTTCAAAGTCAGACACTTTTCAAGGCCACACAAAAGTTGTACCTGCAGATTTTGACTCCCCTCAGGCGTTAATGGGATAATTTGAAGCTTTCAAATCCCACATGTTTGTGGAGAGGTACAACTAATTTAAAAATTATTAATGCATTTTGATTTGAAAATAATGAGCGAAAGAAATAATATCTAAGTATCCACACGGCACATTTAATACAAACACTGGAAAAACTCTCATCATCTGATCTTGGTGAGGCAATATCTTAACAATTATGCTTTAAGATTTTGCACATTTGAGTCATTATTTTATATTTCAAGACTTTCACCCTTCTTGTTGTTATTTCCTAATAAGTTGGTACTGACATTCTCACTAACAAGATGTAACGTTGTACGGTCAGCAGTATATTAGGTGTGTTTTGTTTACCGTCGAGGTTTCTGTCTTTATACTATAAGTTAAAGTAAATTGTTATTGAATTGTTTATCTGACGTTTGTTGACAATCTATTGGCGTTAGTTGACAATTCTCCAAGTGGTGAAATCAATTGAAGTGGTATGACAAGAGGCTGAGAAATTTCAGTGACCAGGAGTTGGTTAAATAACCAAGATCAGATTTATCAGACCGATAGACCAGACCACGTTACAAAGAGTTTATTTCATACCACAACTAAACCTGTTATTACTAACTATTTAAAATTAATAGTTCAAAACATGTTTATAAAAAATCTGTAAGGATGATGAAAATTAGTTTGTTAAGCATGGTTCATTATACACATACATGCATATGACAGGGCACTTGTTTGGAAATTAAAAAAAAGACTACATGGAACAATAACCTTGAATTTGTTATAAATATGTTTCACTGTTTGATAAGATTAGTTGAATTTCGGTTGATACGGTCATGATGCATGTGACCCCAGTTAACCTTGTTGGAACAATTCTAATCAAACTGGTAACAGAAACACAGGTAAGAAAAAAAGTGTTAAATCCTCTTATCATCATGCTTGATTTTGGTCTCTATTTTTATGTATACTTCAGTTCAATAAACTCAAGATAAAACAACATTTTTCATCATGCATTACATGACTTAGTTGAAGAAGTTTCTTTTAGACTTTTTAAGAAGTATTTAATTTCATAAGACCAAGTTTTGTTGATCTAAGAAATTCAAGGTAACAAAATTGAAGTTAAATCATTCTGACCTTTCATTATCAGACAAACATGCAGAGGAGAGATGATGAGATATCTACGACATCCCTCTCCAGAGTCACGAAGAAGGATAAGATTCTGTCAGAGCTATATCCTCGGATGATGCAGCTGTTGGGGCTAGCCGTATTGATACCATGGAATCGTCTTGGCCAGGGGTCACTTGATGCACTGATGAGGATATGTTCCGAGGGAAAAGAGGAATTTTCCAAATATGATTTGGAAAAAATGGTGGACATATTCGAAAATAAGAAAAGAGAGAAGGCTTGATCTTTAATATGAATACAAAATATGTAGACATATATACAATAGTGTCCCAGTGAAACAAGTAAACCCCCAGGAAGAAATATTTACTGTGTTTATTTTCTGTTTTTAAAAAGAATCTCACACTCTTGAAAGCTGTCAGTAGTGCCAATCTAAATAGTCTTGGAATGTTTAAAATCATTTTCGGAGATCGGACAGCCCTGCCTCACAGAGTGTTTTTTATAGGAAAGACGTTTGTTAAAAACCCATTGCATTTAACACTGCTATAAATATCGGAATAAAAAAAATGTAATCCAATGGATGAAACTTTCACCTAATCCATATTTTCCCAGTACGTTTATCAAATAAGTGTGATCAACTCTATCAAAAGCCTTTTCTTGGTCACTTTTAAGTATGTATCCATCTAAATTATCTCTTAACTTAATCAAATGCATCTCTAACATTGGATATAATATCAGCAATGCCCCTACCCAATACACAACAACTTTGATAAGGGGAGAAAATCAAAGGTATACTTGTTTTGACCATCACCCTAGCAATAATTTTATAATCAACATTAAGTGCCCTGCAGGTAGGGCGTAAGAATTCTACCTGCTGCCCCCATTGCATAATCGTAAGAGGCGACTAAATTTGGGATGTTATCTTTTCTCTTCTTTCTGAACAACTTTCTTCTTCCTAATGTCTCCATTGATTTGATTTGGTTTGGTTTATTTTGTTTAACGTCCTATTAACATCTAAGGTCATTTAAGGACGGCCTACCGTGCGTGCGACATGCATGCGTGTGGTGAGTGCGTATGTGTGTTTTGGGAGGCTGCGGTATGTTCGTGTTAAGTCTCCTTGTGATAGGCCGGAACTTTTGCCGATTTATAGTGCTACCTCACTGAAGCATACTGCCGAAGACACCCAGCAGCACACCCCACCCGGTCACATTATACTGACAACGGGCGAACCAGTCGTCCCACTCCTTGTATGCTGAGCGCTAAGCAGAAGCAGTAACTACCATTTTTAAAGACTCTGGTATGTCTCGGCCAGGGGACAGAACCCAAAGCCTTCCTCACAGGAGCGAACGCTCAACTAAAGGCCAAAAGTGAGGCAGTGTCAAGGGAGACGTTAGGAAGAAGAAAGTTGTTAAGAAAGAGAAAAGATAGGATCCCAAATTTAGTTGACAATGCCTCACTTTTGGCCATAAGTTAAGCGTTCGCCCCTCTGAGAAAGGCTTTGGGTTCTGTCCCCTGGCCGAGACATACCCGCTCAGCATATTTGGAGTGGGACGACTGGTTCGCCCGTTGTCAGTATAATTTGACCGGGTGGGGTGTGCTGCTGGGTGTCTTCGGCAGTATGCTTCAGTGAGGTAGCACTATAAATCGGCAAAAGTTCCGGCCTATCACAAGGAGACTTAACACGAACATACCGCAGCCTCCCAAAACACACATACGCACTCACCACACGCATGCATGTCACACGCACGGTAGGCCGTCCTTAAATGACCTTAGATGTTAATAGGACGTTAAACAAAATAAACCAAACCAAATCAAATCAATGGAGACATTAGGAAGAAGAAAGTTGTTCAGAAAGAAGAGAAAAGATAACATCCCAGATTTAATTTGGTTGTCAGTATGTGACCGGGTGGGGTGTCCTGCTGGGTGTCTTCGGCAATATGCTTCAGTGAGGTAGCACTTTAAATCGGCAAAAGTTCCGGCCTACCACAAGGAGACTTCACACGAACATACCGCAGCTTTCCAAAACACACATACGCACTCGTCAAACGCATGCATGTCGCACGCACGGGGGGCTGTCCTTAAATTACCTTAGCTGTTAATAGGACGTTAAACAAAATAAACCAAACCAAACCAATCTTGCTTGATGACCAAATGTAGTGTTGCTATCAGTGTTCGTAATTGATATCAATTTCAGAATGACGTGGAACCTGTCCTTCAGCCAGAGGTAACCGTCCTTCAGTCAGAGGTAACCGTCCGTCAGCCAGAGATAACCATCCATCAGCCAGACCAGCCAGAAGTAACCGTCCATCAGCCAGACCAGCCAGAGGTAACCGTCCTTCAGTCAGAGGTAACCGTCCATCAGCTAGTGATATCTGCCCATCAGGGCATGGCAACAAGAACAAGGTGAGTTTTTCTGTGTGTTGTTCTAAGTAATGTCAATACATTATTAATAAAAAAAATGTTATTTTATTCTATTTTCATACACCAGGTTTTAAGTGACATGATTATTTAATCCACAGCTACACAGAAGGCACATACATTAAAGTACAACATGGTACAAAAATGTATCCTGCAGTTGTAAGTTTTAATTGTTGAACATGCTCTGTTGCTTTTGTTATTACTTTTTTATGAGGACTGTATCGGAGCACCTGACTGAATTGTTTGTTGACATATTGTTTCGTTAATTTTAGCCCCAGACTGAACGTATTTCGTTTTACTAACATTATTGCAGACTAACAGTCAAACCAGTTTTGTCTCCCTTGACAATGCCTCACTTTTGGCCTTTAGTTGAGCTTTCGCCCCTGTGAGGAAGGCTTTGGGTTCTGTCCCCTGGCCGAGACATACCAGTCTTTAAAAATGGTAGTTGCTGCTCCTGCTTAGCGCTCAGCATATAAGGAGTGGGACGACTGGTTCGCCCGTTGTCAGTATAATGTGACCGGGTGGGGTGTGCTACTGGGTGTCTTCGGCAGTATGCTTCAGTGAGGTAGCACTATAAATCGGCAAAAGTTCCGGCCTATCACAAGGAGACACGAACATACCGCAGCCTCCCAAAACACACATACGCATTCACTACACGCATGCATGTCGCACGCACGGGAGGCCGTCCTTAAATGACCTTAGTTGTTAATAGGACGTTAAACAAAATAAACCAAACCAAACCAATCTTGCATGTACCTCAAAAACACATCTCATGTCTATTCTTCATGTCTACCCCAGGTTTTAGAATGTTCACAATTGCAGCTCCATCGATCAATTTGGTATCAACATTTGGAAAGGTGTCGTGTGATTTTCCATGCCTTTCAAGGCATTTGAGCAATAGTGATTTACGCAGCAATATCTATATGGAAGCCTCCAAACGTGACCACAATTTACATTATCGATGTATACTGGTATCCCTTCCGGGAGGCCCCGCGCAAAAACGGCTTTCGTTTCCGACTTGAACGACGCCGATCTTTTCAAAAAGACCAAAATATTTGTGATAGTTTTTGTCATTTTAGGCATGTGCGCAAGGTTACATGTCCAATTTTTAAATATGTTTTTGATATTTATAAAGCTTGCATAGACAACTTAAACTTATGCCTCTAAAATTATCTTGGCCATTTCACAAAATGTATACAATACAGGCAGAGGATCATCGACTTGAAGCGTGCAAATTTGTAAAAACAACTCTAAATGTGAGAACCTGAAAAATTAGTTGGACTGAAATCTTCTAAATAAAGTGAACCGTCTTTCTAATGTTAGCAACCTAAATAAGTTAATCCATTTGTTTGCTAACAAAGTAGAAAAAGATATAGTTTTTGTTACTTTTCAGGAATTAGGTTTAACAGACTAGGATGAATCATATCAGCCAAATATGTGAAAACATGATGAAATATTATAAATTCTGACATTTTTAGCCCACCATCATCAGATGGTGGGCTGTTCAAATCGCCCTGCGTCCGTGGTCCGTCATCCGTCCGTCCGTCCGTCCGTCCCTCCGTCCGTCCGTCCGTCCCTCCGTCCGTCCGTCCGTCCGTCCCTCCGTCCGTAAACAATTCTTGTTATCGCTATTTCTCAGAAAGTACTGAAGGGATCTTTCTCAAATTTCATATGTAGGTTCCCCTTGGTGCCTAGTTATGCATATTGCGTTTTGAGACCAATCGGAAAACAACATGGCCGACAGGCAGCCATCTTGGATTTTGACAATTGAAGTTTGTTATCGCTATTTCTGAGAAAGTACTGAATGGATCTTTCTCAAATTTCATATGAAGGTTCCCCTTGGTGCCTAGTTATGCATATTGCATTTTGAGATCAATCGGATAACAACATGGCCGACAGGCAGCCATCTTGGATTTTGACAATTGAAGTTTGTTATCGCTATTTCTGAGAAAGTACTGAAGGGATCTTTCTGAAATTTTATATGAAGGTTCCCCTTGGTGCCTAGTTATGCATATTGCGTTTTGAGACCAATCGGAAAACAACATGGCTGACAGGCAGCCATCTTGGATTTTGACAATTGAAGTTTGTTATCGCTATTTCTGAGAAAGCCCTGAAGGGATCTTTCTCAAATTGCATATGCAGGTTCCCCTTGGTGCCTAGTTATGCATATTGCGTTTTGAGACCAATCGGAAAACAAAATGGCCGACAGGCAGCCATCTTGGATTTTGACAATTGAAGTTTGTTATCGCTATTTCTGAGAAAGTACTGAAGGGATCTTTCTCAAATTTCATATGTAGGTTCCCCTTGGTGCCTAGTTATGCATATTGCAATTTGAGACTAATCGGAAAACAACATGGCTGACAGGCAGCCATCTTGAATTTTGACTATTGAAGTTTGTTATCGCTATTTCTGAGAAAGCCCTGAAGGGATCTTTCTCAAATTGCATATGAAGGTTCCCCTTGGTGCCTAGTTATGCATATTGCGTTTTGAGACCAATCGGAAAACAAAATGGCCGACAGGCAGCCATCTTGGATTTTGACAAATGAAGTTTGTTATCGCTATTTCTGAGAAAGTACTGAATGGATCTTTCTCAAATTTCATATGAAGGTTCCCCTTGGTGCCTAGTTATGCATATTGCGATTTGAGACCAATCGGATAACAACATGGCCGACAGGCAGCCATCTTGGATTTTGACAATTGAAGTTTGTTATCGTTATTTCTGAGAAAGTACTGAATGGATCTTTCTCAAATTTCATATGTAGGTTCCCCTTGGTGCCTAGTTATGCATATTGCGATTTGAGACCAATCGGAAAACAACATGGCCGACAGGCAGCCATCTTGGATTTTGACAATTGAAGTTTGTTATCACTATTTCTGAGAATGTACTGAATGGATCTTTCTGAAATTTCATATATAGGTTTCCTTTGGTGCCTAGTTATGCATATTATGTTTTGAGACCAATCGGAAAACAACATGGCCGACAGGCAGCCATCTTGGATTTTGACAATTGAAGTTTATCACTATTTCTGAGAATGTTTTGAATGGATCTTTCTCAAATTGCATATGTAAGATTCCCTTGGTGCCTAGTTATGCATATTGTGTTTTGAGACCAATCTGAAAACAACATGGCCGACAGGCAGCCATCTTGGATTTTGACAATTGAAGTTTGTTATCACTATTTCTGAGAATGTTTTGAATGGATCTTTCTCAAATTGCATATGTAAGATTCCCTTGGTGCATAGTTATGCATATTGTGTTTTGAGACCAATCTGAAAACAACATGGCCGACAGGCAGCCATCTTGGATTTTGACAATTGAAGTTTGTTATCGCTATTTCTGAGAAAGTACTGAAGGGATCTTTCTCAAATTTCATAAGTAGGTTCCCCTTGTATTGCATTTTTGGACCAGTCTGTCCTGAAAACAACCTGGCAAACAAACAGCCATTATCGTTAAATCTCAAATTTCTTATATAGCTAGGATTCCCTTGTTTGAAAAGTACTGGAGGGATGTCTCAATTTGCACAGATTAGTAAAATGAAGGGAAAAGTAGAGAAAAGATCAATCTGACATGGAACCTATGAAGATCATTCAATGGTGGGCGCCAAGATCCCTCTGGGATCTCTTGTTATACTTTCGAACCCACTTTATTTGAACTCTTGTATATTGAAATACTATATAATTTGAAAGAAATCACTGTTCAAACGCTTTCTTTGTAATTTTAACAGGTTAATTTGATATCCTGGTTAATTTGAAGCATTTCGACTTTCCCCGAGCGTTTACATACATCTTGGTTCCAATGTTGTATCACGTTTTGGTGTCTCCGTGTTCGGCGAAAAATCAGTTTTAAATACTTTCATTTTACCGCTAACTTACCTCACTCGAAAATTAACGAACCGAAAATATTTATGCATCAGGAACTTACTAAAGTCGGTTATATATACCATTGCAACCGCAAAGTCAGGTCATATTTGGACTAACTTACCAGGGATTGAACCAGGGCCAATCCTTAAAAAAAACCGCAATACCAACTTAGTTACCGGAGAGGAATGTTCTCAATGTGTCAATGTAATTGGCAATAAACATGTTTAAAGACAAAAAGAAATTTTATATTTGGTAACAGAGCTATTCTCAAATATTTAGGGAGTATTTAGATGCATGTAAATTAAATGCCGATTTTAATGTTAAACATCTTACAAAGAAAGAAAGAAAGAAAGAAAGAAGATTTTTCTCTCTACAAAATAAAAGAAAAAGGATCACGCCAAAACGGTTAGACCGGAAGACTCACTTAGTGACACTGCCAAATTTGGACCGGAGAGATCCCATAAACATTGACATCCATTGCGCGCGAAGAAAGAAGTCAGTATACATCTTCATTGCCTCCAGAGGACAATCGGGATGCTATCATCAACCACAGTCCCATATTCGTTCAGGGGATTAGTTCCAGTGTCATTCCGAAATGTCGTCCGGCAATATTTGATGAAGAAACAGACACAAATACTGAACATAAGAAATAGAAACGAGTTCAAAGGGGTCATCAAATGTGGAATCTTTGAAGAACAACATCCGCGATGTGAGAAATGAGATAGTCCTCAATAGGAAGGAATGAGAACAAGTTGCTCCATTGCCAAGCCAGGGATGAAAAACAAATATCGGAGCCTACGGAAAGGTTGGCATTTAACAATAAACAACAAACTTCAAGAGATCAACGGAGAGGGATGTGTCTTTAGATATGTTTACAACCGAGTAAAGTCAGAATTGAGCAACAAATACCAAGCACCGTTTTTCAGAGGAAAAGCTCAATGCAATGCAATGGGAACGCATCATTGAGATTAGTATACAATATGAATCACAAGATCTGTTCGACGAAGTTATAGTACATACCACAGCAAATGGAAAAGTATGCCATGAGAAATCTGAGAGGCGTCGCTTTACTAGTCAATCCAAAACTGCCATGGCCAAGAAAGCTCTGGACGAGGGAAAAAACCAAATGTTGAGGTCATATCGGAGCAACATTATGATTTCGGAGACCTGAAATCTTGTCCAACAAAATCAGTTCTCAGAAAGGCCGTGAGTGAAAAATTATAAACGGAAATGAATCAAAACGACATCATCCAAGAAACGTCATCTTTAATACATAGTTATATTGATGATGATGCCGACCCAACATACAGATATGCTGGTTACATTCAGTATGTTGCAGCTGTACTGTTCACCGTTATAATATTTTCGCAGGCTCAAAATGAGGCTCTGGTAAACATGGCTAGGCCAGATCTATATATCGACTCTACAGGATTTCTGATCAAATCATTTCCGGACCAGAAGAGGCCTTACCTGTATTCTATTGTAATCAAGCCAGAAGATAATCTTCCTCCAGTCACAATCGCTGACATGATAACTACAGACCACATACAACCCTCCATATGCATTTCCTCACATTTTGCCATAGAGCAGTCACGGAGAAAGCATTCATTCCAGCCAAGGAAGGTGGAAGTCGACTGGAGCTGGGCTCTGATAAATAGTACGCTGATGGCATTCAATTGCATGTCCATAAAATTCTATCTAAGAGTTGCATGAGAAATTGTTTACCACCGGGTGCAGGATGAAGACCTCCGGGAAAGACAAGGAATTATATAGGTTTATTATTCGCTGTACTCTGCAATGAATCATCTGTTGAGAGCATGGAGAAGGATTTGTCATTATATTCACGGTACTCTTATCTACTGACAGACGATGTCCAAAAATCGAAAGATGCTGTCATTGAGAGATATGAAAAATATCCGAATTGGGAGACCGATTATAGCTTCGAAGAAACTGACGATGCAAGGGAGTGATCCTGCTGGAGAATTAAAATATATCTATGAAAGTAGTTCGGAATCATTGCCAAACGGGTTTCGTATTGTAAAGAAAGATATTTTCAGAGGAAATGAACGCTTAAGACCAGCTACATTTGTGTCAAAACTTAAGCGAAGCATCAATGCAAGGCTGAAGTAAGTAAACTTGTTAGAACTAAGGAATACCAAGAAGAAGAGAAAAGGAGGTATTGACGTACATGTATCAGAAGAAAAATGGTCAAGAAAGAAAAGTCCTGCCCTGCAAGTAGGGCCTAAGAATTGTACCTGCTGCCCCCATTGCAAGATAGGCCGGACTTTTTGCTGAAGCACTCACTGAAGCATACTGCCGAAGACACCCAGCAGCACACCCCACCCGGTCACATTATACTGACAACGGGCGAACCAGTCGTCCCACTCCTAATATGCTGAGCGCTAAGCAGGAGTAGCAACTACCATTTTTAGCCCACCATCATCAGATGGTGGGCTATTCAAATCGCCCTGCGTCCGTGGTCCGTCGTCCGTCCGTCCGTCCGTCCCTCCCTCCGTCCGTCCGTCCGTCCGTCCGTCCGTCCGTCCGTCCGTAAACAATTCTTGTTATCGCTAATCCTCAGAAAGTACTGAAGGGATCTTTCTCAAATTTCATATGTAGGTTCCCCTTGGTGCCTAGTTATGCATATTGCATTTTGGGACTGATCGGAAAACAAAATGGCCGACAGGCAGCCATCTTGGATTTTGACCATTGAAGTTTGTTATCGCTATTTCTGAGAAAGAGCTGAAGGGATCTTTCTCAAATTTCATATGTTGGTTTCCCTTGGTGCCTAGTTATGCATATTGCGTTTTGGGACCGATCGGAAAACAACATGGCCGACAGGCAGCCATCTTGGATTTTGACAATTGAAGTTTGTTATCGCTATTTCTAAGAAAGTACTGAAGGGATCTTTCTCAAATTTGATATGAGGGTTTCCCTTGGTGCCTAGTTATGCATATTGCATGTTGGGACCGATCGGAAAACAACATGGCCGACGGGCAGCCATCTTGGATTTTGACCATTGAAGTTTGTTATCGCTATTTCTGAGAAAGTACTGAAGGGATCTTTCTCAAATTTTATATGTAGGTTTCCCTTGGTGCCTAGTTATGCATATTGCATTTTGGGACCGATCGGAAAACAACATGGCCGACAGGCAGCCATCTTGGATTTTGACCATTAAAGTTTGTTATCGCTATTTCTAAGAAAGTACTGAAGGGATCTTTCTCAAATTTCATATGTAGGTTCCCCTTGGTGCCTAGTTATGCATATTGCATTTTGAGACCAATCGGAAAACAACATGGCCGACAGGCAGCCATCTTGGATTTTGACAATTGAAGATTGTTATCGCTATTTCTCAAAAAGCACAGAAGGGATCTTTCTCAAATTTCATATGTAGGTTCCCCTTAGTGCCTTGTTATGCATATTGCATTTTGAGACCGATCTGAAAACAACATGGCCGACAGGCAGCCATCTTGGATTTTGACAATTGAAGTTTGTTATCGCTATTTCTGTGAAAGTACTAAAGGGATCTTTTTCATATTTGTTATGTAGGTTCCCCTTGGTGCTTAGTTATGCATATAGCATTTTGAGAACAATCGGAAAACAACATGGCCGACAGGCAGCCATCTTGGATTTTGACCATTAAAGTTTGTTATTGCCATTTCTGAGAAAGTACTGAAGGGATCGTCCTCAAATTTCATATGTAGGTTCCCCTTGGTGCCTAGTAATGCATATCGCATTTTGGGACTGATCGGAAAACAACATGGCCGAAAGGCAGCCATCTTGGATTTTGACCATAGAAGTTTGTTATCGCTATTTCTGAGAAAGTTCTGATTGGATCTTTCTCCAATTTCATATGTAGGTTCCCCTTGGTGCCTTGTTATGCATATTGCATTTTGAGACCAATCAGAAAACAACATGGCCGACAGGCAGCCATCTTGGATTTCGAAAATTGAAACTGGTTATCACTATTACTAAGAAACTAATGAAGGGATCTTCCTGAAATTTCATATGTAGGTTCCCCCAGGTGCCTAGTTATGCATATTGCATTTTGAGACCAATCGGAAAACAACATGGCCGACAAGCAGCCATCTTGGATTTTGACAATTGAAGTTTGTTATCACTATTTCTCAGAAAGCACTGAAGGAATCTTTCTCAAATTCCATATATATAGGTTCCCCTTGGTGCCTAAATCTTAAATTTTATATATAGGTTTCCCTTGTTTGAAAAGTACTAGAGGTTTCTTCTGAGTTTACACAGATTAGTAAGACTTAGAAGAAGAGAAAAGTAGAGAAAAGATCAATCTGACATGGAACCTATAAAGAACATTCAATGGTGGGCGCCAAGATCCCTCTGGGATCTCTTGTTACTCATTATAATGAGTCACCATATTTGTTCAGAACTACATTTTTAGCCCACCATCATCAGATGGTGGGCTATTCAAATCGCCCTGCGTCCGTGGTCCGTGGTCCGTCCGTCCGTCCGTAAACAATTCTTGTTATCGCTATTTCTGAGAAAGTACTGATGGGATCTTTCTCAAATTTCATATGTAGGTTCCCCTTGGTGCCTAGTTGTGCATATTGCATTTTGGGACCAATCGGAAAACAACATGGCCGACAGGCAGCCATCTTGGATTTTGACAATTTGAGTTTGTTATCGCTATTTCTGAGGAAGCACTGAAGGGATCTTTCTCAAATTTCATATGCAGGTTCCTCTTTGTTCCTGGTTATGCATATTGCATTTTGAGACTAATTAGAAAACAACATGGCCGACAGGCAGCCATCTTGGATTCTGACAATTAAGGTTTGTTATCGCTATTTCTGTGTAAGTAATGAAGGGATCTTTCTGAAATTTCATATGCAGGTTCCCCTCAGTGCCTAGTTATGCATATTGCATTTTGAGACCAATCGGAAAACAACATGGCCGACAGGCAGCCATCTTGGATTTTGACAATTGGAGTTTGTTATCGCTATTTCTGAGGAAGTACTGAAGGGATCTTTCTCAAATTTCATATGTAGGTTCCCTTTGGTAACTAGTTATGCATATTGCATTTTGGGACCAATCGGAAAACAACATGGCTGACAGGCAGCCATCTTGGATTTTGACAATTTGAGTTTGTTATCGCTATTTCTGAGGAAGTACTGAAGGGATCTTTCTCAAATTTCATATGCAGGTTCCTCTTTGTTACTGGTTATGCATATTGCATTTTGAGACTAATTAGAAAACAACATGGCCGACAGGCAGCCATCTTGGATTCTGACAATTAAAGTTTGTTATCGCTATTTCTGTGAAAGTAATGAAGGGATCTTTCTGAAATTTCATATGCAGGTTCCCCTCAGTGCCTAGTTATGCATATTGCATTTTGAGACCAATCAGAAAATAAAATTGCTGACAGGCAGCCATCTTGGATTTTGACAATTAAAATTTGTTATCGCTATTTCTCAGAAAGTAATGAAGGGATCTTTCTGAAATTACATATGCAGGTTCCCCTCAGTGCCTAGTTATGCATATTGCATTTTGAGACTAATCAGAAAACAACATGGCTGACAGGCAGCCATCTTGGATTTTGACAATTGAAGATTGTTATCGCTATTTCTGTGAAAGTAATGAAGGGATCTTTCTGAAATTTCATATGCAGGTTCCCCTCAGTGCCTAGTTATGCATATTGCATTTTGAGACCAATCAGAAAATAAAATTGCTGACAGGCAGCCATCTTGGATTTTGACAATTAAAATTTGTTATCGCTATTTCTCAGAAAGTAATGAAGGGATCTTTCTGAAATTACATATGCAGGTTCCCCTCAGTGCCTAGTTATGCATATTGCATTTTGAGACTAATCAGAAAACAACATGGCTGACAGGCAGCCATCTTGGATTTTGACAATTGAAGTTTGTTATCGCTATTTCTGTGAAAGTACTGAAGGGATCTTTTTCAAATTTCATATGTAGGTTCCCCTCAGTGCCTAGTTTTGCATACTGGGACCAATACGAAAACAACATGGCCGACAGACAGCCATTATAGCTAAATCTTAAATTCTATATATAGGTTCCCCTTGTTTGAATAGTACTCGAGGGCTGTTTCTGAATTTACACAGATAAGTAAGACTTAGAGGAAGGGAAAAGTAGGGAAAAGATCAATCTGACATGGAACCTATAAAGATCATTCAATGGTGGGCGCCAAGATCCCTCTGGGATCTCTTGTTAAATACTCTGGTATGTCTCGGCCAGGGGACAGAACCCAAAGCCTTCCTCACAGGGGCGAACGCTCAACTAAAGGCCAAAAGTGAGGCATTGTCAAGGGAGACATTAGGAAGAAGAAAGCTGTTAAGAAAGAGAAAAAGATAAGATCCCAAATTTAGTCGCCTCTTACGATCATGCAATGGGGGCAGCAGGTACAATTCTTACGCCCTACCTGCAGGGCAGCGAAAAGGTACGAGCAATAAAGGAAGCTCCTTCTGGCCTATATATATATATATCATGTTAACTATAGGCAGTTCGAGTTATCGTTCTCGGTGGTCAAATTGCAGTTAGAGTTATCGCCCTTGGCAAAACTCATGTTTCCGCCCAAGTAGAAAACAAGCACATGTTCAACAAAATGTTGTCAACCTTTTCCCGTTATTGTGGCCCATACTTTGTAAGTGCATATGAACTATTTATTGATATGTTTGTATTAGTATAGCCATGTTTCAATGTTCAATTCAAATTAAGTGTAATTAACACGTATTTTGCAATATTATGCTATGTAGCTGTAGCGAGGGCTCTCACCTCGTGTTATGGTGCCTTATATTTCTATTACTGTGTTTTATAAACATGTTGTCATGTCATATACAGTGTAATACATCTAGTCAGTACCTGTATATTATTGTAGGGTTGCTATCTATCCTGTTCTACCCATACAGTTGAATTATAATGGTTGTAATTCTGTCAACATTGTAACACATAAAAAACTAGGTTTTTTAAGGATGCTTACACCGTAATTTTATAGAAAATATATTTTTGTTTTCAAATGTATAGAAAAGTCTAATGCTGTATCCAAATGAGTCAATTAACGATTCTAGTCATGTTTTTGGTACTGTAGATGTCTTGTTATGAAGTTTAAATAGGGTAAAAATAAAAACATTAACAAACAAACATGTACTTATGTGACCTTTGTTTTAATTTCAGCTTTCACTATATTTCACCAATAAATCTGAGTAACCTTCAAGCCAGGCTTGTCGTTGTCAGTACAGTGAAAGACAGTTGATTACCACTGATCATGGAAGAAGGACAGGACTCTAGGAGTCCTACTGACAAAGAGCTCACAGCTGAGTCTCAACCATTGGTTGGAACATCAACAACTCAAGATCCGGATGAAAATGAGAAACGGTTAAGTACACTATCCATGAAAGCTGAGGAACAGTTTCGCAAAAATGTGACAGCTTTCTCCGCAAAGTTTTCAAGCATCACCACAAGGATTGATGAACTTCTCGCAGTTGACCTTTCAGCCACTGATCCGTCTCGCGCACATCAGGTCAGAACAAGCATTCGTGAGTCATTGCAGGAGTACATTGAATTATCTGACAAGTTTTTAGACTACCTCATTAGGGAAAGGTCACAGAGCAGTGTAGAGGCGAAATCTAGTCACCTATCCGATCGTATACCCTTAGAAGCGAGGGTACACCAGACTCTGGCAAAATTTAATACTGTAGACATTGAAACGAAAAGTAAAGCACCTAGCTATAGTAGGAAATCAAAGACACAGATGGAACGAAAGGAGAAATATCCTCGCCGCAGTAACAAGAGCAGTAATGCAAGCAGTCATTATTCATCTTTAACGTCCTCAGACAGCGCCTTAAAGTCGCGGCGACTAAGGCTCAGTTGGAGTTTGAGTTAAAGGAGGCAGAGTTGAGGAAGGAAAAGGCCAGATTAGAGGAGGAAGAACTTCGAGCTCAAGCAGCCGCTGCAAGGAAAAGGTCAGAGTTACTAGTAGACTTAGACGTGCTTACGGTTAAGAAAGAAGCAGCTTTAGCTGCGACTGAACTAAAGGTTCTAGAATCCGAGGATGGTCTCTCTGAAAGGAGTGAAAGTGACAAATCAAGTGTCGATCGTGAAGCAGTGAATGAAAGGACAAGGCAATACATAGAAAACCAGAACTCTTTAAATGAGACCTCACCGCCTGTTGCTTATGCTAATGTTAAGAATGGGTCCGAAATGGATGATGGACCAAAAATATCATGGAATCCCTATACTGCACCATTCCACCCTAGTCATTTAGCTGCGGATTCCAAAACTCACTCCCTTGATATAGCAAAATTCCTGATGAAAAAAGACTTAATTATTTCTCGACTAACGCA
Organism: Pecten maximus; assembly: GCF_902652985.1. NCBI lineage: Eukaryota > Metazoa > Mollusca > Bivalvia > Pectinida > Pectinidae > Pecten > Pecten maximus. The sequence goes on along the minus strand of NC_047028.1, from coordinate 6,912,195 downwards.
ATTCGATGACCGACCTGAAAATTACATAAGTTGGAAGGCCAGCTTCCAAGCAATCATGGAAGAAGTGGATGCAAATCCATCGGAGGAGCTTGACCTGCTGGTCAAGTGGTTGGGCCCTAAACGTCACGCAAAAAGCATACGAGCATCTATTGCTGGTAACCCACATATTGGCCGTCAGGAACTATGGCAAAGATTAGACGAGGCTGCCCAGAGGTTATAGAATCTGCTTTGAAGAAGTTGGACAATTTTCCTAGACTCACAGTGAAGGACCCTGAAAAATTGTATGATTTGTTAGACATCATAACAGAAATCAACACTGTGAAACAAAATAACAAGTTTAACGGAATCCTGTCTTATTATGACTCGTCGCTTGGTATCAACCAGGTAATTGCAAAATTACCTCCCAGACTGCAATACAAATGGACAGACAGAGCGGCATCATTTAAGAAATCCCATGGCAATGTCTATCCTCCGTTCGGATTTTTCGCAAGCTTCTTGAAAGAAATGACGTCATTGTTAAACGATCCAGGTCTAATGGTCACGGGTCATGAAAGTTCGTCTTCTGGTACGCGTCGTTTTGATAATCCACGTCGTGCAGATAACCCTCAGCGTACAGATATTCGAGTGAAGAAAACTGAAGTAAAGGGTGGCTCGAGCTTCCAGCATAGAGAGGAGGGAAAATGTATTATTCACGACTCAAACCATACAATTAACAAATGTAGGAAATTTCAAGAGAAATCTGTGTCGGAACGGAAGAAATTATTGGCAGACCACCACATTTGTTTCATGTGCTGTAAATCCAGCTCGCATGTCTACAGAAACTGTCCTGAAGTGATTAGTTGTGACATATGTCATAGTGATAGACACCCATCTGCTCTCCATCCAGTCTCTGAGAGCTACAATAACAATTCAGATAAACGACAAAAGGCTAAGTCATATAACGGCAAGGAGGCAGTTCCCAGACCAGTTCAGCTTCCTCAATCACAAGACATAGAGACCTCAACATCCGTATCCACCCATTGTACCCAAATATGTGGAAAAGGTTTTAGTGGACGCTCCTGTGCAAATACACTTCCGGTCAAGCTTCATCCTGTCGGAGAGCCAGACAACTTTCAAACTGTATACGTCATCCTGGATGACCAAAGTAATCGGAGTCTTGGTCGGTCTGAAATCCTCAAGTATTGGGATATTCCTGTTGGCAGATCCGAACCGTACACAATGGTGTCATGCGCAGGAAAACAACCTACATACGGTAGACGTCTCCACGGTTTGGCAGTAACTTCCATGGATGGGACACATACATTGAACTTACCCACTTTAATAGAATGTAATCAGATCCCAAATAGCAGAGAGGAGATTCCACCACCTCAGGTGGCTACCTGGTATCCACATATGGCAGATGTTGACTTACCTCCGTTGCAACCGGATATAGAAATACAGCTCCTTATAGGAAGAGATCTCCCGGAAGCATTTCACGTAACTGAGCAACGGACAGGAGCTAGTGGGGAACCCTTCGCCCAACGACTTAAGTTAGGTTGGGTCGTGGTAGGGGAGATATGTCTCGGAAAAACTCATAAGCCAGATGTTGTCAACGTGATGAAAACAAAAGTTCTCCCAGACGGAAGAGTAACCACATTCGGGGAATGTGAAAATAGGATCCACGTCAAGGATTCGCCTGACTTGTGTAATGACGTATTCCTTTACACAAGAGACGACGACAAACCGGGATTGTCGCTTGAGGACCGCTTATTTATAGAAATGATGGACAAGGAATTCGTCAGAGACACCGATGGGTCTTGGTCAGCACCACTACCCTTTCGCGAGAATCGCCCTCGCCTTCCAAATAATCAACCCCTTGCACTAATCAAAGTACTGAAAGTACTGCAGGAGGCGTTAGTCAGATGTAAAAGGTGATATTTGAAATAAAGCAAGAATAGAAATTAAACTGATATCAACATGATGAAACATTTCTACTTAAGTGTGTCAAATCAACTGGACAAAAAGGTTTTCACAGTCCTGATGAATGTAATGGTTTAGACTGTTCCGATGTACATAATGGTTTTTACCATCTTCAAGTTTCAAACCAACTTCTACTTAAGTAGTTAAACATTTTTTTTTTTTTTCAAACCAACTTCTACTTAGGTACATGTCGTTAACATTCATACTTTAAACCAACCTTATACTTAATTAGTTCAAAACTTGCATTTATGTGTTTAAAACCAACTTATACCTAATAGGCCTAGGTATTAGAAAGGTCGAAACGATATGATCATTTAAATACGCTATAACAATACACGACATGTATTGAAAATACAGGAGTGTCTGCTACTTTTTTGTTGAAAGTGTGCAATGTGTTTCAATATCTTGTGAAAAATTGCTTATTCCTTTCTATTTTGATCTTAGAATAATATCAAAATTTAGATTGACGACTATTAAAAATTATTACTTTTTTATTCAACAAAGACATTTTTTTTAAGGAGAATTATTTCAAAATTAGGTATCAATTCCATCTATTTTAATAGCTAGATCCAATATCAATATTAACAATAAACTGTGATTTGTAATTTGTTGTTACCACCAAGATGTAGACACTAGCAGATTAGGTACTGTATATAAATATACAGTGTTTAACATGCAAAATACAATTGTATTGAAGAAAACTTTCATATTTGAAACCAATTCAATATGATTGTGTTTAAAGGAACTATAAGTCCCTTGGGGTGAGGAAAGAACACAGGGCCTATTTTTACATCAGGATTGTGTTCATCTCTTGATGCCAAGCAAGGCTATGTATGATTATCGGGTGGGGATCTGAATGATTTTACAGGTAAAACAAAAGTAATCAGTTTTCAATGGTGGGAAAAGCTTTACCAATTTCGAATCCCTAGCTAGGATGATAATAATCAAATATGATAGAAATCCGCCGCCTTCTTCCAGACAATTAATTGTTTGTATCAATTTAGCCAAATTGACCCCTTTTGGCCACACCCCTCAGGCCCCTAGGTGGTAAGCCCCACCATTTGTACAATTGTATATGCATACCCCATAAGGCTGCTACCAGTCAAATATGAGTGATATACATCGCTTAGTTTCAGAGAAGGAGTCGTTTTATTTAATTAAGCCAAATTGACCCGTTTTGGCCTCATTATCTGGCCCCCGGGAGATCAGCCCAATCATTTGTACAATTTTGAATCCCTACCCCACAGGGATGCTACCAGATAAATATGAGCGATATCCAATGCTTAGTTCCAGAGAAGTTGTTTATATCAATTAAGCCAAATTGACCCTTTTTGACCGGCCCCTCAGCCTCCAGCCCCACCATTTGTATAATTTCAAGTCCCCATCCCATAATGATCCTACCAGTCAAATTTTGTTCAATTCCCATCAGCAGTTCCTTTGGACCAGGTGAGCTAACAATTGAATTGCAATTTATGGATAATTTTGAATTTTGGCAGGAAAACATTCTTCAAAGGACCATATCTGCATCATTTTTGATAATTTGCCCTTGAAACCAAGCACACACCTTCATAAGAGCAGGTTCTTTAAAATGTGAATGAAGGTCAAGGTCAAAGATAAAAATACTATTTGTAGCCAGTCACACATGTATATGTATCTGTATGCCAAAAATCCAGCCTTCATGTGTATGTGCAGTTTTGGGTGATTTTTGAATTTTGGCAGGAATTTCAATTTTAAAGTGCCATCATATCTGCGTCATTTTGATTATTTGATCTCGATACGTTGCACACACCTTTAAAAAAAGCAGATTCTTTAAAATGTGACCCAAATCAATAATTTTAAAAGAACTTTGATTTTTTCCCTCATCATTTGACCCTTGTGACCTTGAATGAAGGTCAAGGTCAAAGATAAGCATACCATTTGTAGCCAGCTATACATGTTACGATGTGTCAAACATCAAGCCTTCATGTGTATGTAGATAAAAGAGCATAAATCTTTTATCTGCAATTTATTATTTTTTAATTCTGGCTGGAAAATAACTAATTATTTTTCTTCTCCAAGTGTTATATCTCGGTCATTGTTCATCTGATGACAATAAAATATGCACATTCTGTTTCAGTGAACTTGGTATGTTCTTTCATATGAAATGAAAAAAATGCTCAATTTGATATTTTTATTTTTGACCTTCTTTCGACCCCATTAAGTTGTTGACCTCGACATTCTGTGATATGTCATTGGGAAAATTAAGCCCTCACCACATGCTAACCAATTTCTAATGAAAATGAAACAAATTGTGCTAAAATATGTGGGATGAGTTTCCTTACAGTAGTAAAATTTATCCCCTTCCGAGGGGGAATGCGACACATTTTGATAAAACAGCTTAAGAACCTTTTGTACCCCATTCTGCAATATCTGGGTCTTGAGAAGAAGACCGACGCACGACGACAGATCGAAATTATAATTATGATGGTGTATATTATGAGCTGAATGTCAAAGGATTGTAAATTCTGTACATACAGGTAGGGCGTAAGAGTTGTACCTGCTGCCCCCATTGCATGATCGTAAGAGGCGACTGAATTTGGGATCTTATCTTTTCTCCTCTTTCTTAACAACTTTCTTCTTCCTAATGTCTCCCTTGACAATGCCTTACTTTTGGCCTTTAGTTGAGCGTTCGCCGCTGTGAGGAAGGTTTTGGGTTCTGTCCCCTAGCCGAGACATACCAGAGTCTTTAACAAGAGATCCCAGAGGGATCTTGGCGCCCACCATTTAATGATCTTCATAGGTTCAATGTCAGACTGATCTTCTCTCTGTTTTTCCCTTTATTTTTTTCCTCAAACTAATCTGGTAAGATGAACACATGTCAAAATTGAGAAACATCTCTCCTGACTCCAGTTCTTCTCAATGAAGGGGAACTTATACAAGAAATTTGAAATATTGTGATGATAGCCGCTTGTGGTTGGCCATGTTGTTCAGGTTCAATGGCTAGAAATGGGACGAAGGAAGATGCATATCATTAGGAATTTAGGCTGGCAAGATTTGGTGGTCAAAGTCATTTTGAAGTGTTAGCATCCATATTTGTCATGCATGTCAGCAGTTATTTTGTATATATTTTGTATATATGCTTTGTCCACGAAGATGTCTGCATGTACATTTAGATATGGTCATTTGTATTTTTTTCAAGTTTCCTTGATATTCCATAATGGACGCATAAAGAGAAAACAACATCGTTTTGGGTTCAACAAATTTATTAACACTTAAAATTTATTAACACTGTATGATTTTAAGTAGTTAAATACACTCAGATTTGTTTCTTAAGTATTTTTAAATCTGTTTTTCCTGGTGAATGATGGGGATGGCCAAAGTGAATGTGTTCAGCAAAAATAAAGTTTCATGTACATCAAGTCCAGTAGGAAATGGTTTTGAAAATGGGATCATTGAAAAATATAAATTATTTTTAATCTGAAGATTAAGTGATGGTGTCATAAATAAGTTGTAAAAAATGGAAATATAAGGTAAATTAGAGGGCTAGAGGGCCGGTATCACTCACCTGGATATTTTAATAAATGTAACATCTTCTATTTGAACTATATAATTATCAATATAATTAAAACCCCATAGTGATGCTATGTGACAAATATGAGCTATATCCATTTTTAGCTCACCTGCCCGAAGGGCAAGTGAGCTTATGCCGTGGTGCGGCGTCCGTCGTCCGTCCGTCCGGCCGGCCGTCCGGCGTCAACTTTTTCATTTAAACAACTTCTTCTCAATAACCAAGAGGCCCAGGGACTTGATATTGGGCCTGTAGCATGCTGGGGTGAAGGGCTACCAAGTTTGTTAAAATAAATGACATTGACCTTCATTCAAGGTCACATGGGTCAGATAAGCTATAATCTTCAAACAACTTCTTCTCAATAACCAAGAGGCCCAGGGACTTGATATTAGGCCAGTAGCATGCTGGGGTGAAGGGCTACCAAGTTTGTTCACATAAATGACCTTGATCTTCATTCAAGGTCACATGGGTCAAATAGGCTATAATCTTCGGACAACTTCTTCTCAATAACCAAGAGGCCCAGGGACTTGATATTGGGCCTGTAGCATGCTTGGGTGAAGGGTTACCAAGTTTGTTCAAATAAATGACCTTTACCTTCATTCAAGGTCACATGGGTAAAATAGGTTATAATCTTTAAACGACTTCTTCTCAATAACCAAGAGGCCCAGGGACTTGATATTGGGCATGTAGTATGCTGGGGTGAAGGGCTACCAAGTTTGTTCACATAAATGACCTTAAACCTTCATTCAAGGTCACATGGGTCAAATAGGCTATAATCTTCGGACAACTTCTTCTCAATAACCAAGAGGCCCAGGGACTTGATATTGGGCCTGTAGCATGCTTGGGTGAAGGGTTACCAAGTTTGTTCAAATAAATGACCTTGACCTTCATTCAAGGTCACATGGGTAAAATAGGTTATAATCTTTAAACGACTTCTTCTCAATAACCAAGAGGCCCAGGGACTTGATATTGGGCCTGTAGTATGCTGGGGTGAAGGGCTACCAAGTTTGTTCAAATAAATGACCTTGACCTTCATTCAAGGTCACATGGGTCAAATAGGCTATAATCTTCAAAAGACTTCTTCTCAATAACCAAGAGGCCCAGGGATTTGATATGCGGCCTGTAGCATGCTGGGGTGAAGGGCTACCAAGTTTGTTAAAATAAATGACCTTAACCTTCATTCAAGGTCACATGGGTCAAATAGGCTATAATCTTCAAAAGACTTCTTCTCAATAACCAAGAGGCCCAGGGATTTGATATGCGGCCTGTAGCATGCTGGGGTGAAGGGCTACCAAGTTTGTTAAAATAAATGACCTTGACCTTCATTCAAGGTCACATCGATCAAATAGGCTATAATCTTCAAACGACTTCTTCTCAATAACCAAGAGGCCCAGGGACTTGATATTGGGCCTGTAGCATTCTGGGGTGAAGGGATACCAAGTTTGTTCAAATAAATGACCTTGATCTTCATTCAAGGTCTCATGGATCGAATAGGCTATACTCTTCAAACAACTTCTCCTCAATAAAGGAGGGCTCAGGGACTTGATATTGGGCCTGTAGCATGCTGGGGTGAAGGGCTACCAAGTTTTTTTCAAATAAATTACCTTGACACTCATTCAAGGTCACATGGGTCAAATAGGCAAACATCTTCTAACAACTTCATCTCAATAACCAAGGGGCCCAGGGACATGATTTTGGGCCTGTAGCATGCTGGGTTGAATGGTTACCAAGTTTGTTCAAATGAATGAGTTTGACCTTCATTCAAGGGCTCATAGGTCAAATAGGCAAAATCTTCAAATGACTTCTTAATAACCCAGGGACCCAGGGACTTGATATTGGGCCTGTATGCTAGGGTGAAGGGATACCAAGTTTGTTGAGATAAATGACCTTGACCTAAATTAAAGGTCACAGGATCCAATAGGTTGAAACCTTTAAACAATGATTTCTCAATAGACAAAAGATTCCGAGATCTGATATTAGGCCAATAGTATGCTGGTTCATATGTATGACCTTGACCTACATTCAAGGCCACAGGGTTCAAATTTGTTAAAAAAAATATATAATGATTTCTCTAAGATTTAGTGACAGATACCTGATATTAGGCTTATAATATGCTGAAATGAATGGCTATAAAATCTATTTTTTAAAATTGATTTTGCAGCCAGTGCAAAGTAAGTATTAACAAACCCCAATGCCATATACCTGTAAAGGTCATATTGAAATAACCTGATATTCAAATTCAGGAAAAAAATATCTACTGGTTGCAAACATCAAAGGCTTTGTTGAGTAACCAGTTAGGCAGTTTTAACATGCATACTGGCTTACAAGACGACTATAAGTTATAATTGATTTAACAACTTGTGTCATATAGTATTGCACACTTCTGGTGTATAGGATGTAACTGAAAAGCTAAATTGTGTCAAGAGGAATATGCAGAGGTTGGAGATTTTTCATATGTTTTCTTCAGCACATGTACAGCTTTGGGAACTTTGTTTAAACATTCTTGTCGCATGCAATCACCTCATTCTTTTCCGTTCACGTAATCTGTTAAGCTGTTAAGTGATATTTATAAAACTATTCTGATGAAGAGGATTTCCATGTTGGTGATGTGCAGAAGAGAAATACATGGATGAAAGGTTCATCAGCCATCAGCAGTGTATATAGTGTTTGACATTAAATAAAAAATTGTGTGATGCATAGATAATATATACCTAGATACATAGATGTATTCTGACAGCATACATAAAATATGTACAGGATTTACATCCTTTGATTGTCAGCTTGTAATAAAGTTACTGAAATAATAAATAATTGTTCAGTTCACAGCTTGATTTTCTCTTTGAAACAGTACTTTTGTGGCTGATTTTTCCAATGTTCATCAAATTTATATTCGAATTGTTTAATTGATATGGCATTTACAACATCAAATGGGAGACCATTCCACACATCCACAATTCTCTGCGTGAATGAATATTTTCTGACATCTAATCTTGAGAATCCTTTATGTATTTTAAAGTTAGGTCCGCAAGTGCTTGGCCCTTCATTGACGGAAAACAATTTTGCAACTTCCTCGTCATATTTTCCGGAGATGATTTTGTAGACCTTAATCATGTCTCCACGACGTTGGTAGTGACAGTTTTTGTTGACATTCTTAATATGACAGATTAGACGGACCAGGAACATTCTCTATTGTTTCTATATGTTTCACCAGATGAGGACATCAAGACTATTTTTGTTGACGTTCATAATATGATTGCATACTCAATGCTTGTTACCTCTTGCATATCATTTATATATAATACAATATGTATTGTTCAATATTTGCAATGATCTATATTAATTATATATATAATTGTTGACTATGATTGCAAGTATTGAATATGAACTTTGAAACTTTTGATAAAATATGTAACTTTGAAATATTTGTCTTGAATAAGGCTGCTTGAATGATATAAGTGAATAGGTAATAATTATATAATAATTTTGGATGTTTTTCTCAGAATTTATCTAATTCCCATTGAAACATATCCCTGAACATGTGTTATTTTCCATTGGTTTAAAGAATAGTTAAATTCTATCATTTACATTTAACATTTTGCAAAAAATACAGGCCTATACATTAGCTGTTCAGAAAAAGAAATAAAAAGTTTTTTTATTATGAACTTTATTGAAATTATACCTGATAATCAAAATATAACATGAAAAGTAAATTTAAGAAAAAAAAGTAAAAATAACCTTAGCTAAGATTTTGAAACAGCAAATTCATCTGATTTTGTTTCTGTATAATTTTATTATTTAACGTGTACTGGAAAATATTATTGCTTTCGACTTGAAAAATTCGATTAATTTGCATATAATTATATAGCATATATTCCTCACTGGAACTTGGGCAAGTCTATATTTGTCCTATTTGCGCTTGAAATCAACAAGAAATTTCAAACGTTTTGATAACTCTGATGTCACATGCGCATGCGCATTTATTTCTCGCTAGGTAAGATGGCTGCGTCGTATATTGCCGATAACAAGTGCATATATTGCATGGCCACTGTCCGCTTTAAACGAATTGAAGGGTGGTTTGATTGATTATGTAAACACTGTAAATGTTTTGATATTTTAAGAATGAGACCAGTCAGTGCCAATTTGACATAGGCTTATATATCTGGACCGTAAACTAGGTTAGGCACTTCCGTCTGTTCGCGTTCCAGATAAGAGCTTTGCGCATCGAATACGTTTATACTAGTAATTATTCATATTGTCGTCTATTGTTCGAAGTGTTGTTGTTTAGTTTTAACTACAATCCAACAAATATATTAACCCTTTTAAAGCGGAGCGTTGTCGGAGACCTAAGCAAGAGTTTCGTAGATTTTATACGATGATCATGAAGGCCTTCATGTCTACTCGAGATAGGTCAATGATTTGACTGATATAACGCGTATTTTTGCTGAGATGTCAAGAAAGGAATACATCAACAGTCATTCTGCTTTAAAAGCATGATTCATTTATTTTTTGAAACATTTAGGACAGATATTGACAGTTGAAAATGTCGCATTATGAAGTAGGAAATGCAGCAATCCGGACCAGGATTCAGCAACGAAAGGAATTAAAATAAATTGTATACAAACATAGAACATAATAAAATAATTTGTTAGATAAATTTGATAATTATTCAATATGCTGTGTTGTGTAGAAAGTCTCACAAAAGTAATGATTACAAAAATACATTAAATCTAGCTTTAGCAATGTCCTGTACAACTCGTAAACTGGAGATTTTTTTTTTACATATTACATATTTTTCATTGCTACGGGCATATCTTGAAGTGAATAGAAAAAAACAGTCCAGCTCAATTAAGATTTCCCCATCAGTGGTCTGTTAATACAGATTTGACATATTGTATGATTTTGATGCAGTTCAGCACAAAGTAGTGTTATCAGTTAATGTTTGGTACTTAACAAATGTATGTTGATACACAAAAAGCAGAAATAATAATCATTCATATATTTATGGTATTATGATATTCATGTATTATAACATTGACACTTTGTAAACCAATTAATTTGCGTTCATTCTTTTGATATTGATACTAGCAATTTTTAGCCCACCATCATATGGTTGGCTGTTCAAATCGCCCTGCCTTAGTGGTCCGTCTAATCAATTCTTGTAATCACTATTTCTTAAAAAGTTTTGAAGGGATCTTTCTCAAAGTTCCTCTTGGTCTTTAGTGGTGCACATTGCATTTTGAGATTGATCAGAAAACAACATTGATGACTGGCACGTGCACTCATCTTATATTTTGAAAGTTGGAGTTTGTTATCACTATTTCTCAGAAAGTACTGAAGGGATCTTTCTGAAATTTCATATGTATGTTGCCCTTGGTCCTTAGTTATGCATATTGCATTTCGTCATCAGTCAGAAAACAACATTGCTGACAGGCAGCCATCTTGGATTTTGACAATAAAAGTTTATCACCCCTATTTTTAAGAAAGTACTGAAGGGATCTTTATCAAATTTCATATGTAGGTTCCTCTTGGTCCCTAGTGGTACATATTGCATTTTGGGACCAATAGGAAAATAACATTACCAATAAGATTCCATCTTGGATTTGACAATTGAAGTTTGTTATTGCTTTTTTTGTACAAATGGAGGGATATTTCTCAAACTTCATATGGCAGTTCCCAACAGGCAGCTGTCTTGGATTTTGAGAATTTAAGTTTGATATTGCTATTTTTGTACAAATGGAGGGATATTTCTCAAACTTCATACGGCAGTTCCCAACAGGCAGCCATCTTGGATTTTGAGAATTGAAATATGTTACAATATTTCTTTAAAAGTACTGGAAGGATGTTTCTTAGACTTCACACGTGGGTTCCATGTGTTCATGTTATCAAATTAATGTGAGGAAAAATATAAGAGAAGATCAGTTTGACATGAAAACTATGACGATCATTCAATGGTCGGTGCCAAGATCCTTTTGAGATCTCGTTATATTGATACAAGCACTAGTACGAATTATTACAGAAAATCTCTGGTTTGAGTAAGAACAATTGAAGGTATGAATTGTACCTATCTTTACATCTTTTTACTGCTTACACCTCCCATTTTGAACACATTATTCATGATGTTGTTTCCCTGAAAGTTATTAAGTTACATCAATTTTCACCAGAGTGACTACCAATCTATTTCAAACCAATATGAAGAAAACCAAACAGGAATGTCATAGAAGATGCGCATTCAGAGTTATTTTTCACAGAAATATTGGCCAACATGCTACTGTATAGCGGGAAATTTTAGCGGGGCTTTAATTTGGCGATTTGGCGGGTTCGTATATAGGTCGTCAAAATTTAACCTGTCAAATTTTAACACCTGCAATTAAAAAGACGTGAAAATTTCAATTTTGCCAATAGTTTCCGTTCTGACTGCCATTTACCTTTGATAACTCCCGAGAGTAACGCCTGGTGTGTAACGTTGGTTGTTGCCTGGCAACTGTGGGCCAAAATGACGATAGGTACATACGAATAGCTGGTGAACAACTTACTTATGATACATGTATAGCAATACAAAATTTCACACTATACAATAACTAGCTGGTCTCTTTACATAGTTCTTGGATATATTTTATTCAAAGTTTGCCAAATGATGTAACTTCTATAATTATGCATTTTATTTATGAAATACATTATTTTCAGAACAATTACTATAGAAAATGTAATAAATGCTTCTGATTGGTTAATATTGAAATATTGTCCAGTTAAGCTGAACATAATATTAAAAGGTTTTGAGGGATGAAAGATATATAATAGTACTATTTTCCATGTCCTGATTTGACAAAATAACTGCTAGTTTCCTATTTTTTATATTATAAATGAATTTCTTATTTAGGTGCATTTTTGTGACTTAGCAACATGAAATCAAGATAAACATCAAAGTACATGTATAATGTACATGTATGTTTTTGTTTGAATAAGTTAGGGGTACTGGAATCAGGTTGTCTGTTTGTCTTTCTGTCTGTATATATAATGATCCTTCTGTCTGTCTGTCGATTAACTTTTTATTTCCATTCAATAATTTTAATTTCCTTAGGCCAATCAAACTCAAACTTCATGCAGTGCTTTCCTATTGCATCTGTGTGTCATAGGTCAAGGTCAATGTTGCTAAAGATAGAAAATCAAGTTTCAATGCAATAACTTTAGTTTGCTTTTGCCAGTCAACTTATACTTCAGAACAATCTACCTCAAACTTGATATAAGTGCTTCCTTATTGTAAGTGTTTTATTGGGACTGCTTTTCAGATTTGAAGGTTAAAGGTTAAGGTCACATTTTAGATAGAAATCAAGTATTGGAAGGGTATTAGCTGCATATTCTGTCAAAAAATGTATTGGTTATACTTGTAAACTACTGAGGGAATTTCAACAAAACTTGCTGGCAATAATCCTTATACATTGTAGATATACGTAATCTGTAGATGTGCATAATCTATTTATATCGGGTTTCCGGTCAATCAGTCAAGATGGCTGCCATGGCCTCTGATTGGCGAAAAAACTAATTTTACCCCGCAACGAAGTTGGGGGTTAACTGGAATCAGGTTGTCTGTCCATCTGTCTGTCCATAGACACATCTTTTAAACCGGTGGGCCAATTCCAATGACACTTCACACAAATAGAGAAGACCAAGTGTAGATGTGCATGCAGCTGTTAAATTACAAAATTTTGGTTGCCATTGTTACTAATCATTATTCATATGTTTTACTTGCCCGGATAACTCCTCCTAAACTTGTGAACCGATTTTCACAAAGCTTCACGGAAATGTTAGGGAATATGTGCAGATGTGCATTTTCATGCAACTGTTTAAATTCCAAATATTTTTGTTGCTATGGTAACTGGTCAACTATTAACAGCTTTTTATTGTCCAGACAACTTTTCCTAAACCGATGGGCTGATGCCAATGAAACATCACACAAATACAGAGGACCATGTGTAGATGTGTATGCAGCTGTTAAAATCCCCAAAAAATTGATTGCCATGGTAACTAATCACTATAAACAGATTTTTATTGTCCAGACAACTCTTCCAAAATCTGTGGACTGATTTCAACAAAACTTGCGACTAAATTCTCTTTATTATGAACAACACATATTCTAGCCATTCTGAATTTCAGAAATAGGGGCATGCACAGGTTATCTTTGTTAGCCTCCAAATAACAGTTCCAGTCGTCCATTGACTCATGCGGCTTGCTGGGGTATTAGTCAGCCATCATGGCGACAGTTCTAGTTCATTATAACTCTTTTACTATTCAATGAAATGAAATTCAACTTTGTTGGAGGGTTGGAAACAAGATGAACTTTAATTTTGTATAAAATACAGTTAAAATTTTTAACAAAATTGTTGCCAGAGAGATAACTTCGGTTGAACTTGGTCAACTTTAGATATTGTCCAATTTAGATGAAATTGAGTATGTAGATGTAATATCGCACTGTAAAAATAATGGCGGCGTTTATTTTGGGGGGGGGGGGGGGGGGGGGGGGGGGGGGAATGGTGCCAATTTTGATGAAATTTGGTGTATAATTGCAATCTGTTTCAAAATGGTTGTCATTTAATGGCTTCTGATTGGTCAAAATTTACATATTGTTTCAAAATAAGTTTATAGGGGTTTTAAGGGACTGCAAATTCAACTGTATCGGTTTTGTTTCCAGAGAGACCACATTTGCATCTTTGGGAATATAGGATGTGTTTGGAGGATTGTGTAATGGTTCTCCATTACTATTTAGTCATCATCGTATAAATGCAATGAGATTTCAACTTAACTTTATTACCAGAGATAATTCTTATACATGTAGATGTGCTTAATCTATAAGAGGTAGAATTTACCTTCCCGTATCGGAAAGCTAAATTGACCTCAATGCTGTATTACAATTACAATTATTCCATAAATAACCTCATTGATAGTAGGGGAGTTGGCCTCCAGATGATAGTCTTAGTTGTTTTTCAAAGTCCAGATGTCAAACCTGGGAAATGGCCTCTTGCTTCACAAATACATGTATACAGCAACATGGTTAGGCTCTTGTGCACCTGCCAGTGTTTTAGTTCTGGACTAACCATGTTAACATTTATTCAATACGTGTTCATGAGAGATGAAAGTTTGATTCGCACAAATCAATTATCAATTAATTTGGTTTTCTATGATCAATCAAGATATTGTTTGCTGTTATTTCAGATTAGCCATGCCTCGCAGAAGATTCTGGAAGAAGTCGTTGGTGAAGAAGTCCCAGGTGGCAGTTTTACGGACTGACGTGACTGAGGATACTGGCCTCGGTAAAAACAGTATCAGAGACCTGACGAGTGACGTGACTGAGGATACTGGCCTCGGTAAAAACAGTGAAATAGCAGACTGTGAGGATACTGTCCTCCTTAAAACAGTAAGAAAATCTGAAAAAATCATTGAAACAAACTATGAAAACTCTGAAACAAACTGTCAAAACTATGAAACAAACTGTCAAACAAACTGTCAAGCAAACTGTCAAGCAAACTGTCAAACAAACTGTCAAGCAAACTGTCAAACAAACTGTCAAGCAAACTGTCAAGCAAACTGTCAAACAAAACCTGAAAAAAACTATGAAGCAAACAATGAAACAAATTGTCAAACAAACTGTGAAACAAACCCTAAAACAAACTCTGAAACAAACTGTGAACCAAAGCCTGAAAAAAACTATGAAACAAACTGTGAAACAAAATCTGACTCCATAATTAAAACAGTCATTGAAACAAACTCTGATGAAATGGATTATCAAACAAGTTTCGATAAAATAAACTGTGAAATTAACTGCCCAAGTATGTTTGAATCAAACTCTGAAGATATGCTTGAGACAAAACAAGAAACTGAACAAAGCTCTGAAACTTATGAAACGGACATTGAGACAATGCATGGAACAAGATCAGAAATTATGATGGAAACAAGATATAAATCAAAGCATGAAGAATCTAGTGAACCAATGTCTGATTTGTTTGGAAAATTAAACAAACAACACAAAACCACAGTTAAATCAGTTTCATGTGATAAAAGGAATGTGAATGAAAGAAAGCATGTGAAAAAAGACAAAAGAAAACTTTATAACATCATGCTCATCACAGCAAAATCTGACAGGAAAAAACCTCCAGTAAAGGAACAGAAACTGTCGCATGTGAATGCCATAGACAAAAAGCCACGGAAAAAAATGCCCGTATCAAAATTAAGATACTCTTGTCAAAAACCATCAAATGGAAAAAGGATTAAAACAAAAAATCTCAAAATCAAAACATGCACAGATATTGAAATGGAAAGCTCAAAACAAAACAAAGAGAGAAGTACCAAAAAAGTATGCAAAAGCTCTTCAAACTATAAAAGAAAAAACAAAAACAATACTACTGATATTACAAAGAAAACAAAAAAAACTGACCCTTCCATTTCAACAAAGAATGATTGTAGCTCATTGAACGAGTCAACTCCTGATTTAACAAATCGTGTAGTAAAGACATTGAAAGCTAAAAGATATAGGAGAATAATCCAGCGTAAATTCAACAAACAACAATACGCAAACAGAACGAACAAAACCACATCACATGACAAGAACAATACTACTGTTGACAATGAAAACCAGCCGGTTTTGATTTCTCAGAATATGAAACAACTGATACAAAAAAGAATAGAAAAGTTGTCTGAACAAAACATTGAAAAGGATTTACTCCAAAGAGGTCTCACTCAAACAAACAGCAACCAGAAAAAAGATGGCATATCTAGTAAAAAAAACTCTGGTGAAGATGTCATCTTTGAAAAACAAACTATGCCAGATAAATTCACTTATAGTCCATTATCAACAGCCACAAAACAGAAACTAGCAAATATGTTTGGTGTAACAGCTGAATTAACCTCTGTGTCTACCTGTTGTGATGTTAAACAGTTGGGTAAACCAGTACAGACAAAGGAAATACAGGGGGATGGCAACTGCTTTTTTAGAGCTTTATCCTACAGTATATTTGGTAATGAATCACACTATGGTCAATTACGACAAGCTACTGTATGTCATATGTTAAATAAGGAAAAGCAATACATCAGCCACTTGCGATCAGGTTACAAGTCTGTTCATGACTGGGTCCAAAAAAGGCGTATGCTTGAAAATGGTACCTGGGCTACAGAAGTTGAAATCCTTTCCTCTGCTGATTTACTACGTACAGATATTTACATATATGAGGAAAATATGCTGTCCTGGATGAAATTCTCTGCAAAACAAGTAGACAGGAACAATGAAATAGAACAAGAAGCCATATACTTAGTACATCAGTATCAAGCACACTATGAGCCTGTTTTAAATGTAGCAAAAGATCCAAATAATGTTGAAGCATTCGCAGGTAGTTGTATACAAAGAAATACTGGTGTCTGTAATATCCACACTCAATCCGTTATTGACACAGAAAGTAAAACAAAGGAAATGAAAGCACCCAAATGTGTTGCAATGGCAAATGATTCAGTCATCCAACCTATTGAAAAAGAAGTACAATATCTTGGTCAAACCTGTGTTAAAACAGTGGTTCAAGGACATTTTCACCAGGGCCATGATAGGTTTTTAGAAAACTCTGGAAAGCAGTGTGTCCTTAATAGTTTGTCTGCTCTTGTGTTCAGTAGAGAAAAATGTATGACATCATGGACATCCTCGGATCTTGATAATACATTAATAAAAGGTGATGAAATGTATGGATTTTTAAGTCACAGTTCTACTATGCATAATGAGTATGTATCTATACAAAAAATACCAAGGCAGCTGGAATGGTATGACAAAATTTACAAATTTGAATTTCAAGAATCACTTCAGGGAACAATGGGAGACACAGGTCAAGACTTGGATATTTTCCTATCATTCACATTATATGAAGCATTGAATTTGGCTCTAGATCAACAGGAAAGTAATGGTGCTTTCATCACTTTCAAGGGAAATACATTTATTGTCTTAAAAGGAGCTAATATGTATTTTGTTTTCGATTCCCATTCTAGAAGTGTCTCTGGTTTGCAAGTACCAAATGGGAAAAGTGTTCTTTTGACTTTCTCAACTATTCAGCAGGTGTATGAACATTGTCTTAAGTTGGGAGTGTCAATGAACTATTCTGTACATGATCCATTTGAAGTTACTGCTGTATTAGTTAAAGAAGAACATCTCTCAAGAAGTGATGAGAATACAGAAGAAAGACATATATCAATATTACCCAGTGAGCTCCAAGCTACCCAAAGCCAAGGTCTGGGCACAAAACAAAAGCTATATTTGCCTCTTCCTGCACAACATTGTTCTGATAAACTGCCTTGTGTTACATTAGAACCTGAACAGAATGTTACTGCTCCACATCCACCTCCCTGTGTCCACCAGAGACAAAACAATGAAATATTTGGTAAACTTGAAGTGTATTTCAAAGTTCAAAAAGAACTTAATGAAAAAAAAGTTAAAGAAATCGGTGAAGCAAAATCTTTACATAAGCGTGAAAGTTTTCAGAAACAAGAAAGCGAACAAAGAAAAATTTATCATCGGAATTACAAAAGAATGCAACGACTGAATAAGGATTTTAGATTGAAAGAAGTACAAAATAAAACAAAAGCTAGATCTGATGATATGTTCAAAAGTAAAGAAAGAACTATGGAAATGCACATAAAAAAGAAAGCCAGACTTGCTGATGAGTTCAGAACCAAAGAAAAAAAATGGGAGAAACAAAGCAAAACTAAAGCTAGATCTGATGATGAGTACAGATCCAAAGAAAAACTCAAAGAAATAGAAAACAAGAAAAGAGCTAGACTTGATGATGAGTACAGAGACAAAGAAAAAAAATGGGAGAAACAAAGCAAAACTAAAGCTAGATCTGATGATGAGTACAGATCCAAAGAAAAACTCAGAGAAATAGAAAACAAAAAAAGAGCTAGACTTGATGATGAGAACAGAGGCAAAGAAAAGCTTAAAGAAATGGAAAGCAAAAAAAGAGCCAGGCTTGATAATGAGTACAGAGGCATAGAAAAGCTCAGAGAAGCAAAAAGTAAAAGGAAAACAAGACTTAATGATGAATACAGAAAAATAGAAAAAGATAGAGAAATAACACACAAAAGGAAAGCAAGAACAAATGAAGACTTTAGACAAGAAGAAAGAGCAAGAGAACTTCGGAGTAAAAAGAAAGCTAGACTTTCAAAATATTATGTAGAAAAAGAAAGAGTGGCAAAACAGTCATCACGACAAATTTTGTCAAGTATTGTACAAGAGAGACATAAAGGCAAACAATCAAAAAGAAAACTCAGAAAAGACCCAGCCATGTCCTTAAAGGAAAAACAATTAAAGAGTGGATCTACCTTGGACGTTACTATTGATAAATTCCACAAAGCTATTGCTGATGGTCCAACCTATGTATGCACCTGTTGTCACCAAACATGGTTTAGACATTCAGTTACAGAGCTGCCTTCAAACAGTGAACTTTTTCAAAGATGTACCACAGGTTTCAAATCCAAAGATAGAAAAGAATGGATATGTAGAACATGTTCCTTAAGTTTGAAAAATAAAAAACTGCCAACTTTGTCAACTGCAAATAAATTGTCATTTCCTCCCTTACCATCTGAATTAGATTTACATCAACTTGAAGAGAGATTGGTTGCTTTACGCATACCTTTCATGCAGATGAGAGAACTCCCTCGAGGTGGTCAATTGAGTATTCATGGCAATGTTGTAAATGTTCCAGTAGACATCCAACCAACAATCAAAGCACTACCCCGTCAGTTTGATGAAACAACCATACCAGTTAGGATAAAACGAAAATTGGCTTACAATAAGTGTGAGTTTACAGAAAATGTACGCCCTTACAAAGTACTTCAGGCTCTCCACTGGTTATTCAATAACAGTGATCTATATAAATCATCTGGCATTGAAATTGATGAAGAATGGATTTCAAAACTGAACACCTCAGCTGATGAATCTATTCATTCTTTCATGGCAAATCCTTCAAGTGAAAGTGCTGATCAATCAGATGATGGAGGAAATGAATCTGACACATTCAGTGAAATTGATCAAACAGAAAGAGTAATTGGCAATTCAGACACATTGATAGAACCCATTTGTCCTCAATGTGATTCAACATACACATTTGCACCTGGAGAAGGTCAACATCCTTTGAGTTTATATTCTGACAAAAATGCAGAGGAGTTATCTTTTCCTACCATTTTCTGTGGTAAAAGTAGAGTTGAAAATTCAGAAAGAGAAGTGAAGGTCCACTATAGTGATATTGTAAAGTGGGAACTCCGTCATGTAGACCGAAGAGCTGCAAACTCTGTTCCAAATATTTTCTTTAAGATGAAGAAAATCCAAATGAAACAAATATCTGACAAAGTATATTTAGCTATCAGAAGATGCAAAAGAAAAGGGAAAAATATAACTGCTGCAGATGCCTTGAATTCTTCACATATGAACAAATTAGTTAATCTTGATGAAGGTTATTACATATTCAGGACTCTAAGAAACTCTCCACCTTACTTAGAAAAAAGGAAAAAAGATGTGTTTGCTATGATAAGACAACTGGGACTACCAACTTGGTTTGGTTCGTTATCTGCTGGTGATACCCGATGGCATGATCTGTTGAGAATACTTGGTGAGTTGAACGACAAACTTTGTTACACTGAAGACCAAATAATCAACATGACATGGAATGACAAAACAAGCTTGGTACAAAAAGACCCAATAACATGTGCAAGATATTTTGATCACAGAGTTCAACACTTCATTACTACTGTACTCAAGTCTGACCATGCTCCTCTTGGCATTTTGACTGATTATTTTTATCGGGTAGAATTTCAACATAGAGGCTCCCCCCATATACACATGTTGATGTGGGTACAAAATGCTCCTAAATACAAAGAGGACTCTACACAAGCAATATCAGAATTTGTTGACAAACATACTTCTTGCAGTGCAAATGTACAAGATCATCTCTCCTCGCATATCGATATACAAACACACAAGCACTCAAAAACATGCAGAAAGAAAGGAAAACCTGTATGTAGATTTGGCTTTCCATTGCCGCCAATGTCCAAAACTATGATATTAGAGCCTTTAGATGAGGATCATGAAAGTCTAAAAAAGAAATACCAAGAACTACAGAAGAAAATTACAGATATGAAAGATGCAGAACATTTGACGTTTAACAGCTTTCTTGAAAATGTTGCCAATATGTCAGAAGAAGAGTACATCTTGTGTATTAGATCATCTTTAAAGTCACCAAAGGTGTTTCTTAAACGAAAGCCGTCTGAGGTACGAATCAATCCATACATGACATCCTTACTACAGGCATGGAATGCTAATCATGATCTACAATTTGTACTTGATCCTTATGCATGTGCTGTGTACATTGTGGCTTATATCAGCAAATCCCAAAGAGGAATGAGTATACTCCTTGATGAAGCTTGTAAAGAAGCACGAAAAGGAAATATGGATATCAAGCGTCAAGTAAGACATATGGGCAACAAATTCTTAAACAGTGTTGAAGTTTGTGCACAAGAAGCAGCATATCTTACACTCCAACTTCCACTCACCAAATCATCTAGAGATGTTGTTTTTATCAACACATCAGAGGCAAGTGAAAGGACATTCCTTCTCAAGCGAAAAGATGTATTGGAAGAACTTTCACCACAATCTACTGACATTGAATCAGATAACGTTGTGAAACGTTACTCAAAACGGCCAAAACAACTTCAAACAATGTGTTTGGCAGATTATGTCTCGGAACTTGACATCACATATCCAAAGAAAAAAGACCAAAAAGAGGAAAACAATGATGATGACATAATTATGTCTGATTCTGATACTGAGGATGAAACCATAACTATTTCAGAAAACTGGACAACATTAAACATGCCAAATGGGATTGTGTTTAAACGTAGAACAAATAGAAAAATAATTCGTTATGTGCGATACAATGCCAAAACTGACCCAGAAAATCACTACAGAGAAAAACTTCTATTATTCCTGCCATGGAGAAAAGAGCATACAGACTTACTTGGGGGATTTAGTACATTCCAAGAACATTATGAGCATGTTAGACACATTGTTGACACCAAACTTATTGAATATGAACATCATGCAGATGAACTTGATATTGCCCTACAAACAGCAACAGATGACATGAGTGAAGAATTTGACCAAATTGCACCATTGACACAGCATATTGAGGAGGAAGATGAGCAAGCTGGCTCACGAGATAGTGATCAATTTGTGTACTACAAACCACAGAGTGCCTCTCACAAAGATTATGATATTGGAATTGATATAGGTGTATCACAAACTTTCCCAAATATAGACCATACACCTAACATATTACCCAACACAGAGTACCTGGAACTCGTACGGAAACTGAATATAAAACAAAAGGAATTTTTCTTGCATGTGTTGCACTGGATCAAAACAAAAGATTGCCCATTGTATGCATTCTTAACAGGTGGTGCTGGTGTAGGAAAATCTGTTGTTATCAAAACATTATACCAAGCATTGAAAAGACATTTGTGTGCTAGAGAAGGCGACAACCCAGAAAACTGCAAAGTTCTCTTATGTGCACCAACAGGAAAAGCTGCTCATAACATCAATGGTACAACAATACACACTGCATTTAAAATCCTTCCAAACCGTGGTTATCAGAGCTACCATGTTGATTCCGACACACTGAATTCACTCAGGGTCAAATACAGAGATTTGTCTATTGTCATCATAGATGAAGTTTCAATGGTTGGAAACAAAATGTTTTCACTGATTAATGAATGTTTGCAGAGAATCAAGGGTAATCAAAAACAGTGGTTTGGAGGAGTTAGTGTCATTCTTATTGGTGACCTTTATCAGTTGAAACCTGTGATGGACCACTGGATATTTCAAGATCTACAAGAACAATTGGGTCCACTTGCAACAAACATATGGAAAGCATTATTTACAGTACACGAACTGAATGAAATCATGCGTCAGAAAGATGACAGAGACTTTGCTGAACTTCTGAACAGACTGCGTTGTATGGTAAATGACAAGCTATCTGAATCTGATCTTACTACTTTGATGTCACGAGTTGTCAAACCAACAGATGTAAATTATCCAAAAGAGGCCCCACATCTGTTCACAACAAACAAACAAGTAGACAATTTCAATAATAATATATTTGAACAAACAGAAAACACCAAAGTCAGAATACCATCACTTGATACAGCTGTTGGTGACATTCCTACAAATGTAAAAGAGAGGCTTGTAAGAGCACTTCCAAATGAAATCAGCAAGACAGGCGGATTACTCCATGTTGCTCCCATTGCTGTTGGTATGGCGTATGAAATCACTGTCAATTTAAACATTGAAGATGGGCTTGTCAATGGTGCATGCTGTCATGTAAAATACATAGAATACAAACAATCTAACACAGACAGACCCAGTATTGTATGGGTACAGTTTGAGGATGATACAACTGGAAATGAAGCTAGGTCAACATATAAACATTTACGTTCACACCACATGTTGCCTACCTGGACTCCCATATTTGATACACAACGCACATTTTTGTACAACAGAAAATCCTTCATCAGGATACAGTTTCCACTCAGACCAGCAGCAGCTAAAACCATACATAAATCACAAGGATGCACTTTAAACAAAGTTGTAGTGGACATGACTTCCACTAGAAAACAGCCACATATGCACTATGTAGCAATGAGTCGTGTAAGAAATCTGTCAGACTTGCACATTATAAATCTCAATGAGCAAAAAATTTCAGTCGACACTGCAGTTAAAGATGAAATGCTGCGAATGTACACGGAGGCTCCATTACAGTTGTGCTACATACCACCTTACACTCTCTCCTCTAACAAACTCAAAGTTGCTTTCCTCAATGTAAGATCTTTACCATTACATATCAAAGATATCAGACATGATTTCAATATTATAGCAGCTGATGTGTTGGCTTTTGCAGAAACAAAACTGAAAGCAAGTCATTCAAGTGACAGTTTGAAGCTTGAAGGTTTTTGTATTGAGAGAAATGACCAACAAAACACTCAAACTCCACATCATGGACAAGCAATTTATTTTGGCAAAAACATTCAATTTGCAAAAAAATATATCTTCACTTCATTTGATTTTGAGTGCATGATTGCCAATGTCAGCAAGGAAAACAAGAAAATTCAAGTTGCCATTATTTACAAATCACCAAAATGCTCGTATTTAAATCTAAAAGTACAAATTCGACACCATATAAAATCTGTGATAAACACCAATGAACCTTTTGTGATTTTAGGAGATTTTAATGTTGATATCTCAGAAAACGAAACATTTCTACACTGGATGGAGTCAGAATTCAATTGCAGACAAGTTGTATCATGTGTCACAACTGACTTTGGTTCTAAACTTGACCTAATTTTTACGAATGAACAAAATTGTATATCAAGCACTGTAGAATGTTGCTGGTCAGATCACAAACTTGTTTATTCTGCTTTTTAAACATCACTTTGTAGCATCCAAGTCGAAACCGGAATGAACAAAAATATTTTCTGGGGGGAATGCAGTTCTTCCGGCCCTCCACTTTTCTTTTTAATTGCTTTTTGTTTTTAGGTGACCTGAGACAAAGTCTCAAGTGACCTATTCTAATTGCCTTTTGTCCATCGTCGTCCATCCTACATCGTGTTTCGTCCTTTGTACATCCGTAAACTTCTCCAAAACCCCTAAACCAAATTCAAGGAAATTTGGCAGGAAGCTTCTATGGCTAAAGGTCAACCAAAATTGTGAATATATGGTCCCCCCCCCCCCCCCCCCCTTCCTCCTCTACTCTCAGATATGATAGAATCAAACACTCTTCATAGATGGAAGGGTCTTAAGGTGGTTTGCCACAATTGTGAATTTCATGACCCAGGCGTCCCTGGGGAGGGGGTAAACTTTACTATAGTTTATATAGGGAAATCACATTTTTGACATAATCAGCTTAATGGTATGCATATGTTGGTCCTGACTGACCCCTAGGGGCTGATGGGCGGGGCCAAAAAGGGTCATTTGAATTAACTGATATATTTCAAATCTCAGGTGTTCGTTAATGCCCATGGGCCTCTTGTTCCTTTTATTCTGTTTGAATGTGTGAATCAGTAGAGGGAGGGGTGGGGTTTTGATCACAGGGGTTGACACTGACAGTATTACACAGCAGCTCATGGCTGCTGGGATGCTGCTAAAATTTTCAGATATATATATGCACATTAGATTTATTTTCTTAGCTTTCTCCATTTGTGTCACTAATTCTTATATCTAATATCTCTATAGTATGGATTTGCTATGTTTCAGTTTTCTACAATTCCAACAATACAGGAAACCTCCACCCCCAAACCTTATAATGCAGCTTTGTGACTTCACTTTGATGTTTAAAGCACATACTGTGCTAAACTGCCAGCAGCTTAGTGATATACCAACCCAAAATACTGTTATTGTCAACCCCTTAAATGGAGTTGTATAAGAAAAAATAGTGAATTCTATGCTAAGAATTAAAACAAATATTTACAGTTACTGTAGAGAATCCTGTCAGCAATGTCATAACAAAAATCTTCTGTATGTATTTATAAATATAAATGTAAAATGTACATTTTAATCTAAATATTAATTATAGACTTCCAACATATCATGCTTGTTAACATATCTTGTACCATTTTTCAAATTACGATTACAGGACTTTTTGTCATTAAGATTATGAGTTACGATGACAAACTATGATTTGTACATATACATTGTATCTGATGTCACATTTCCTTCATTTGACTTCTATTATTTTTCTTTTATCCTTATTACCTACATAATATGTCATGGTAAGAATTACAAATATTTCAAACATTTACCACTATACTGTACCATGGAAAGGATGTTTGAAGACCAAAGTCTTCCATCCACTATGAACATTGATTACCACTATATTGTACCATGGAAAGGATGTTTGAAGACCAAAGTCTTCCATCCACTATGAACATTGATTACCACTATACTGTATCATGGAAAGGATGTTTGAAGACCAAAGTCTTCCATCCACTATGAACATTGATTACCACTATACTGTACCATGGAAAGGATGTTTGACTAAAATCTTCCATCCACTGTGAAAATTGATTACCACTATATTGTACCATGGAAAGGATGTTTGACCAAAGTCTTCCATCAACTATGAACATTGATTACCACTATACTGTACCATGGAAAGGATGTTTGACCAAAGTCTTCCATCCACTATGAACATTGATTACCACTATACTGTACCATGGAAAGGATGTTTGACCAAAGTCTTCCATCCACTATGAACATTGATTACCACTATACTGTACCATGGAAAGGATGTTTGACCAAAGTCTTCCATCCACTATGAACATTGATTGTACCACTATACTGTACCATAGAAAGGATGTTTGACCAAAGTCTTCCATCCACTATGAACATTGATTACCACTATATTGTACCATGGAAAGGATGTTTGACCAAAGTCTTCCATCCACTATGAACTTTGTTTACCACTATACTGTACCATGGAAAGGATGTTTGACCAAAGTCTTCCATCCACTATGAACATTGATTACCACTATACTGTACCATGGAAAGGATGTTTGACCAAAGTCTTCCATCCACTATGAACATTGATTACCACTATACTGTACCATGGAAAGGATGTTTGACTAAAATCTTCCATCCACTATGAACATTGATTACCACTATACTGTACCATGGAAAGGATGTTTGACCAAAGTCTTCCATCCACTATGACCATTGATTACCAATATACTGTACCATGTAGAGGATGTTTGAAGACCAAAGTCTTCCATCCACTATGAACATTGATTACCACTATACTGTACCATGGAAAAGATATTTGAAGACCAAAGTCTTCCATCCACTATGAACATTGATTACCACTATACTGTACCATGGAAAGGATGTTTGACCAAAGTCTTCCATCCACTGTGAACATTGATTACCACTATACTGTACCATGGAAAGGATGTTTGACTAAAATCTTCCATCCACTATGAAAATTGATTACCACTATATTGTACCATGGAAAGGATGTTTGACCAAAGTCTTCCATCCACTATGAACATTGATTACCACTATACTGTACCATGGAAAGGATGTTTGACCAAAGTCTTCCATCCACTATGAACATTGATTACCACTATACTGTACCATGGAAAGGATGTTTGACCAAAGTCTTCCATCCACTGTGAAAATTGATTACCACTATACTGTACCATGGAAAGGATGTTTGACTAAAATCTTCCATCCACTGTGAAAATTGATTACCACTATATTGTACCATGGAAAGGATGTTTGACCAAAGTCTTCCATCAACTATGAACATTGATTACCACTATACTGTACCATGGAAAGGATGTTTGACCAAAGTCTTCCATCCACTATGAACATTGATTACCACTATACTGTACCATGGAAAGGATGTTTGACTAAAGTCTTCCATCCACTATGAACATTGATTACCACTATACTGTACCATGGAAAGGATGTTAAACCAACGTCTGCCATCCACTATGTACATTTATTACCACTATACTGTACCATGGAAAGGATGTTTGACCAAAGTCTTCCATCCACTATATTGGACGCTGGGGAAAAAATTGATTATCATACACTCACTTAATCAATATTCAGAAGATCATACCCTATCATGACGTTGATATTGAACTTTTGAATCACTTATGGATATGCAAACTATTGTATTCATTTTTGAATAAATTTTTTTCATAAAAATGTGACATCATTAAAAAAAGATATTATCTTAATATTGAAGACATCAAATGACTATGATTGCTTTATCAGTGTTGAAATAATTGTATTTATAGCTTTTACCAATTCTTTGTTGAATATTGAAATATTGTTATGTATACCTGTTGTTTCTACTTTTATATCATGTAATAAAGACACCTGTAAGCTATACTAATCTATACTATAATTCCACCATTGCATGCATTGATCAGTATAAATTCAAGAAAATATAGCCTTTAGTAATAATCAAATGGAGAGCATCACTGGCTTGTCTGTAAAGAAAGGGTAAAAATCCCGCCATAAAAACATAATTAATTCCAAACAGCATATTCAGATATAGTATTATATGCAAGTAATGTAAACTTAACAGGACATTATTGCTGTAGTCCATATCTCAGGTAGTCGATAATTCCTCTATTTATATATTTATATGAAAATATCTATTTCCCTTCTATAAAAGAAAAAATTGTATCTACAAAAATGTCATGTTATTGATAAAATGTTTAAACCTAACCCAATTTGTTTATTGTTCTTTTCCATGTATATTAACCATGCATGAGATGTGACACAATACATGCTGTGATAATGTGTTACCAGTTTTGTTAAGTGAAAGTCACAATTTGTTTTTTCCTAAGTTTATTGCCCAATCAACAGCTGAGGTCATTTTGAAGCATCATCTCCATGTAGTAGTTTCTGACTACAACATACAGTGCCTGGCCATAATACAGTACTTTGTTACTTGACATATCTATTATATGGTGTATTTAAAAAATGATTTTTGAAAAATAAAGTCATTTAATTTGAACTACATCGAGAGCAATTAGGGTAAATTGTCTGGCCCAATGACATTACCACAACAGGCAAACCAACCAGTTTCTCAGGTTCTTGAGAAAGAAACAAAAAAGTAGGGAGCATCCAACCATGCATCTCAACACTTCACCTAAATGCATGCTTCAACCCTCGAGCTCCCTACTGTACATGTAGGTCATAGTTGTCAATTGTGCTAAAATATGAACAACTTATTCACCTTACAGAAGAAACCCAGAATCATGGTATTGTGCAAGTAGCAATAATTACTGAAAAGAAGGACTATCAAGTTATTTTAAAGTCTTTTAGAGTCACAGAAATCAGATGTGTTAAAGTCTTCATGTAAAGAGAACACCTCCTTTTTACACATCAAAACTCATGTCATGGGCCTCTTGTTCAAAAGAATGATCTTGAACTGCTTTCAAGGACATATGTTGTCAAATGTTCTTAAATATTGTCTTCTTAACAAGGAGGCCTAGAGGCCTTATGTTGGGAATGTTACATGCTGGGATTAAAGTGTAAAAGGATGACCTTGACTTACTCTAAGAATCACAGGAGTCAAATTTGTTTTATAAAAAAGTAAAGTATAAATTAAGTAAATTCTTAAAAAAAAAATTAAAATGGTTAGAGTGATGACATTTGGTTACCGATACGCTGAGATGAATGATTATCAGCCTATAGGCCACTGATATTCAAATGATTGACCTTATTATGATATGATATTACATCATAACTCATCAAGGTCAAAGATGATTCATGTTAAACCCATTTCTTACATTAATGCCAGGTGAGCGATACAGGCCCATTGGGCCTCTTGTTTGGTTTCAGAAAAGGAGCCGTTTATATGAATAGAGCCAAATTGACACCTTTTTTTCCCACTCTTCAGACGCTTAGGGATCAGATCCACTATTTGTACAATTCGGAGTCCCTACTTCATACAAATGCTTCTGACCTTTGGTGAAACTCTGATCAGTGATTATTACGCAAGAAGAAGTCAATTGTTGACAGACGGACGGACGGATGATAGACGACAGATGCCACGGTATGGCATTAGCTCACCTTGGTCCTTCAGACCTGGTGAGCTGAAAATGGATATATGAGCTAAAAAATGATCTAAACAATTAAATTATATTATTTGAAAATGAATACCTTTCATGATCATGATTATCTACAACATAAATCAGTGCAAGTGTAAGTAAAGCAGGAAGTTGACATGATGAATAGTTTAAGACAGTTATATGGAGCAAGTTGAAATGTTTAATTACCTGATTTATTTATTTTATTTTATTGGGTGCACAGTGCACAAGTTGGAATGGAAGGTAATATGAAGATGTCATATATAAGTTTTTAAGCAAATTTGATATGAAGTGGAATATAGAATAACTATAACAGCATTTAGATGGAAGATATGTAACTTGAGTGATGGAGACATAAATGATTTGCAATTTACTTCGATAAATTATTTTCATTACTTCATCATGAAGTACTATTTTTTAATAATTCACCATTAAGTACAAACAAGAGGCCCATGGGCCTTAACGGTCACCTGAGATTTGAAATATTTTAGTTTATCTAATTGACCCTTTTTGCCCCCCCCCCCCCCCCCCCCCCCCCCTCCCATCAGCCCCTAGGGGTCAGTCAGGGCCAACATATGTGCATATTATCAAACTGTCATCCCACGCTGACAATGTTTACAAAATTAGAATGAATTCCAAAACCCATAAAAGTTAAAAATGTTATTTCCCCGATATAAACTATAGTAAAGTTTAGCCCCGCCCCAGGGGCAAACTTGAGACCCCAGGGTCATGAAATTCACAATTTTGGTAAAGAACCTTCAAACCCAGCCATCTATGAAGTGTATTTGATTCTATCCTATCTGAGAGTAGAGAAGAAGATTTGTGAAATTTAAGTCAATTTGGTCCTTTTTAGCCCCGCCCATCAGCCCCTTGGGGTCAGTCAGGGCCAACATGTGCATGCCATCAAACTGTCATCCCATGCTGACAATGTTTACAAAATTAGAATGAATTCCAATAGAAATAAAACAAATTAAAGTCAAAAATGTGATTTCCCTATATAAACTTTAGTAAAGTTTAGCCCCGCCCCAGGGGCAAACTTGAGACCCCAGGGTCATGAAATTCACAATTTTGGTAAAGAACTTTCAAACCCAGCCATCTATGAAGTGTATATGATTCTATCATATCTGAGAGTAAAGAAGAAGATTTGTGAAATTTCAGTCAATTTGGCCCTTTTTAGCCCCGCCCATCAGCCCCTCGGAGTCAGTCAGGGCCAACATGTGCATGCCATCAAATTGTCATCCCATGCTGACAATGTTTACAAAATTAGAATGAATTCCAATAGAAATAAAACAAATTAAAGTCAAAAATGTGATTTCCCTATATAAACTATAGTAAAGTTTAGCCCCTCCCCAGGGGCAAACGTGAAACCCCTGGGTCATGAAATTTACAATTTTGGTAAAACACCTTAAGACCTTTCCATCTATGAAGAGTGTTTGATTCCAGCATATCTGAGAGTAGAGAAGAAGATTTTTGAAGTTTGAGTCAATTTGACCCTTTTTGGCCCCGCCCCTCAGGCCCTTGGGGGGTGGGGACCATATAATTTACAATTTTGGTTGACCTTTAGCCATAGAAGCTTCCTGCCAAATTTCATAGAATTTGGTTAGTGGGTTTTGGAGAAGAAGTCGAAAATGTAAATTGTTTTACGGACGCACGACGCACGACGGACAAAAGGGGATTAGAATAGGTCACTTGAGACTTTGTTTCAGGTGACCTAAAAAATCTTGATAAAATGTGCTGTGTCACTAGTTAAGTATAATATATTTTAATAAAAAGTCTCGCATAATTGAATGGTGAACACTGATTATGAAATAATTTCTGTAAATGAATGCCTTTGATTTTAACTATATTACAAATCAAAGTAAATTTGATGGAGATGTGATATAAATTGACAAAGTTTTAGAAAATTGAGCATGCTTTAATGTTCAAAAAATTGCTGAATGGATTTGTAATCATAGATTTAAACATGCATATATTATTGCAATGTATATTGGAATATGTAGAACTGAGACAGCAAGACATTTAAAGACAGTTGTCAGATTATGATTTTGAAAAAAGAGCCCCATGGGCGTTAATGGTCACCCGAGTTTTGAATTGTCAAAGTAAATTTAATTTACCCTTTTTGGCCCCGCCCACAAGATCTTGGGGGTCAGTCAGCGCCAATATACATGTAGTTTACATCAGGCATCTAATACCGATAATTCTAACCAAGTTTGTATTATTTCTAATGGCAATTGGAACAAATAACGCTCAAAAATGTAATTTCCCTATACAGCTATTGTAAACTTTACCCTTTCCTCAGGGGGAAATGCGAGACCGCAGGGTCATAAAATTCACAATTTTGGTAAAGTACCTTAAGACCCTTCTATTTATGAAGAGCATTTGATTCAATATTATTTAGGTCTTGACAAGAAAATTTTCGAAATTTCACTTAATTTGATCCTTTGTGGCCCCGACTATAAGCCCCCTTGGGTCGCTCTATGCAAATATACATAAAGTTTACATCAGGAATGCCATACTGATAATTCTAATCAAGTTTGTATTATTTCAGATGGTAATTGGAATAAATAATGCTAAAAAATGTGATTTCTCTATATAAACTCTAGTAAATTTTACCCCCTCTTAAGGGGGAAACATGAACCCCAGGGCCATGAAATTCACAATTTTGGTAAAGGACCTAAAGACGTTTTTATTTAATTCTACCGTATCAGGGAGATGAGAAAAGAATTTAAGAATTTTTAGTCAATTTGACTTTTTTTGGTCCCTACCCCTAAGGCCCCTGGGGGGGATTGGGACCATATAATTCACATACAGACGGACGACGCATGACGAAGAACAAAAGGCGGTCAGAATTGGTCACTTGAGAGTTCGTCTCAGGTGACCTAAAAATGATAAAACTTGGAGTAATTATTGTTAAACTATGAACGGGTGATGTGGAATAATTATGATTGCTCTGGAGTATTTTAATATATGTCTTTCAGGATTGTGATAAATAAATTTGGGATTGGTTTAAGGTGAACAATTATAAAATGTTAAACACGAAAAAAAGATGTTAAACATGAAAAAAAGATGTTAAACACGAAAAAAAGTCTTTCATGAACGATTGCTTCATGGTGGTGACATCCTATGCTTCATGGTGGTGATGTCCTAGTGGATGTTCAGTCCTTCTGAATCAGCTGTTTTCTGTTGAAATAAAAAATGGATAAATTTTAGTTTGTGTGGTTTGTAAAAATATTACTCTCATAACTTGTGAAGTTTCTTTATATTTTGTTATGGATTATGTATATATATAAATGCTAGCATTTGAAAATTTTCCAGGCCAAAAGTAACTGGCGGCCATTGTTTTGACTTGCAACACATGGGGCTGCATGCCTACACTGACTGAATCACTGTAAATTGTAGTATACAGTCTAATGAATACCATTTGGTATACTAACGACATATAGGCAAATGCTACACAGAATGTAAATATGTATATAAATATAGGTGTCGTTTGTTTTTGTCAATAATAGCAATATATATTGGGGTTCTGATATGTGGTGATATGGCCACACTGAAGCTTGAAAATGATGATTTTATTGGAAGATTACATACAGAGAGATTATTTTTGTTCCTCTTCTCGTTCCAACGACTTGGACGTCTGGTTTGAATTCCAGGTCTGGAAATATTTCCTGTAGGCTGTGCGTGTCCACATTGTAGACATTGTCTACGTCATCTTTGAGCACAATTGAAGCTTCTTGTCTAAAATGTAGTGGAAATAATGATTAAAATTATTTTTTGTGTATATTTTTGAAAAACTATATTTTGTGTTGTTCTAAAGAGTTCTTAAAAGTCCATGAGCCTTAACAGTCAACAAATTTTTTAATCTTTCCGTCAATTTGATAATTTTCACTCAACCCATCTCGTGACGTTGCTCAGTCGGGCCAATATTTGTATACCATCAAATTGTCTTCCAAAACTGCTAATTCTATACCAAGTTAAAATTGAATCGAAAAGAAATCTAACAAATGACAGTTAGAAAAGAGATTTCTTTATATAAATTTTAGCAAAATTTACCTCCATCTTAGGGTCAAACATAAAAGTTCTTTGGCCATGGAAACTTTCTTCAAAATTTTACTGAATTTGGATGAGAGGTTTTTGGTTTTGGAAAAAAGTTGAAAATGTATTTTTTTTGGATGAAGTATGTGGGATGGAGATGGGCAAATAGGGATTAGAATTGGTTACTTGTCAGTTGAGATTTCGTTAGCCCCACCATTTGTACAATTTTGAATCCCTGCCCCATTGGGAAGCTACCAGGCAAATATGCGCAATATCCATTATTTAGTTTCAGAGAAGATGTTGTTTGTCAATTTAGCCAAATTGAGCCCTTTTGGCCCTGCCCAGGGAGTCAGCTCCACCATTTGTACACTTATAGAGATGCTTCTGACCAATTTGGGTAATTTCTGATCTGTGGTAATGAAGAAGTCGATTGTTGACGAACGGATAAACGACGGACGCCACAGTATGGCATAATTATATAAGCTGACCTTGGGGCCTGTGGACTAGGCGAGCTAAAAAGTTGACAGGGGTCAATTTTCGATGGGATTTACCTGTCAAAGGTGATGGCATCTATCTCGCCCTGAAAGGGATGTTCATCAACGATCTCCTGTAAAGCAAAAGATACAGACCTTTAGATTTTTTTGAAAACTTAGTGAAATGATTAAAGATTTAAATATGTTAGAACTGCTATTTTAATTTGATAATGTTAAGTGTGTGTGGGTCGATTTTTTGGATGTATATTGTGTAATTATTGCTTGTATATTTATGGTTGAAATTGGTGTTTAGAGTTGATATATTAAAAGAATTATTTTGATTTTTGTTTGGATTGTTTTGTGGAAGTTCTTGGGATATGCTGATGGGTTGGTAACTTCATCAGTTGGAATGATTAATACTTATTGCAAGCCAACATGTCATTTATTCACAGAGCAACGTTGATCCTGATGCAGTTGATACCAATTTATATAAGATATCTCATAAAAGATACGATACTTTATAAAGAAAAGTAAATACAATATCTTATATATTATATGAGATAAGTTATATTTTTTACAAGGCATCTTATGAAGGAAATTATATATGATATCTTACATAATTCGGTTACAAGACATTTTATAAAGATTAAGATTTGAATTTGAGATAATGAACTCTCCTCTGCTCAATAATGGGGCAAAGATGAAGCTGAAATTATAGATAATGGTTTGAAACAGATTTATAATTGCCACATATTCATGTTTGCTGAAACAACCCACCTGCTGCTTCGCCGATTTCGGTCGTGACAGAGGGTTGATTGTGTATGTGTCATGTGCCTTCCAACAAAACTGAAGTTACCTTACAGAGGGGGGAGTCATTCTCAAAGTTTAAGGTTTTTCCGGTCTCGCGAGAGTCTGGTTCTTTATAAGATATCTTATATATTATATAAGATATCTCATTTCTTTTATGACATATATGGAAGTAAGTGGTTAATAGAGCCAACACCGATGTAGAGATGGCTTGGGTAGATCCTGGGTTCGTCTAGATACCTTTAGGTATGCAGGGTGATTGAGGTAGGAAAACACTAGGTGAGTAAGGATCAATTACAGTTTTGTCCATTTATGGCTTCATCAGGACGTTGAGGTCTCCTTGCCTTTTATGAAATATCTTATATACTTTATAAGATATCTCATAAAGAAAAGTTTATAAGATATTTTATATCTTTTATGAGATATCTTATATATATCTTTTATGAGATTTCTTATATATTATACAAGATATCTCCATAAACATACAAGATATTTTATATAATACATAAGATATCTTATATAAACTGGATCAACATTGCTCTGCGAGTATATGACAACTTTGGTTACAAGTAGGTTTGCGTGCTGGTTGGTAAAAGATAGCAAGATGAATGTGTTAAATATTCTATTACAGTACTATGAAGTTATCATATCGCATATTATTGTATTTTTTTTTTTTTTTTTTTTTGGTTTCATTTTGAGATGGGTTCATTCATAGCATGAATACCGTGCATGTTTATAACAAACAAGGGGCCCATGGGTGTTAACGGTCACCTGAGATTTGAATATTTCAGTTAATTTAATTGAACCCACCCATCAGCCCCTTGGGGTCAGTCAGGGCCAACAGGTGTATACCATTAAGCTATACCATTAAGCTGTCATCCAATGCTGATAATGTTAACAAAGTTAGAATGAATTCCGATGGAAATCAAACAAATAAAAGTCATGAAAAATGTGATTTCCCTATATAAACTTTAGTAAAATCTACCCCCTCCTCAGGGGCAAACTTGTGACCCCAGGGTCGTGAAGTTCATTACATTTGTAAAGCACTACAAGACCCTTCCATCTATAAGAGTATTTGATTGTCTTAATTGGGTCTTGAGAAGAAGATCTTTGAAATTTCAGTTTATTTGACCCTTTATAGCCCTGCCCATCAGCCCCTGGGGGTCAGTCAGGGCCAATATGTGCAAAACATCAAACTGCCATTCAGAGCTGATAATGTTAATTTTGTTAAATTAGAATGAATTCCAATAGAAATCCATCAAATAATAGTCAAAAATATAATTTCCCATATAAAGTTTACCCCTCCCCAGGGGCAAACGTGAGACCCCAGGGTCAGCAAATTCACAATTTTGGAAAAGTACTTTAAGACCCTTCCATCTATGAAGAGTGTTTGATTCCACTATATCTGAGAGTAGAGAAAAAGATTTTTGAAGTTTTAGTCAATTTGAACAGTTTTAGCCCCGCCCCTCAGACCCCCTGGGGGGTTAGGGACCATATAATTCACAATTTTGGTTGACCTTTAGCCATAGAAGCTTCCTGCCAAATTTTATTGAATTTAGTTTAGGGTTTTGGAGAAGTCGTCGAAAATGTAAATTGTTTACGGACGCACGACGCCGGACAAAAGGAGATTAGAATTGGTCACTTGAGACTTTGTCTCAAGTTAACCCCCTCCCCAGGGGGAAAATGCGAGACCCCAGTGTCATTAAATTCACAATTTTGGTAAAGAACCTTCCATCTATGGAGAGTTTTTGATTCTACCAAATATGAGAGTAGAGAAGAAGATTTTTGAAGTTTCAGTCAATTTGACCCTTTTTAGCCCCGCCCATCAGCCCCTGGGGGTCAGTCAGGGCCAACAAATGTGTACTATCAAACTGTTATCCAACGCTGATAATGTTAACCAGGTATGAATAAATTTCAATACAAATCCAATAAATACTAGCCAAAAAAGTGATTTCCCTATATAAACTATAGTATTCCCTATATAAACTATAGTAAAGTTTACCCCCTCCCCATGGGCAAAACATGAAATCCCAGTGTTATTAAATTCACAGTTTTGGTAAAGCACCATAAGAACCTTCCATCTATGGAGAGTTTTTGATTCTACCAAATATGAGAGTAGAGAAGAAGATTTTTGAAATTTCAGTCGATTTGCCCCTTTTTAGCCCCGCCCATCAGCCCCTGGGGGTCAGTCAGGGCCAACATTTCCATATCATCAAAATGTTATCCTATGGTGATAATGTTGACCAGGTTAGAACGAGTTCCAATACAAATCCAACAAATAATAGTCAAAAATGTGATTTCCCTATATAATTATAGTGAAGTTAACCCCCTCCCCAGGGGGAAAACGTGAAACCCCAGGGTCATTAAATTCACAATTTTGGTAAAGCACCATAAGAACCTTCCATCTATGGAGAGTTTTTGATTCTACCAAATATGAGAGTAGAGAAGAAGATTTTTGAAATTTCAGTCGATTTACCCCTTTTTAGCCCCGCCCATCAGCCCCTGGGGGTCAGTCAGGGCCAACATTTCCATATCATCAAAATGTTATCCTATGGTGATAATGTTGCCAGGTTCATTAAATTCACAATTTTGGTAAAGCACCATAAGAACCTTTCATTTATGGAGAGTTTTTGATTCTACCAAATATGAGAGTAGAGAAGAAGATTTTTGAAATTTCAGTCAATTTGACCCTTTTTAGCACCGCCCATCAGCCCCTTGGGGGTCAGTCAGGGCCAACATATGCATACTATCAAACAGTTATCCAACACTGATAATATTAACCAGTTTAGAATAAATTCCAATACAAATCCAATGAATAATAGTCAAAAATGTGATTTCTCTATATAAACTATAGTAAAGTTTACCCCTTCCCCAGGGGCAAACGTGAGACCCCAGGGTCATGCACTTCACAATTTTGGCAAAGCACCACAAGACCCTTTCATCTATAAAGTGTGTTTTACTCTACCATATCTAAGAGTAGAGAAGAAGATTTTTGAAGTTTTAGTAAATTCGACCGTTTTTGGCCACATTCCTCAGGCCCCTGCGGGGTGGGGACCATATAATTCACAATTTTGGTTGACCTTAACCCATAGTAACTTTCTGCCAAATTTCATTGAATTTTGTTCAGTGGTTTTGGAGAAGAAGTCGAAAATGTAAAAAAGTTTACGGACCACGACGGACAAAAGGCGATTAGAATAGGTCACTTGAGACTTTGTCTAAGGTGACCTAAAAATTAATTAATTGAATGTGGTATCGTGGATACTAAAATAAAGCAACTTACTGAAATTGTAGTTGATGAGGATGAATTAGCTTCCTTGCGTCCCGCATATTGTGCTACTATTATGGCGGAAACTGAAACATCAGATCCCACTTGTGGCAGCTGTAGGTCACTCTGTTGCCCCCATAATTTGATGGTTAGTTCATCTGTGTTGTTAGAGATCTTTAATATTTTCCGTCTGGAAAATTCAGTATGCAATACATCTGAAGCCTGAAAAAGATGTTTTATAAAGATAATGTATTAGTACTTTGGTTGACAATTTAAGTGTTATGATGGTAACTGTAGGACATTATAATTATAGTCTTGTTGGTGTCCTTGTGACTTTTAAGACAAGAGGCCCATGGGCCTGTATTGCTCACCTGGTTGGATTTGACCAAATGTCAAAATAATGTTCATGTTCAAATTCGTTTTATTTGTCAATCTCAAACAATGCTATATATGGTTAAAAAAACAACGAAGAATTGTTTTCAGAACATCCATTCATAACTTAATCACTAGTAGCGATTTAAAAGAATTACCTCTATTTCCCGTCTTGGGCCCCGCCCATTTGGCCCCTCAGGGGTGAGAGTCACCATTTATGCAAAATTTGTTCCAAATTAATTCATAACTTTATGGCTAGTAGCAATTTTAAGGAATTACCTCTATTTCCCCTATTGGGCCCCGCTAATTTGGTCCCTCAGGGGTCAGAGTCATCATTTATGCAAAATCTGTTCTGCTCCCCCCAAGGATGTTTCTCACTAAGATGGGTTAAAATCCATTCATAACTTTATGACTAGAAGTGATTTAAAGGAATTACCTGTATTACCCCTATGGGGCCCCGCTCTTTGGCCCCTCAGGCGTCAGAGTCATCATTTCTGTAAAATCTGTTCCCCTTTCCCCAAGAATGTTTCTGACCAAATTGGGTTCAAATCTATTTATAACTTTATGACTAGTAGCGATTTGAAGAAATTACCTCTATTTCCCAATTAGGCCCCGCCCCTTTGGCCCCTTGGGGGTCGGAGTCACTATTTATGCAAAATCTGTTCCCCTTCCCCCAAGAATGTTTCTGACCAAATTGGGTTCAAATTTATTCATAACTTTATGATTAGTAGCGATTTGAAGGAATGACCTCTATTTCCCCTATTGGGCCCCGCCCCTTTGGCCCTTCGGGGGTCAGAGTCACCATTTATGCAAAATCTGTTCCCCTTCTGCCAAGGATGTTTCTGACCAAATTGGGTTCAAATCCATTCATAACTTTATGACTAGTAGCGATTTCAAGGAATTACCTCTATTTCCCCTATTGGGCCCCGCCCCTTTGGCCCCTCCGGGGTCAGAGTCACCATTTATGCAAAATCTGTTCCCCTTCTGCCAAGGATGTTTCTGACTAAATTGGGTTCAAATCCATTCATAACTTAATGACTAGTAGCGATTTAAAGGAATTACCTCTATTTCCCCTATTGGGCCCTGCCCCTTTGGCCCCTTGGGGGTCAGAGTCACCATTTATGCAAAATCTGTTCCCCTTCTGCCAAGGATGTTTCTGACTAAATTGGGTTCAAATCCATTCATAACTTAATGACTAGTAGCGATTTAAAGGAATTACCTCTATTTCCCCTATTGGGCCCTGCTCCTTTGGCCCCTTGGGGGTCAGAGTCACCATTTATGCAAAATCTGTTCCCCTTCTGCCAAGGATGTTTCTGACCAAATTGGGTTCAAATCCATTCAAAACTTTATGACTAGTAGCGATTTCAAGGAATTACCTCTATTTCCCCTATTGGGTCCCGCCCCTTTGGCCCCTCCGGGGTCAGAGTCACCATTTATGCAAAATCTGTTCCCCTTCTGCCAAGGATGTTTCTGACTAAATTGGGTTCAAATCCATTCATAACTTGATGACTAGTAGCGATTTAAAGGAATTACCTCTATTTCCCCTATTGGGCCCTGCCCCTTTGGCCCCTTGGGGGTCAGAGTCACCATTTATGCAAAATCTGTTCCCCTTTTGCCAAGGATGTTTCTGACCAAATTGGGTTCAAATCCATTCATAACTTTATGACTAGTAGCGATTTAAAGGAATTACCTCTTATTTCCCCTATTGGGCCCCGCCGCTTTGGCCCCTCGGGGGTCAGAGTCACCATTTATGCAAAATCTGTTCCCCTTCTGCCAAGGATGTTTCTGGCCAAATTTGGTCAAAATCCAATAAAAACTTTTTGACTAGTAGCGATTTGAAGCAAATGTTGACGAACGACAGACGGACGGATGGACGGACGCTGCGCCGTGACATTAGCTCACTGGACCTTTGGTCCAGGCGAGCTAAAAAGTCTAAACATGCATGGGGGGCAACGACGGAGCACAATGGCAATAGCCTATAGGTCATTCTGACATTTTGGGTGTGGGTGAGGCGACGTCAAGATCTAGAATGATGTTTCAAATTGGATAAGTTGTTTAAGTAAATAAGCCTAATTGACTTGCTTTGGATATAATGGAGTAATTAAAAAAATACAGTTACTAGTTGATGCCGTTATGGTATTTCATATCTTGACATCATTCAATTGGGGATAGTTTTAAAGTTTGTGATATAGTACTGACCTCAGCTAGAGTTCCAACAGCATTGATCCTGCGTTTTATTGGTGATGCCAGCGCCTCTGTCACTGTTAGGGTCGGTGGGTTTATGTACTCTTTTTCAAGTGCCATTGGAATAGGAAAGGGTGAACAATCCATTACCTGTATATGGTACAAAAATAATGGTTTAACTAGAACTGTAGCCAGGATGGCCGACTAATACCCCCCGCAATCTGCACGAGTCAATGGTGAATTGAAACTGATAATTAGAGGCCAACTAAGACATTAAACCCAGTAATATAGTGACCAGTTGCCATAGCAACCATAATTTTGAGAAAAACAAAGTGGCATGCACATCTACACATTGTCCTCTATATTTGTGTGAAGTTTCATTGAAATCGGTTTTCGATTTAGGAGCAGTTGTCCGGGCAAACTTAAAAGTTATGGTTCTTATCAGAAAACCTGTTTATAGTGACCAGTTGCCAAAGCAACCATAGTTTTGAGAAAAAGAATGTGGCATGCACAACTACACATGGTCCTCTATATTTGTGTGAAGTTTCATTGGAATCGGCCCAGCGGTTTAGGAGGAGTTGTCCGGACAAAATGTGTCTACAGACAGACATCCTGATTCTAGTATAAACCCCTACTTCGTTGCGGGGGTATACAAATTAACATAAAAGATGAAATAATATTGTATCAAGATTGTCATAACATTTTCAAGATTTCTGGTCGGTGCTCGTTTCTTTATTGTTTTCAATTTTTATGATGATTATGATGAAGCCGTCTTGGTATCTTTTGTTTAATTAAGTGTCATGGATATTACAATCTTGCATGGATATTTCGTTACTTATTTGACTTACCATGGTTTTTTCTGTGATCCTTATTGTTTCACCCATCACAATGTTTCTCAGCAAATAGAAATGGCCTTGATTTAGTCTTTTTATTTGCTGCATTGGTATGAATAGGGTTTTTATAGTCTTCGTAATGTTGTCGATAACATCACACATTCCTTGGGTTGACCTAGGTTGAGATCTTTCAGTGATGTTGCTCAGGATCTTCACTTTGATGTTGACCTTTAAATTAGATTGAATTATACATGTATTTGTAGCTGTAATTAAGTTTTATATTTATCGATGAGAGTAGTGTAGGTTTCCAACTTTATACATGCCTGTTAAATGCCATATATATAAACATGTTATATAAACGAGTTCAAGATAATTGTTAAAGTGATGATCTTAATCTTATCTTTTGATACTATTCATTGAATATAAGCAGCACGCAAACATACACATATACAATATAACATTTTTGGTTGTATGTTTAATCTTAAGATTTTAGCGACTTCTTATTTTCATGATAAATATTTTATTTGAAAAAATATGAAAGTTAAGAAAAATTACAAATTAAAAACTGATTACTGTATGTATTTGTTTTGAAAATAGAATCACAATGAATATTACATGGATGGAAGTCATAATGGATTTTATAAGGAAGGATTTAAAAGTTATTCCTGTTAAAATTGTGAGAATTTAATGTGCTTTTTGTCATTTAAGTCTTTATAAAAAAAAACAAAGAAACTTAATTCGTGGAATTCAAAGTGTATATGATGCTGTTACATTAAAAAGAAATATTTGAAGTTTCAGCGAGTTGTTTTTAGCAGATGACGGTATGAACTTTCCATTAAATTAGCTTACAATAAATAGGCTACTGTACTAAACAAGAAATATCTTTAAAAAAGATAAACAGCTTAGTTTTAATGTTGATGGTTATAATGTAAAAATGCTGGTGAAATAAATTAACTAACTAATGCATTTCGGATAATAAAATTATATCAGTTTTGAATCATTTTTGGGGAAAATAAGACTGCATTTTTTATCAGGAATGTAATTTTATTAATGTGTCATTTGAATGGATACATACATTTATTCATCTTGCACTCAATCTTAACTTTGTTTCGTTTTTAACTGCACGACTGCATTTTGCCTAGTTTATCTTGACCAGTAACGCCACCTGTCGCGTGATATCCGTGGCCAAAAGAACAGGTCGAAATATATTTTATATAGCTTCTCGGCCAAGATATATCTATTTCATTTTCAGACTTTTGAAATGTTAATTAGTGGACTATGTTTTCGTTTATAGATACAAAGTTTAATAAAGTTAACTTTTGCAATCATATAATTATCTTCATTTAATTCTTTGCAAATTTGTTTTGTCTAAAAATAGAATGTGATTTAATCAAATGCCGAGCACAGGGGATCGGTTTCTTGATTTTGAGTAACATATGGCATCAGTAACAACCACAACATTCTAGTCATATACATTTTGAAACCTTATAAAACATCGGGGTTATGTTTTCAGAATGTATATGAATATAGAAATCTACTTAATTCAAATGTGTTGTGGTTGTTAACCGATGTCATATGTTACTCAAAATTTCGAAACCGATCCCCTGTAATGCCGTAAAGCTTCAGCGGATGTTTTGGGTTGTTGACAGAAATCAGTTCGCTTGATACATAGTTTGGTTATTTTTTACTATAAGACAAGATTGTCGGGGATATGCGTGATTTTGATCGCCAGTTTGCAGTTTTGCAAAACAACAGAGTTTGCGCATGCGTGTTTTGCATAGTTTGTGCGGCTCATTTACATACGTCAAAATGATATCGGTAAATACTGTAGTAGACAACTCACTTTGTTGGGCGATGGCAAACATTTAAGATATACATGTACGTACAACAGCTAGCTTAGGCCTGGTGTAGGGGAGTTAAGTCGAGTTCATGAAAGATAACAATAGTTGCTTCTCTTTACGATTTTGAATATCCAAGTGCATGTACTGCTGTCTGGAACGCTGTTAACATTGTAACACTTCTGTTAACAGCTTTTAGCAACAAAATATAAACATAATTAAAAGATAAAAACTTACTTTCGTGTCCTCCTTGCGAGCCATTTTGACATGTATGCCACTATCCAGCGAAAATTCTACACTTTTCGGATTGCGACTGCGCAGAGAATCATAGTTTTTTTCCATCACGCGTGACCATGATGATATTAGGTGTGTGACGGACTGGAGCTGCAGATTTGCAGCGAGGTGGTCACTGGTCATCCAATCGAATTCATTGTTTCCCCATATCAAAAGTTCGTGTCCAAATATGGACAAGTACAGGTGTAGGTTTGTAACACGACACTTTCACGTGCTCCGGAAATTGGCCATCGCAAACGGTTCGTGCCCAAATATGGATAAGTATTAGTTTTCCAAAATGTAAAGACGAATACAAATAAAAAGTAGTTTTCCTGAAGCTGTTAGTAGTAATGGTTGAGATAGATTCGTATGCTAAATCTCGTGTAGTAATATGTTGTTCATTTTGTTGAGAGCATATACCGGAAAACCGCTAAGATTCGTTTGTATGTTGTACGACTTTTTTGTTTAGTGTAACAAACGGTGACGGCATTGATTCCCATTTTGACCTGTTTTACTTTACTGCGCTTGCGCGTCTGGTTGTTCGAACAATTTTGATCCCAAACATCGCAGTATAGTACTAGTATCTGTGTAATGATATTGACATTTGTGACTCACTGATATTGCAGAAAACTTCAGCTTACAACTGTTTAAAATGACCTTATTAGGGCTTTTCACTTTTCAATCTTTTTCAAAACAAATTTCTTAGTATGATGCAGCATGTTATTCTGATGATTTTGATGTCTTTAGTGTTTCGGTAACATTTGCCGTTAAAGTGGTACGCCATTTTGAAAATTTCCTTTGTTCTTTTGGGTAAGCCGACCATTCACATTTTAAACTTCTCCTCAAATTTCACCAGTGGGATTCTGTTCAAACTTTTATAAAAATAACTATGAGATGATCATAGTCAAGATTTGTATTTTTCGGGTCAGTCCGAAATCCAATATGGCCGCCATGATGTCATACGTAAAAAGTTTAAAATGGCCATAACTCAAAAAGTTTCAATTATACAGATGTCAAGTACATATATTGTTTGTAGATAACGTCTGGGGCTAACTTCTTTTACCAAAAAGGTTTTAGGTCCGAGGTCAAATATAAAAGCTCGCTAAAGGGTCAAGTTTGTCTATTTTTTAGAAAATCTTCA
The DNA here is from genome assembly GCF_902652985.1 of Pecten maximus. Lineage (NCBI taxonomy): Eukaryota > Metazoa > Mollusca > Bivalvia > Pectinida > Pectinidae > Pecten > Pecten maximus. The sequence continues at coordinate 6,867,789 of NC_047028.1, read as the reverse complement.
TTTTTCAATCTTTTTCAAAAAATCTTTCAAAATATCATGCAGCATGTTATTCTGATGATTTTGATGTCTTTAGTGTTACGGTAACATTTGCCGTTAACGTGGTACGCCATTTTGAATATTTCCCTCTATATTTTATGTATGCCTACGACTCGCATTTTAGATTTTTTCTCAAATTCTACAAGTGCGATTCAGCACAAACTTTGACAAAAAGACTATGAGATAGTACTGACCAAGTCTTGTTACCATGGGGTCGGTCCAAAATCCAATATGGGCGCCATGACGCCATACGTAAAAAGTTTAAAATGGCCATTACTCAAAAAGTTTTAATTATACAGAGGTCATGTAATTATATTATTTGTAGATAATGTCTTGAGCTAACTTTTATTTAACACTAAGGGGTCAAATTAGTCTATTTTTAGAAAATCTTCATTTTTCAATCTTTTTTGCACAAAAATTTCTTAGTAAGATGCAGCATTCTAATGATTTTGATGTCGTTAGTGTTTCGGTAACATTTACCATTAACGCGGTACGCCATTTTGAATTAATCTGGCATCTGAGATATAACGTTTCAACAAAGGAATTGGACAAGGGGAGATAACTCGTACAGCTGTATCAAGTTCCTAGGCCTCTTGCAATGATTACGCAATCATAAAAAAATCTAAATGGCGTACAACTTGAACCGGAAGTGCTAAATAAAAACCGAAGGTACCAAAATGAGCAGAGAGACATACTGCATTACTGCATTCATATTTAAAATAATTTTTGAAAATAAATAAAAATTTAAAAAATCTAAAAATAGCAATTTTTGACCTCGGCTATGTTGGCCATCTTGGATTCCGGACCGATCCAAAAAATAACATAACTTGATCTGGATTATCTGAGAATCATTTCAGCCAAAGTTCAGCTCAATCAAACTGATGGAACTTGAGAAGAAGTGTAAAATGTGTTTTTTAAGATGGCGGCTGCGGCATCCATGTTGAATTTTGGACCAATCCGAAAAACAGAATGTGGATGACCTATCAAGTGTTTTAAAATAGTTTTTTATGTTTGGAAATACCATGCCTTTAGGTCATTGATGCTAAGTAGTGAAAAGCCCGTCAAATTGTTAACCAACAATTTCTAGTTATATTTGTATCTGTCATTGGATAATTCATTGTTTCTAGTGTATGTACATGCATGTCCTTGACTGCTAATGGCGGACGTTAAAAATCTGTAATTTTACATTCTTTTTAAAAGAAAATATGTTATGTGATAATCATACCCCCATTTTGACATATCTAAAGATATGACGTTCATCCAAAACTAGTTGGATGGCGGCCATTGCAGAAACACATGGAACCGATGTCAAAAGTTTTAGAATATTTGTTTAATCGATATGCATGTTGGGAACAGTATAGCTGAATGTACATTTGATATTAACTGTGAGACATAATTATATATGTACAATACAACATTTCTTATTTAAAACATATATTAAGATATAAATGCACATAGATGAATTATTCAGAATGTGAATTAGGGAAATATTTTTCGATGAACAATTATTTCAAGTTATCTTTATGGTTTAGTACCGTATGTCCACAAAGTTGTTGTGAAGGAAGTCATCTGGAAGTCTTTACATGTATTTTGCTAATATAGACAAATTTATTTAAAAGTTTTAAATACAAGGAACTTGTACAGACGAAAATATCAACCGAATTGTTCAAAAATTCACACTAAAAGTTTCCTGCATTATACTGGAGACTCCTGAATTCTCCAGTTTTCTCCCGTTTGACCCAAGTGGCATCCATTAATCCCGAGATCTCAGGTGATTGACACAGCAAGATTTTATTTGACGCACGATTTTTGCACGACATGCATCAATTTGACGCTTCAAACTTTAAGACTAGTGCTATATAGAAGTTTTTAATGTTTTGCAATATACAGACTCAACAAATGGCATATTAGCTATGGTCAGTGACACTAATATACCCCTAGGGGTTGATTAAAAGAGTCAGTCATCTGTGACAAACCCTGATTCACGAAATTGGGTCTCGGGTTTCCAATAAACAACATACCTGTAGTGAATGAAAGCTATTTGCAACGTAGATTTTCCAAAAGAAGTTATACAAACCCCAAATTCTATTCATATTCTCAAAACAAGAGGCTCATGGGCCTTAACGGTCACCCAAGTTTTGATATATTTTAGCATATTTGGCTAATGTGATCTTAAATGAAGGTCAAGGTCATCCATTTGAACAAACTTTGTAGCCCTTCATCCCACCATGCTACATACTTAATATTGGGTCTCTGGGCCTTTTGGTTATCAAAAGAAGTCATTTAAAGATTTTAGCATATTCGACTCCATTGACCTTAAATGATGGTCAGTGTCATCCATTTGAACAAACATGGTAGCCCTTTATCCCAGCATGTTACAGACCTAATATTGGGTCTCTGGGCTTTTTTATTTATCAAGATGAAGCTATGTAAATATATTAGCATATTTGACCCCTGTGAACTTGAATGATGGTTAAGGTCATCCATTTGAACAAACTTGGTTGCATTTCATCGAAACATGTTATAGGCTAATTATCAAGTCTCAGGGTATTTTGGTTATTGAGAAGTCTTTTGAAGATTTTAGAATATAGATCAAGGTGATTCATTTGAATAAAAGTGGTAGGCCTTCATCTCAGCATGTTACTGACCAAATATCAAGTCACTGGGAGTCTTAGTTATGAGAAGTTGTTTATAGATTTTAGACTATTTGACCCTGTGACCTTAAACGGGTCAAGGTCATTCATTGAACAAACTTGGTATCCCTTCACCCAAGCATGCTATAGGTCTTATATCAAGTCCCTGGACCTGTTGGTTATTGAGAAGAAGTCGTTAAGAGATTTTAGCCTATTTGACTCCAGTGACCATGAAAGTATGTCAAGGTCATCCATTTGAATAAGCTTGGTAGACCTTTAACCCAACATGGTACACACCCAATATCAACTCCCTAACACTCTTGGTTAATGAGAAGTCATTTAAACATTTCAGCCTATTCAACCAGTGACCTTAAATGTAGGTAAAGGTCATTCATTTGAATAAACTTTGTAGCCCTTCACCGAGCATGCTACAGGACCGATATCAAGCCCCTGAGCCTCTGTTATTGAGAAAAAAAATGTGTTTAAAGATTTTAGTCTATAAGACCCATGTGACCTTGAATAAAGGTCAGGGTCATCCACTTGAACAAACTCAGTAGCGCTTCATCTCGGCATGCTACAGACCTAATATTTGTTTTCTGGGCCATTTCTATCAAGACGAAGTTGTTTAAAAGATCTTGGCATATTTGACCCGTGACATTGAATGGACATCAAGGTCATCCATTTAAACAAACTTGGTAGTCCGTCATCTAGATACAGACCTAAGTCATACCTATGTATGACCTATAACCTATGTCATACAGACATGATACAGACCTAAGATTGGGTCTATAGGCCTTTTGGTTATCAAGAAGTCGTTTAAAGATTTTAGCATATTTGACCCCTGTGACCTTGAATGAAGGTTATGGTCATCTTCTTGAACAAACATGGTAGCCCCTTTTCGCAAGCATGCTACAGACCCAATATCAGGTTTCTGGGCATGTTGGTAATTGAGAAGAGGTTTAAAATGTAAATTGTTTACGACGGACACCGCCACATAAAAGGCGATCGCAAAAGGTTAACTGAGACTTCGTCTCAGGTGATTTAAAAAGAGAGATTTTTGTTTTTGTTTTTTTTTTTCAAATGAAAGTTATAAACATGGATTTGATATAAAAAGAAGACCCTAAATTCAATTTCTCTATTTAGATAATCCAAAAATTGTTATTATTGATTCAATAAATGGAAACATTCAAAGGTAATATTAAATTGAACTGTTTTTGAACATGCATACATTTTATCTAATTAATTAAATTAATTAAAGATTGTGTGAATTTTATATTTTGATTCTCAGGTGTTTTTTTTAACTTAGGATTTTACAGATGAGAGTCACTGACTCCTGAAATTTTTATCCTACTTTCATTTACTGTCAGAATCAGTAGTTTCATTCTCTATTTAGTAGAAGTTATAATAACTCAGCTGCATTCACTTGATATCAGATTGAATGGTATTAATAAATTGGTTTGTGTTTTTTTGTTGATGAATGCAATACATTTTGTAAAAATGTCGCTGTGCGTAATATCCAGTTTGGGAAAAATCCTCAAACTGGATATATCCAGTTCGCCAACATTTGAACCTTGACAGGTATGACATTTCCAAAAACTATATTGCCCCAATCCATTTCACTCCAAAAGATTTATCAAATCAAAAATTGACAATATTTACACAAAATTGATTGTTACATTATAAATCTTGATATAATCAGATTTTTAAAGGATTATGAATTTTCAGACTGATATCATGTACATTGCATGTCATGAAACAAAAATGGGGCAAGATAGTTTGGAGGGTTAATGGTTTGAGGTGAATAAAAGTTTTGTTGGGGATCTTTAATCTTTCTTCATAATTATGTTTTGATATGATGAAGATAAAACCAATAAAAAAAAATCCAATAGTCAAAAAGTAGACCATAGCAACCCAATTTAGTTTAAAGTAATAATTATGTCAAATATACATGTATATTCTATTTTTTTGCTGTTATACACATAATCATTTCTTATCTGGGTGGTAATTTTGAAAAATATATTTTTGTTCAAAATAGTGTGAGGAAACTTTAAAACTAAACTTACCTAAAACACTGTTCAACATTGTGCAGTGCAATGTGATCAAGTCATTTTGGCATTGCCACAAAAATTATGAGACAAAAAATGTCATTTAAATATTTAATGGTGTGCGTTATAGTGATGTCATTGGTCCCTCACAAACAATCTAGTTTAAAATAGTTTTGCATAATAAAAGGTAAAATGATAAAATCTGTCATTGTTTAAGTTAGGGGGAAAATATGTTTGGGGAATTCTACCTATGTTCTTTGTGTTTTTGAGATATTCAACAGCTGCTTTGGTCATGAGTATCAGAATGGCTGAAGCTGAACAATACTATATCTGGTTATAGGATGGGGATCTCAACAGTTTCAAAAATATAAAAAAAAATACGGGTAAGTCTTTAGGGGTGTGGAAAAGACCCAATTAGGACGATGTTTAAATCTGATTTGTGTTTATCTTTTCATGTTCAATTATTATAATGCTATATATGATTTATGGGGTGGGGGTTTCAACAGTTTGAAAGATATAACCAAGAATCTTAGTCGATATGGGTACTGATGAAATGTAAGTCTATTTTCATAACTGGATTGTGTTTATCTCTTGGTGCCCATACAGGCATTTGCACAGCAGAAAATGTAATGGCTGAAATAGTCAGTCACACAGATGCTCCACAAACTTGAATGAGATACAACAAGAGTTTTCTGCCTTCCTACAACAGTAGCATATCTCACACATATTTCAAAGGGATCATTAGCGATATAATAATCTGCATTATATGGTTATTGGATGGGTATCTCAAACAATTTCAAATGTATAAGTAGTGATTAAACAGACTTTTTTTATTTGGCACTATTCATCTGGTCCTAGGGGATTCAGAGTCGATATTTATGCAAGGTTTTTTTCTGACCACATTTGGTTGTAATCCATTCAGTACTTTGTAATTGGTAACAATCTAAATGATCTATTTCTATCTACCCTACTTGGTCTGCTCCTCTCGCCTAATGATGGGTTTGAGTGAGAGTGGGGTGACAGAATTACTGTTCATGCAATATCTGTTTTCCTTCCCCCAAGAATATTTCTGATTGAATATGGTTCAGATTCATTCAGTTCTTTATGACTAGGAGCGATTTAAAGGATTCACTTTCATTTCTTCTATTGGACTCTGACCATCTGACCCCAGAGGGTTCAGAGAAATCATTTATGCAAATTCTGTTTTTCGTCCCCATATGGATCTTTCAGATCAAATTAAGTTAAAATCCAAATAAAAGTTTTTTAACTAAAAGCAAATATTGATGGACAACAGACAGACGGACAGCAGGTGTTGCGCTTTTGGTTAAGCTCAACAGCCTTTCTGGCAAGGTGTTGTAAAAACACATGGTTGTATTTATTATGGTGTAGTTATTATTATGATACGTTTTCGTAAAAAAATTTCAAGCAAAGAAGACTGGGACATAAAATAAGATTCTTAAGTATGTTGGTGTTGAGATATAGTGGTAGTGTCTTTCTGTGTATTTAGACACAAAATTGAATACATTTTTGTCAAAATATGATATTGGGTCAATGTGATATACTTTTTGTCTTTGAATTTTTTTTTTCTTTTCTTCAAATTGGATTTTTTTCCCAATATATTGTGCATCATTATTATTCGGAAGGATTAAAAAATATTAAGTTTTGTCAAAATTGAGCCAATCAGGAAATGATAGCCACTTTATCCCATAAGTCAAAATGACCTCTGACCTGACCTTTATTATATGCCATATTATTTCCATCTAACTTGAACGTATTGACATGCAAAAATTAAACCTTTATTGGCACTCCTTTCATTTTTTTGGGGAAAAATAACATATCACAATTATAAATAATGTATCAACTTAATTTAAAAACTTGATCGAAGATTTAAGCGGAAATCTCAGAAGATGGAAAAGAATACTAAAATAAACCAAAGGGATTTTGGCACCGACCATTGAATGATCTTTATCAGCCAATTGAAAGGCTGATTTTTGTCTGCTTTTCTGTTTTATCTATTTCTTTCGAAACATATGATAATATCATATGTCTTCTAACATGCAATATGCAAAACAAATAAAATTTGGAGAGATTCCTTCAGCACTTTCAGAGAAATAGCATGGTTACAAAGTTAAATTGTAGAAATCAAATATGGTCGGCTGTAGGCCATATTAATTTTTGTTTGGTTCAAAAATTCAATGTGCACAAGTAGGAACCAAGGGGTGGCCACACATGAAATATGAGAAGGTCCTATCAGTACTTTCTAAGAAATAGTGGTATCAAATGTCCAGTGTCAAAATCCAAAATGGTCGCTTATAGGCCATTTTGCAGTTCAATCGGTCCCAAAGTATAAAATATGTTGTGTCTGTTCAGCATCTGGAGTGTAGGTGATTTATAAAACGGTAGCAATGTTTTGAAACTTGCTTGAGAAATGTATTTCATTGCAAGGTTTTTGTTGAGTGTGGCAATTCATGTTGAAAAATATTAACTATTTATATATATTCATAGGAGAAAAGCATTTCGTATGTGATCTAAATAAACGTAAAATGATGGTCTGTATTAGTTTCAAAGGTAAGACTTTAATCAGAAAAATAACCCTGATATTTTTAAATACACAATAATTTTTTAATTACCATTAAAATCATGTAATGAAATTATGAATAAAATTAGCAATTAGTGAATGAACAATGATGAAATGTGATGTTTCATAGCCATATTTAGCACAAGATTGTATGGCTCATTTTCCCATATAAACACAATACAAATATTTTCATCTTGTCTAATGCCAAACTGAGTACTTATGAGTTTTTTTTTGCATGAAATATTGACAATAGAGTTTAAAAAAGTGTTTTAAATCAGTTTAGTCGCTTTTAACGACACACTAAAAATATAGATGGCATGCCTTGGAACTATAGCATGCACATCTGATATGTCATCATGAAATTACTCAATGTTCTTTGTGCAACATGATATAGAAAGAAAGAGTTTATAGGCATTTACTGCCATGCCAGTGACCCCTTTTTCAGATACTTACCTGTTACCATAAATCTACATAAATTTGTTCGGAATCAAGTTGCTGAAGACATCATGTGCTTTAATCACATTCTTGTTTTAAGTCTTACATCAAATAGCAGAGGCTTATTTGCAAATATTCTTAGTGACCTTCTTGATCAGATATTCAAATGTTTGGTTGTTTTTAGGGCATGACTAAAATACACTTAAACAGAGTATGCTTTTAGTAGCATGAGGAACAACTGGATGTAACATATATATATTGTAACATACATGTATATTTCTTTCTAACGAATAGCAAAATGTCAGTCTTAATAATAAATAAATTTTATATACACGTACACAATATATAGCACAGAATTTAAGTTAATGGTATGATAACAGTATACAGCTAAATATCTTAATTTCAATGTCTTCACTCTGCATGTATCGGAAAGTGTTATTTTCATATTTTGGCCTATATTCTAGGAAAAAATTTTCTCCAAGGAATTCTTGTTTTTGTTGTAGTCCAGGTTGAATTAAAATTGAGACCAACTAATGAAAACACATGGTCTAATTGTTCAAATACAACAGCAGTTAATGAAATATTGCAGTTGTTTTTCATAACATGATGTAGCACAAATCTAAACTTAAATCTGTTATCTTCATGAAGAATAGTTGTGTTTGCATTTTACAATTTGGAGATAAATTGAAACCGACACAAAGACTTGTTTGGTCTTGCAGAACTCAACTGGATAAATATTGATTTGATGTGAATTGTGTGTAGGGAGTCGATGTACCTATAATGAGAGAAAAGTTTGAATTAGCAAAAATATTAAATGGAACATTTAAATAAATTTTATTCACACTCAAAAAAAAACTTATGCAGTTCATAATTAAAACGGTTGTAACCAATATTTAGCATTGATGTGTCTGCATTGTATACATGTTTACTGAAAGCAATATAACTTACATCTTAGAAAACTTTTTCTGTGTCCGGAATTTGTCTACATGCTACTGTTTTTTTTAATATTGGTTGGTCTCTTCTATTCCTGAAATTAATATGAACTGGTTAAGTACTGAGCAGTGAATAGATAAGTACAATGCAAACTTGTAATATTACAAAATATCAATAATTGATTGATGTTAGAAATACAAAATCAACAATTGGTGAACAACAGACATATTGGTATTACCTGATAGTGATTTAGGTCTGTGGCCAGTACAAAGGATCTGATCATTTGTGGTAGTTACAGGGTTGAAATGATTGTCCAATACCCCAGAATTTCCAAAAGTCTTGTGTAGCAGTAATGTTGATGTTTTTGTTCATTTTCTTGATATTGATTCGTTAGCACTTTGTTGAGGTTCTTTTTTGTTGATTAGTTTCATTATTCATCTGCACTTTGTTGTAACAAATGTCAGTTGATATTTTCATTGATACACTTTTAAGGTATCTCCTTGAATCAAAGTTGTACACATGTATATTTTGCATAATTGTGTATGCGATACATGATAGGTCATACACATCAAAATCATTTGAAGTCAGTTTTCCAAATTTTAACAAATTTTCTGACAAATGTTTAACAATAGATGAGTCATTGGTGTCATACAAGCAAGTCAGTAACTTAAGAGAAAGTACAGTATGTTGAATGTGTGCATCTGATCACGAATTCATACTAGTTCCATAGAATTCAATATCTGATTGATTTCAAAAACACATCAACATTTTACTTGCATATTGGAATGTAATGATATCTGAAAAAAAGTGTGAGTCAAGTTTGAGTAAAGCAGGTGGGTAAATCTATAAAATGGATAAAAGGTCATCAGATTTTGTACATCAATTAATTTACATATACTATCAGATACAGGAAGCACACAACTAATAATACATTGATGTAACAATACAAACAAAGTGTGCATGCTCTCCCCATAGCTATTTAGCCAGTGGGGGTAATTTCTACTATGTGATTAAATATGGTACAAATACCATATCTAAGCACACAATCATTACAATAATATGTCACATAAGCATGATTATCTATCTGTATTTTTGTTTTAAGTTTCTTAAATTCTAATGTTTCAGTTTAAGACATTTTTCAAAATCAAAAATATTTCATGATATTGATGAGTAAACTGTTTTGTAAATATGAGTTTGTTTTGGTTGACATTGCAATAGTTATAAGGTCTGCTTCACTATGTTATGTATTTAACTTAAATTCTGCTAGTTCAGTAATTGATCTGTCAGGATTTTTCGATTTGTTATTATCAAATGATCCTTCCCTGATTAACATTGTAATTCTATGGTGCATGTTTTACATTGCATCTTTATTTTGATTGCATTGTATTACAAATGTATCTAAAATTGTTTCATGCAGAAAGTAAGGGAATGATCAGACCAATATGTTGGAATAACTCCTGTCTGTACTCCAGTCTCTGTAGTGTAGATATGATCGAGTAGTGTTCCATAACATGTTGTTGGCTCTGTAACTACTTGTTTGCATGAGAATTCACTTCTCATAAATCGCAAGAAGTCATTAGGCATGTCCAGAAGATTGATGTTAAAGTCACCAAGAATGAAGAGTGATCTATTTCTATCAATGCATGGTTTTATGTGGTCTGTTAATGCTTTCAAAAATAACTGCATACCAAGTTTTGGTGTTTTGTAAAGGTAGACAACTTGAATCTCTGTTTCCTTGACTTTTGCATAGATGGTCATGGATTCAATTCCATCATATCTATGGGACTGTATTCTGTCGACAGTAATTCCATGCTTCACAAACACAACTAGTCCATGGTTTGGCCTTGTTTTGCCATTATAATCTTCATCCAGTCTGTGTGCAGTAAAGCCAGGTAAATCATAACATTCCTGTCTGTCTGTATCAACAAGTCGTGATTCACAAATTCCAATGATATCTGCACTTTGAATGTTTGGTTCACGTCTTACATCATCTATGTGTTTGTGCAACGACCTTGCATTGTTGAATGCGAGTTTCACATGTGCATTGTCAATGCTGTATAATGGAATATAGCACAAATGCATAGGTATTTTACGGAGTCTGTCCATTTCCACATGTACATTTTTGTCAACTGTTAATGCCTTGTCGTTGAAATCAAGGATGTATAGATTTGATAATGTTCGAACTCTTGACAATGCAACATAGTGGATATGTGGAGCTTTGTAATTGGACCTAAGGTCAACTACCAGTTCATCAACAGTGGTACCTTGTGCTTTATGTACAGTTTTGGCAGCAGATGGGGCTAGAGGAAACTGTGTTCTTTCATAAGTTTTTCTATTGTTTAAAAATGTCCGTTTTGTTTCAAACATTGGTGTCCACAACCTATTGATTCCTCTATGATATAGATCTTTGTATTTTGTTCTCCTTTTAGATCCAATGTTTTCATCAGTGAAAAGTATCCATATAATGCCAGGTCTTTCATAGTTCATTTCTTTGAATTCAATGTGTTTAACAATGCCTGAAGCTCCATTTGTTAATCCATCTTTTACATCCACATTCACCGTAACATCATATAACATTTCTTCTGCAAGTTTTAGCAAGCTAGGTAAGTTTCCAGTTTTGCTGTGATTTTCTTGCTTATTCATTTCTTTTATCAAGTGAACTTTTGATTGCTTGCTTATATTTGAAGGGGCAATGACATCTGTATGAGCTGGCACATTGATCTTTGTGGTGTCTAGGTCTTGTATCAACTCGTTGTTGAAATGATTGACTCGCTTATTTTCAGTAAATAAGTGCAAGGCATTTTTTGGATAAGTAGGTGATGAAGGTGTAATGGTGTGAGATTTAATAAGATCTCTGTCCTCTGGTAAGAGTTCATTTACCCTCAACCTGTTTAACATCTGAGCAAATTGTAAATCATCTTTCTGTCTCATGATTTCCTCAAGTTCAAATAGTTGAAAATGTTCTTTCCACAAGTTCCTTGCTAAACCTATCTTCAAATCATTAAAGATCCACGAGTCTGCCACAGGTGATAGTTGAAATAAGTCTCCAACTGCTATGATACTTATACCACCAAAGTCTCGCTTTGTGCCTGTCAGTTCTGTTAAGCGTTCATGCATGAAAGCAAACAGCTTATTACCAACCATTGAAATTTCATCAACAATGATGACAGAGAGATCTTTGTATGTGGTTCTGAAGGTATTCAGCTCATCACTGTGCATGTGTTGTTGTGTCTGAAACATTTTCTTATGAAATGCTGATGCTATTGTTACACCATTGATATTGTATGCTGCTTTTCCTGTAAAAGCTGTGAGCAAAATCTTTATGCTGTCTGGGTCATGACCTACTTTCGAGTTCAACTGTCTTTGCAATGCTTGGAATAATGCTCGGATAACTACTGATTTTCCAACTCCAGCTCCACCAGAAAGAAATGCATAGATAGGTTCATTTTTTGTAGAAATCCATTTCACGACATGGTTGAAAAATTCCCTTTGCTTTTTGTTCAAAGAACGGAGCAATGTCATATATTCATTATCTGGCAAAAGTACTGATCTTGTTTCAACCGATACTGTACTTTCTGGTAGGTTTAGGTCTTGACCAATGTCTACTGTTCTGTGTGATGGTTCTGGTGGTACATAGTGAATGAACTCTTCAGAGTGATCAACTGACTGTTCTGCATCTTCTGCTTGCACTTGTTCAGTGTTAGGTGCAACAGTATCAAACTCTGAGACTATGTCTTCCTCTGCCTGATGTCTAGCCATGTCTAGTTCCTCAACATGATGTTCATATTTGTCAATAATAGGCAATATCTGTTGTTGTCTGCTGTTGAAGTGTTCTTCATATGATTCATGACCACTTAATAAATCTTGCTCTTCATTTCGCCATGGTACAAACAGTAATAGTTTTTCTCTGTAGTAGTTTTCAGCATTAGTAGTTTTGCTATACCTGACATATCGAATAATTCTAGGGTTCTTGCGTTTCCTGATTGTAATGCCACCCCGCAACTTCATAATTGTGTTTTCATAATTGAATTCTGTATCACTCTCAGATTCAGAGTGGTTATCTTCATCTGAATAATGTCCTGTATCATCATCATCATTATGATCATTTTCTAAAGTTTGCTTTGGTTTTTTGTATTTCACATCCAACTCAGAAATATAATCAGCAAGGCAATAGTTCTCTAGCTTCTTTGGTCTCCTTGCATACCGCTTGATGATATTGTCAGATTCAATATCTGTAGAGTTTTTGGGAAGATCTTTCAGTTGTTCTTGGCTTTTCAGAAGGAACACTCTGTCTTTAGGTAACGATGTATTAATGAATACAACTTCACGAGAAGCTCGGGTCAAGGGCATTTGTAGTACAAGATATGATGCTTCTTGGGCACTTATTTCTACAAAATTGAGAAATTTGTTTCCAATATGTCTGACTTGACGTTTAAGATCCATGTTTCCTTCTGCTGCCTCTTTTGAAGCTTGTTCTAACATAGTGCTCATACCTCTTTGTGATTTGCTTATGTATGATACAATGTACATTGCACAGGCATATGGGTCTATAACAAATTGCAAGTCGAGATTTGCTTTCCATGCTTGTAGTACTGTGGTATTGTAGTAATTTACCCTCATTTCTTTTGGTTCTCTTTTTAAAAATATCTTTGGTCCTTTCAGTGAACTTCTTATACACTTAATGTACTCTGCCTCTTCAATTTGTACAACTTCTGTTAGAAACTCTTCATAAGACATGTCACATCCATCTTTGAATTCATTCATTCTAGCATGAATTTCCGAGTATTTCTGTCTGTATTCATCAACATCTGTTTCAAGTGGTTCCAATAACATAGTGTTTGGAAGTGGGGGAAGTGGAAATCCAAATCTACACACAGATCTGCCACCTTTCTTGCAAGTCTTAGAATGTTTGTGTACTTGCATTTTGATAAACTCCTGCATGTCATCATCTACATCAAGAGAACACGTCACATATTTATCAACATATCGAATAATGTCTTCTTCTGAATCAATGTTGTATTTGGGTGCATTTTCAGTCCAGATCATCATGTGAACATGTGGAGAACCTCTGTTCTGAAATTCTATACGTTGAAAAGTGTCTGTTACACTTCCAATTGGGGCATGTTCACTTTTCAAAACAGTATTCATAAATACTTGAACCCTATGATCAAAATATCGGCTGCATGTCACTGGATCTTTTTGTACAAGTTTAACTTTTTCAGACCATGTCATATTTCTTATTTGTTGGTCAGAGCAAGGTGTGCCAGATAACACAGCAAGGGTTTTAAGCAACTCGTTCCATCGAGTATCAGCAGAAGACAATGACATAAACCATGTTGGTAATCCTATCTGTCTTATCGTTGCAAAAACATCTTTTTTTCTTGAAGAAAGATATGCTGGAGAATTTCTGAGAGTTCTGAAGATATAGTAGCCTTCATTTAAGCTTACTATCTTGTCTGCTATTTCAGGATTTTGTGCATCTGAAGCAGTAATTTTGTTTCCATCACTCTTTTTTCTGCGGATTGCCAAATTTACTTTGTCTGCTACCTGTTTTCTTTGTATTTTGTTCAATTTGAAAAATATATTTGGAACAGATGCTGCAGCTCTTCGATCAACACTTCGAAGTTCCCATTTTGCTAAATCACTGTATGAAACAGGTGTTTGTCTCTCATTGTTTTTCAACCTTTTTTGTGCACAATATATCGATGGAAATGATAGAACCTCAGCATCTTCGTCATGATAGAGACCGATTGGTTGCTGACCTTCACCTGGTGCAAAGATTAGCTCTTTGTTTGTGTCAAGGTTGGCTTCATCAATGAGCGTATCAGAATTGCCTTGAACGCATTCATCTTCATTCATTTCAATGAAATTATCATCTTTCTCACAAGCATCAGTGCTGTCATCACAGCTTTGATTATCTGAATTATTCTCTTTGAAGTGTCTGATTTTGAATTGATCAGTAGGTACAGAACTAGATTGGTTTTTCAGCACATTTAATTCATTATCTTGTACTTTAGTGAATTCTTGAACAAATTCTTCAGCACTTTCAACTGTTTTCTGAACCCAATCATCATCAATTTTAATACAAGAATTCTTATACAAATCACTGTTGTTCATCAACCAATGAAGGGCAGAGAGTACCATGTTAGGCCGAACATTCTCCGACAAAACACATGATTTATATGAAAGTCTTTTTTTCAGTTTTACAGCAACTGTGAAATGTTCATCCATTTGTCTTGGTAATGCATTAATAGTTGGTTGAATATCTATTGGGACATTCACTACATTTCCTTTTACAGAGTATTGTCCGCCTCGTGGTAATTCTCGTATTTGCATAAAAGGTATTCTGAGAGCTACAAGGCGTTCTTCTAGTGGATGCAAGTCTAATTCTGGTGGTTTTTCTGGCCATTTCATTCCATTCTTGACGGACAGTTTTGGGACTTTACATTTTTTCAATGAGGCATAACACGTATGACAAATCCATTCCTTACCATCTACCGATTTGAATCCTGTATAGAAATCTGTGTATTGTGGAAAAAGAGGAATGGGGCAACTTTCTTTTACACTTTCACTAAACCAAGTCTGTTGACAACATGTGCACACATATTCAGGCCCTCTCTGAATTTTTCTTTGGAAGACAGTTATGCATTCTGTGATATCATTTCCAAAACGCCTCTTTTTGTATTGGTGTCTTTCATTACCACTAAATGAATCATGTTTTCGATTATCTGCTTTTCGTATTCTATCTAATGTGTTATGTTCTATTGTATTTCGCTTCCTTCGTTCTACTTGTTTTAACCTTTCGTTCTCAAGGAAGTTTGTATTTAAGCGTAACTGCCTTTTCCTACAAACATCAGCTTTAGCTTCGGCTTGTAAAAACAATGGATCAAGTCTAGCTTTCTTTTTCACCAGCTGCTCTTGCTCGAGGTATAGAGGATCTTTTCTGGCTCGTTGTTTGCTCTTTAGGTCAAGTTCCTGTAACTTTTTTGGATTTTTATCACGTGCATTGGCCTTACTTTGCTTATCTATCACACGGTGTTTTTCTGGATTTTTATCACGTGCATTGGCCTTGCTTTGTAGATCAACAGCTTTGTACTTTTCTGGGTTTTTTGCACGTGCCTTAGCCTTTTTTTGTACATCTATTAGTCTCTGTTTTTCTGGATCTTTATCACGTGCATTGGCCTTGCTTTGTTTATCTAGCGCACGGTGTTTTTCTGGATTTTTATCACGTGCATTGGCCTTGCTTTGTAGATCAACAGCTTTGTACTTTTCTGGGTTTTTTGCACGTGCCTTAGCCTTCTTTTGTACATCTATTAGTCTCTGTTTTTCTGGATCTTTATCACGTGCATTGGCCTTGCTTTGTTTATCTAGCGCACGGTGTTTTTCTGGATTTTTATCACGTGCATTGGCCTTGCTTTGTAGATCAACAGCTTTGTACCTTTCTGGGTTTTTTGCACGTGCCTTAGCCTTCTTTTGTACATCTATTAGTCTCTGTTTTTCTGGATCTTTATCACGTGCATTGGCCTTGCTTTGTTTATCTAGCGCACGGTGTTTTTCTGGATTTTTATCACGTGCATTGGCCTTGCTTTGTAGATCAACAGCTTTGTACCTTTCTGGGTTTTTTGCACGTGCCTTAGCCTTCTTTTGTACATCTATTAGTCTCTGTTTTTCTGGATCTTTATCACGTGCATTGGCCTTGCTTTGTTTATCTAGGGCACGGTGTTTTTCTGGATTATTTTGCCTTTCATCTCTCTTCCTTTTCTTGTCTTTTTTCTGAAAGCTTGCTTGTTTCGAACTCAGTCTAATTCTTCTCATATAGTTACGCATATATTCTTTCCTTGAACAGATAGAAACAGAAAGAGTGTCTGTGCTATTTCCATCGTCTGTTTTCATTCTCCAACATTTTTTCCTCTTTTCCTGATCTTGGAAATACGACTCTAGTGTGATCTTTCTACTGACTGAATCTTTTTCAGTTTTTTGGTTTTTGTTTGATAATGAACTTGCACGACTAGTTCCTGATTCGGTGGAAGATTCTTTAGATACTGTGACGGCAGTTATTTCAAAAACATCATTTAATTGGCACGCCAAAGATTCTGCAAGTTGAAGACAATGATGTAACACATTCTCAATATTTTGATAATGTATAACAGTACTAGAGCCATTTGGATCAACTATGCCAGTTAAATTTCTCGAGTGAGAATCGCATATACAGTAAAGGTTATCCTGTTTAATGACAACAAATGTATTTCCTCTAAATGTCACAAATGCACCCTGGCTATCATCCTGCATCAAAGATATTGTTAAAGCTTCATCCAGTGTATAAAACTGAAATTCGTCTAAATTTTGTCCTGTACTGTCAAGCGTACCCATAAGTGATTCTTGAAATGTGAAGTGGTATAGCTCATCATTGTACTCGACACATCTTGGTATTTCATGAATTGCTAGCAGGTCATGCTCAATGGTACTACTACGCCGCAAAATTTCATACATTTCATTGCCTTTTGTAAGGATTTGATCTACATCAAATGGTGTCCAAGCTGCTGTATGTTTGTTGCAACTGTAAATAAGAGCTGACAAACTATTCATAACACATTGCTTACCAGCATTGTCCAGAAACCTTGGATCGCTTTGGTCAAAGTGGCCTTGTACTGCCATTGGTACTTGCTTAGTATGTTCTTTTTCTTCTGTACTTTGAACTGCAAAGTAAATATTTTGTTTGTTTCCAGCAAATGTTTCAATAGAACAATCCTTTTCCATAACATCCAAAACAACATCATAATGAGCTTGATATTTGTGAATTAAGTATATACTTTCATCATGAACATCTACAAATGGGCGGACTTGTTTTGCTGAAAATTTTAGCCAAGTAGACTGTGCATCATCATAGATAAAGATATCTGTTTTCAAAAAGTCTGCTGCAGCTAGTATTTCTACCTCTGTTGCCCATGTACCATTATGCAACATACGTTTCTTAACCACATAATTACTTACAGAGCGTTCACCTGATCTTAAGTGACTTCTAAAATGTATATCATTATCAATCATATGATTTACAACTTCATTTCTAAAGAACATGTGATTTTCTTCACTGTCACATAGAACATAAGATACAGCTCTAAAGAAGCAATTTCCATCACCACATATTGTTCTTGTTTGCTTTGGTCTGGCTAGTGTGCGACTTTCTTTGGTGATTTGTGTGTTACTATCCGAAATAACATTCTTAAATCCAAACTGCTGTACAAATGTCTCCTTTGATTTCAAAGACAGTGGTGTAAATGGATAAATTTCAGGCTCAGTCTGTTGTACAAAAATAACATCCGTTATATTATCATCAATAGTATCAGTGTATGCTTGATCATTATCAGAATCTATTCTGACCTTGTTTTCATTTTCTATTTGAGATATTCTTTCAAAAAGTCTGTCTTTTTGTTCATTGGGTAGTTGAGTCGGAGTATTATCTTGTTCTTTAAGAGTTTTCTCATCTTTTGTTCTGCCCTGAGGTAAGGTTTTTGTTTCATTTTTTGAGTTATATTTCAGTTTGTTCTTTGATTTGTTCATTAAATCGTTTTTTGTTTCGTTAACACAAGTTCTTGTAACTTTTGTTTCAACATCTTGAACCACTGCATCACAAGTTTGTTGTGATGGCACGTGTGATGTGCAATCAGTAGGTACTGACCCAGTGGTGTTCGTCTGCCCTGCACCATCCCTACCATCGGTAGTTACTGGTGGTACACGCGGTGGTGTACATACGCACGGTGGCGAATCAGACCTCAGTGGGACATCCTTTTGGACGCACAGACTTCCCTGAGGAGTTACCAACCTCAGGGCATTTGGAGATTTTCCCGCAGTTGCCAACACTGGGGATGGTTCTCCCAAACCATCTGATACCGAGGCATCGGATGACTCTGCTCGTGCAGCTCTCCTCTCCCTCATCCTCTGCTTCTGCATCACAGCCGCCTGGCGGATACCACCTGAACGTCTTCGACCCATCACCTACAAGTTAATAAATTATTACACATCAAGAATTACCTGTAATTAATAAACTAATTATATGTATCAGCTTCCTCACTTTGTCAATAATATTAAAGTCCATACAAAATTGTGAAAGTGAATTTTAGTGCAAATTCAGAAACAGTCACGTCTTAACCTTAACTATGTAATCCTGTGATGATAGTATCAGTAACCTAACAAAGTTTCAATTCAAAGGGATACAGTAACATTGTGAAAGATAGACTTTAAAGAAACTTATGAAAATTCAAACATTTCAGCAGTACTAAACTGCAGATAAAGACTGCAAGTATCTGGATGTAAAAGATAGTCTGGACAGCGGTCACAGAATTCTCATATTATTTGGTAAGTGAAGTAAGCAGGGAGTAATGATGTCTCTCGCTTGCATACTAAAGTAAAGGCTGTTTCTAATATTTCCTCACCAACTTGTCGCTACGTTATCAAAGTACAGCAGGGCTATAAAATATACACCTGTCAAATGGCAAAGAAACAAAACATGAAACACTAAAGTGTAACATTAGATTTGAACTTATCCCTGCCTTGTTTAATTCAACAATAATTTAATACCTGATGTAATTGAAGCAATAAACATGTTTCAACAGTGAGTAAAAAATAACACAAAGGAAGGCCTGCATAACATAAATGTAGTATCTGCTAATCTCCATATGAAATAAGTTTCATCAAATTCAATCAAACTTGAACATTTCAACCAATCAAATCCTTTGGCTTGGCAATTGTGCAAATATGTATGGGTTGATCAGCATTCTGTAATTCGAACAGTTTTTTTTTTTTAGTTCAAAACCAGTTTTGTATCTTTTTTTTCTCCCATTCCTCTAGATCTATTAGTTCATTGAGATTAGCCAAAAATAAGCCTAACCGGGACAAAATTGCAACAGAATTTATTTTTATATTTTTTTTTAATGTTTCAATGTAATCTGCCCAGATAAAACTTGTACTATTAAGAAAACCTGTTTATAGTGAGCGGTTACCATAACAACCAAAATTTTGAGAAAAAAAAATAGCATGTACATCTACACATGGTCCTTTATATTTGAGTGAAGTTTCATTGAAATAGGCCCAGGGGTTTAGAGATGCTCGGACAAGATTTTGCGGCAAAAAAAAACACCTCCTGTTTAAAGTTTTCTTAAATTTTCAGAATAAAAAGTTGGATGCACATGGTCTTTTATATTTGTGTGAAGTTCAATTGATTCCAGTATACCGACCGCCCCTAACTTCGTTAAAGGAGGTTAAATAACTCATCTCGGAAAAGTGATTAAAACTATCTATTACTTGTGGATAAGTACTCCAATTAAAGGTTTAACACGAGAAACTTTTGATATGCATCACATTACAACCTCCAATTTCCAACGCCCACATCTAATCAAAGTCGTTCAAAATGTGTTGAAGGGGCATTCTTTCATATGGACATCAGAAACATGCATATTTCTATTGTTGAAATTCATATACCAAGTTTTAAGCACAGAAAAATGACATAGTGTACACAAATACTTTGTCTTTTCGGTAATTAGTGATACTTCGGGGCAAATTATAAATTTTAAAGACTTAATATTTGAAGAACTTTGGTTTACATTGCGAGTAAAACTGTTGTATTAATGTAAATACTTCTACTACCCGATAAAAATATTTTGATGACCTAAACTTTATTCCAACAAAGGATGCCCCTTTAAACTCACATTTCATATGATGTGACTTAATTATACCTTGTTCTATCTAGGTATGATAAATTACACATATTTACAAAATTTGTGTCCATATTGATACCCAAGAAGCATAGATTATTAAAGTTTCCAATATAAATATGAATTGAAACAAGTTATATTTTACTTATATTAATCGATCTTCCTTGCCCGGTCTTACTGTGGAAGGAAACAGAAGTACCCAGGGAAAACCCACGTGGTCAGGAAGGTGACCTCAAACCTATTCATGTCCCATCAGGGAATCGAACCCCGCCCATCTTGATGAAAGGCAAGTGTGTTACTACGTACTGTACCACCCTACCAACCAATAATTTAACTCTCTTTCTCTTGTAAATACCGTCATACTTGTTTTCAGTTCAGTTTATAAACAATAGGAGTACAATTATTTAATATGCTTAAAAACAAGCAGGACAATATAAAATCATGGAAACAGACTTTCTATGATTAAATAATTATGTTTTGACATTTTATAGCAATATATTCACAAACGCGTTATATATTTAACGTCACTCAATATTTTGGACATCAATGGACTAATTACATGACCAAAAAGTAGGTCTAAACATAATTAACATAAATTATCATTTTAGATGGTTTTTGGCACATTTTAACCAACACTATCAGATCAGGGTAGGTACAGGGATCAGAGTCGACCGATCATAAAAAAGCTGACCCAAGTGGCTCTCATGTTGTGGGAAGGGAGAATTAAAGTGCAGAGAAAAGTTTATTGTGACTTGTGCATATGTAAGGTCATCCAAAATCAATTCAGATAAACAAAAAACAATGCATTTAGAATTTAAGTTTTTTATTTGTGCATGTATTAAATCTGTTCAAAGTTGCCGACACATCTTAAATTTTGTTGACATGAAAGATAAACAAATAATAATATCTATTGTAATTTGATTGTACTAGTGCAAGAAATCTTCATTTAACATGATGTGTAAGCCCACGGATACCTGTTCAATCTGAGTGTCTCCAAGTCCTGATCAAATCCATGGTCACAGGTGATGTATATTATATATATGAGGGAATTATAATTACCGTACAAATAAATGCCCTAAAATATTTTGACGATCCCCTTTAAATTTGCACCCATCACTAGTTCATGGTGTCGTAAGAGGAATAGCCTTCTATAAGAAATCACCAATTAGTTTGCCCCTAGTGCAATCACAATTTATGATGCATAGCTAGCTGGCCGTTATGGATCGCTCGGTAAATGCTAAAACATTGCTGCTAGCATCTTCTACATCCGATTTTATAAACGAAAACAATAGAACACTGTGTAACATGTATCAATTCCATGGTTCCGTATATGAGTACACATGTTAACTAGGCTATTTATTACGCAGTAGGATGTTTAGCCTACACGGGACCAACTGACAATTGCAAGGCCATAATGCATCGTATTTACAATGTAAGAGGTGCATAACTACTCAGGAATGTAGACCATGTGTTAAAACATCAATATGTACTGCAAGTCAACGTAACATCTGGAAGAAACCCTATAAAGAAATAATTTAAGCAGTTAATCACGAAAACATGTGCCCGTCATTACCTTGCCGTATCCCAGATTGCACTATTGGCGAATACTTCCGGTCACGTGATTCAGTAATGTAAGGGTTCGAATACCGCTGCGAACGATTTTTTAAATATAATTTTAATTGTAAATTAGTATTCTAAGAAAAATATTGTAGCATTTTAATAAATATTCTTTGATAAATAATTTCCTAAAAACATTAATCATGCAATGAAACAGTAGCATTTTGATTACATGTATAATTCAATGCAGAGATCCAAGCTGTGCTAAAGTAGATGATTTATAACTCTACTTTATTAGAAAAACTCATATAATTTGCAATAAAAAACCATTTCAATCAATGGTTAAAACCTTATTCAAGGAACAAAATAGTATCATTACTAGCATCTTTGATTTATAACAATATTTCAATAATAATTTGTAAAAATTATTTCAATGTTTAGAATGTTGGTCATTTTGGTGCAATGTTGTCATATATATATGCTGTGAAGAGAAAACCAAATATATCCTCACGTGAGGAATATTTTCTCACATGTGGAAATTAATTTCATCATGTGAGGAAAATTTTCCTCACGTGAGGATAATTTTCCACATGTGGAAATTTGTCCTCATGTGATATTTCCTTTATATCTTACCACTTATGCAAACGTTCTAACATGGATTTCTAACCTCATTTACATGTTAAAAATCACATGTGACTCTCACATGAGAATCTCATGTGAGATTTACATGTTAATTAGGTTAGGAAATTTCTGTATGGGAATGACTGCACAATTACATATAATGAACAAATGGAAGTTTTCCTTCAATCATGTCTGAACTAAGGAGTTTCTAAGATTGAAAAATAACATTATGTCTGTAATAATCAAAAAACAATAAAAACTAGAACTGTAGCCAGGATGGCTGACTAATACCCCCCGCAATCTGCACGAGTCAATGGTTAATTGGAACTGATAATTAGAGGCCAACTAAGATAACCCAGTAATATAGTGACCAGTTGCCATAGCAACCATAATTTTGAGAAAAAGAAAGTGGCATGCACATCTACACATGGTCCTCTATATTTGTGTGAAATTTCATTGAAATCGCCCCTTCGGTTTAGTAGAAGTTTTCAGGACAAACTTAAAAGTTATGGTTCTTATCAGAAAAACTTTTTATAGTAACCGGTTGCCATGGAAACCATAATTTTGAGAAAATGAAAGTGGCATGCACATCTACACATGGTCCTCTATATTTGTGTGAAGTTTCATTGATTGACTACTTAGGCCAGTTCTTCCCCGATATATAGGAATAGTTGTAGGTAGATTATGTAGGGTACTGCTGGAAAAGACTATGTTATGTTATAGAGAATAGAATAGTTTACCAGTCACAATCATACATGTAGGTTTTATGTCAATCATGTAGAAGTCAGTATTTAGACTATGAACTAGTTGTGTAGGTTTTTATACCGTCGTCTATAACATAGGAGTAGGGCTGTGTAGTCGTTAGTATTTTTATAGGAGTAGGGCCATGTATCCGTTAGTTTACTTAACACTTTTGACTTATAGCATGTGTGTTGGTAACTTGAAGTGTGTGACAGAGTTGTATAATTAATCCCAATGTATGTATATTTTTGATAGTGCTGTCTTAATTAATTAAACTACCTGAACCTTATATATATTGAGTTTGTGTTTATTTGCCAGACTTCACTTACAAACTTTGACTCAGAATGTAAGACCCTGACGAACCCAAGATCAGGAAACCAGGGTATAAATATTTAAAGGTGTCCATTTGAGGTGGAAAGCCGCTCCTTTTACACTGTATATACAGGATTTCAGACCTATTAACCCACAATAGATGTATTTTGAGTAATATTCATTCATAATTTGTTACTTTCTGAGAAATAGGAAATATATATAACACTATGTCATTAAATATAAACTTCAGTTAAAAACAAGGGGAACCTATATAATAAGCGATAATGGCTGTCTGTCGGCAATGCGTTGTTTTCCGATTGGTCCCAAAATGCAATACCAGGGACCAAGGGGAGCCTACATATGAAATTTGAGAAAGACCCCTTCAGTACCTTCTGTAAAATAGCGATAACAAACTTCAATTGTCAAAATACAAAATGGCTACATGTCGGCCATGTTGTTTTCTGACTGGTCTCAAAATCTAATATGCATAACTAGGGACTGATTGCAGCCTACAAATGAAATTTCAGAATGATCCTTTCAGCAATTTCTGAGAAATAGCGATAACAAACTCCAATTGTCAAAATCCAAGATGGCTGCCTGTCGGCCATGTTGTTTTCCAATCGATTCCAAAATGCAATATGCATAATAAGAAACCAAGAAGAACCTACAAATGAAATTTGAGAAAGATCCTTTCAGTATTTTCTGAGAAATAGCAATAACAAACTTCAATTGTCAAAATCCAAGATGGCTGCCTGTCGGCCATGTTATTTTCCTATTGGTCCCAAGATGCAATATGCATAACTAAGCACAGAGGGGAACCTACATATGAAATTTGAGAAAGATCTCTTCAGTACTTTCTGAGAAATAGGGATAACAATCTTCAACTGCAAAATCCAAGATGGCTGCATGTCGGCCATATTGTTTTCTGATTGGTCTGAACATGCAATATGCATAACTAGGAACCAAGGGGAACCTACATATAAAATTTGAGAAAGATCCCTTCAGCACTTTCTGAGAAATAGTGATAACAAACTTCAATTGTCAAAATCCAAGATGGCTGCCTGTTGGCCATTTTGTTTTTCAATCAGTCTCAAAATCGAATATGCATAACAAGGCACCAAGAAGAACCTACATGTGAAATTTGAGGAAGATCCCTTCAGTACTTTCTCAGAAATAGCGATAACAAACTTCAATTGTCAAAATCCAAGATGGCTGCCTGTCGGCCATGTTGTTTTCTGATTGGTCTAAAAATGCAATATGCATAACTAGGCACCAAGAGGAACCTACATATGCAATTTGAGAAAGATCCCTTCAGTGCTTTCTGAGAAATAGCGATAACAAACTTCAATTGTCAAAATCCAAGATGGCTGCCTGTCGGCCATGTTGTTTTCTCATTGGTCTCAAAATGCAATATGCATAACTAGAAACCAAGGGGAACCTATATATGAAATTTGAGAAAGATCCCTTCAGTGCTTTCTGAGAAATAGCGATAACAATCTTCAATTGTCAAAATCCAAGATGGCTGCCTGTCGGCCATTTTGTTTTCTGATTAGTCTCAAAATGCAATATGCATAACTAGGCACCAAGGGGAACCTACATATGCAATTTGAGAAAGATCCCTTCAGTGCTTTCTGAGAAATAGCGATAACAAACTTCAATTGTCAAAATCCAAGATGGCTGCCTGTCGGCCATGTTGTTTTCTCATTGGTCTCAAAATGCAATATGCATAACTAGGAACCAAGGGGAACCTATATATGAAATTTGAGAACGACCCCTTCAGTACTTTCTGAGAAATAGCGATAACAATCTTCAATTGTCAAAATCAAAGATGGCTGCCTGTCGGCCATTTTGTTTTCTGATTGGTCTCAAAATGCAATATGCATAACTAGGAACCAAGGGGAACCTATATAGGAAATTTGAGAAAGAACCCTTAAGTAGTTTCTGAGAATTAGCGATAACAAGAATTGTTTACGGACGGAGGGACGGACGGAGGGACGGACGGAGGGACGGACGGAGGGACGGACCACGGACGCAGGGCGATTTGAATAGCCCACCATCTGATGATGGTGGGCTAAAAATGGTAGTTGCTACTCCTGCTTAGCGCTCAGCATATTCGGAGTGGGACGACTGGTTCGCCCGTTGTCAGTATAATGTGACCGGGTGGGGTGTGCTGCTGGGTGTCTAAGGCAGTATGCTCCAGTGAGGTAGCACTATAAATCGGCAAAAGTTCCGGCCTATCACAAGGAGACTTAACACGAACATACTGCAGCCTCCCAAAGCACACATACGCACTCACCACACGCATGCATGTCGCACGCACGGGAGGCCGTCCTTAAATGACCTTAGCTGTTAATAGGACGTTAAACAAAATAAACCAAACCAAACCAAACCCTGCAGGTAGGGCGTAAGAATAGTACCTGCTGCCCCCATTGCATGATCGTAAGAGGCGACTAAATTTGGGATCTTATCTTTTTCTCTTTTTTCTGAACTTTCTTCTTCCTAATGTCTCCATTGACAATGCCTCACTTTTGGCCTTTAGTTAAGCGTTCGCGCCATTGCATGATCGTAAGAGGCGACTAAATTTGGAATCTTATCTTTTCTCTTTAATAACAACTTTCTTCTTCCTGTCTCCCTCGACAATGCCTCACTTTTGGCATCTGCCCTGCAGGTAGGGCGTAAGAATAGTACCCGCTGCCCCCATTGCATGATCGTAAGAGGCGACTAAATTTGGGATCTTATCTTTTCTCTTTTTGCTGAACTTTCTTTTTCCTAATGTCTCCATTGACAATGCCTCACTTTTGGCCTTTAGTTCTCTTTTTTCTGAACTTTCTTCTTCCTAATGTCTCTGACAATGCCTCACTTTTGGCCTTTAGTTAAGCGTTCGCGCCATTGCATGATCGTAAGAGGCGACTAAATTTGGGATCTTATCTTTTCTCTGAACTTTCTTCTTCCTAATGTCTCCATTGACAATGCCTCATTCTTCTTCCTAATGTCTCCATTGACAATGCCTCACTTTTGGCCTTTAGTTAAGCGTTCGCGCCATTGCATGATCGTAAGCGGCGACTAAAATTTGGGATCTTATCTTTTCTCTTTAAGAGTGGATGTCGGCAAGCATCGAGCAATTTTGGCAAAATATGGAAAGTGTCAAAATTACCAAAATGCTTCAAATTTACATATGTTGGGTCTATATGTAATATCATGCAAGGAAATAGGTATCAAGTATCAAAGTGATCACCGTTGCCATGGAAACCTACAAGTCTTTAAAAAAACCCAATCAGACTCAGTGGGATATTACAATATTTAAAGAAATTAATTTATTATAAATTTCTGGTGTTAGATCTACATTTTTTTTACTTTTTAAGTGTATAGTTACTTAGTGCATATCATATAATAATTTAAGACTGAAAAGTATAACATCTATCAAGACTTTTAGCCTGTATAATAGAATTGTCCCATATACTACCTATTTAAATAAGGATATCAGGTGATAAAAATATTGCTATTTTTTTTCTTAATCATTTGCCAGCCAGTTTTTCTTTTGATTATAATGCAACATTAAGTACAGAAAATATAATGTATAATCATTAGCTTCATCGAGGTTGTAGATTGTAAAAAAAGAGGATTTAGTATTACTACCATTAAATCTAAGCTATTGAGAGGGGAGAGTTATCTCCCCTGTTGGAACTCTTTGGGGAAAGGTACAAAAAGTTCATTGTTTACATGGAAAGATGGATACCACAGTTCACAGCATTCTAGACAGTTATGTTAATTGAAAAGGCATGAACTTCTTTTTAGACATGGAAATCGGTTAGAATAATGTTTGTATGGAATTTCCCTTCGATGGTATACTAGAAATACAGTGAAATTGTGAGGAGATTGCTACCCAGCAGTAATCAGTAAAAGTTCCTAATTCTAAAAAATAAGGCACATGTTTTTTAAATATATGTAACAACCAGTTATTCCTGTAATATTAACTATACATAATTGTAATCTGTACAATATTTTCAATTATAATACAGTTGTTAAAAATTAGTAAACTTATTCTTCTCTGTTTTTCAGACCTGTGAAAACCATGGTAACCACATAAAAAAAAATTTAAAAATAAAGAAATCACAAATTAAGGGCAAAATAACCTGCGCATATTTTTTCGGATAGCTATTTCAAAATCTAACATATTCATCCCAGTAACAGAATTAAAATTGTTTTGACATACAATGTATGTTCATTTGAATAGTAGGATTATCTGCAATCGAAGAGTTATTATAAACAAAATGTGCCAGAAATGGCTGACATCTTCTAATCATTGGTGTCTAAGAAGAGGTACATGGAACAAATATTGAATATGGTTGAATTTGACTGCAAAGTAATAAAACATATTTACCCAAACTATTAATTTTCACACCCAATAGGGTTTTACAGACTGCAGGAACCAAATTCACTCAGAGGAAAGGATGTGTACAGATATTTTAATTGCTTATTTTTTTAATACCAAGAGATGTACATGTCGCATGATAGACATACAATTTGCAGAGGTATTTCGCCTGTAAATGGATACTGTCATACATAAATATGGACTCAGGAGGTAGAGTCAGGGATTATGTTCTGGGTATTCAGCAGGAATGCTTTTCTGTTGTATATTGTTATATACACTTATAAATTTGGAATGTTCAAAATATACACTTATAAATTTGGAATGTTCAAAATTCAACCAAAAGTACTTCTACAGCAATTCAAATTAACAATTACTGAACTATTTTTTTAAGCTTCTTTATACTTTTTTTTTAGTACTTTTATCACCGAATGATAATATTGACCTTGACTTTAAGGTGAAATGCCAAATTAATGTGAATTTCTGTCCAGTGACCACTGATTACTAAACAATACTTTAGTTTTTGACACATTTGAGGTATATCTGAGATAAAATCACTTTATATTTCATATGATATTGGGTTTTACTCTAATGCAGGATAATGAATGTCTTTTCCATCTCTTAACAAAAACCAATACTTCACAACCATGGATGCAGCCATTACAATAAAAACTATCATGCCTGAAATCCATTCACATTACTTTTTTTTCATATACAAGGTCCGAGGTCCTTAATGGTCACCAGAGTTTTGCAATATTTTAGTTTATTGAACCCTTTTGGACTCCACCCATTAGCCAAGGGGGTCAGTCAGGCTAAACATGTACATACCATCAAGCTGTCATCCAAAGCTGATAATGTTAACCATTACCAAGTTAGAATGAATTTCAATAGAAATCAAACAAATGATAGTAAAACATGTGATTTTCCTATATAAACTATAGTAAATATTACCCCTCCTCAGGGGTAAAGGTGAGACTCAAGGGTCATGAAATTCATAATTTTGGTTAAGTACCTCAGACACTTTCATCTATGAAGAGTCTTTGATTCTACCCTATTTCTGTCTTGAGATTTTTTTTTTTTTTTTAATTTTAGTTGATTTGACCCTTTTCGATTAAGTTTCTCAGGCCCCTGGGGGGGGGGGGGGGGGGTGACCATATATAATTCACAATTTTTGTGGACCTTTGATCATGAAAGGTTCCTCTCAAATTTCATTGAATTTGGTTTGGCAGTTTTGGAGAAGTGGAAAATGTAGCTTGTTTACTGTTGGAAGACGGACAAGGACAGGCAAAAGGCGATTAGAATACATGTAGGTCACTAGAGACTTTGTCTCAGGTGACCTAAAAATAAAGTGTGGTATACCTCATTACCTCATTAAGGCAAGGACAAGATATTTTGAAGTTGAAAGCCATACTATATAGGTATACTTTGTCATTACTTATACTGTTTCTGGTGAAAGGGTGGAGAAACAGAGTATGCATGGCCAGAAATCCACTAAGAAGTTGTTCAGAAAGGGGGATAACTCTTATACAATTGTCACAAAGGTGACTTGTGTCTTTAATACCCTAGTAGGCCTAATTTGTCAACATTATAAAGTCTGTAGAAGAAATCCGCCTCACATCTGAATTTAGTTAAGTTACAGTCATTAGGAACAAAAATCTACAGCACCTCTCATAATGACACTTTTGATTTCAGCTTTGTGTTCTTTCATTTTCTTCTATGCTAAGTATTACTATTTTTTGTTAATATCTGACAACTTCAATATTTTTGGTGACCATTTCAAAATGTGTCAAAGTAAAAATTCTTTAAGTGTTCAACATTGAATCAGTGAAAGAAGAGTTCATTTCTTTGATTCAAAATTATTACAAAAAAGAACTTTAAGTGCATTTTCTCTAATTAAATAAGTGGTTGCCATGCCATGGCAACCAAAATGCAAATAAACCTCTTTTTTAAATTTCATAATAATTGTATCATTGAAAATGTCCATTCATTACTTCTTTTTAAGGAGATGAGTTAAAATGTAGTTAAAAAGTTCAATTTATATATATATACATTGTTTTGTGAGAAAAAATGTGCGGAAAAGGTCAGAAATCATGAAAAAAATGGGAAAATTTGAATCATTATACCAAAAGCGCCTCTAAGTTGCCAGCCAATTTTATTTTTTAAACTTACCCTGTAGACATCTAATGAAAAGAAAACCATATGCAATACTCCATATATGGTTGTAGATTCCAACTAAGGTCAACCAAACTTTGTCATATTTTGATATTTTTTCGGTTAGAATTCCTTGCTGTATTCAGGTTACCATAGCAACAGTTTGTAAATATTGCCAATTATATTTTTTTAATCAAATGATTAAGGGGGGTCACCATTATTAAATTTTGGCTGTAAATACTTTAATCTCACTGTTATTTAGGATTCAGAGATACTATAAATTCTAAAAATTTGATGTAGTCGATGTGTTATTGGAGCCCGTAACTAGGGAAGTCATATTGCTTGGATACGGAACCACAGACATGATTGAAATTCCATTTTTGTTATTCATATCCACCAATTATAACAATTTAACATTTAAGGTCACTTTTTCTAAAATCTATTTTTTTCACTTTCCACCTAATGCTCGATGCTTGCTGACATCCACTCTTAATAACAACTTTCTTCTTCCTAATGTCTCCCATGACAATGCCTCACTTTTGGCATCTGCCCTGCAGGTAGGGCGTAAGAATAGTACCTGCTGCCCCCATTGCATGATCGTAAGAGGCGACTAAATTTGGGATCTTTCTTTTCTCTTTTTTCTGAACTTTCTTCTTCCTAATGTCTCCATTGACAATGCCTCACTTTTGGCCTTTAGTTAAGCGTTCGCGCCATTGCATGATCGTAAGAGGCGACTAAATTTGGGATCTTATCTATTCTCTTTAATAACAACTTTCTTCTTCCTAATGTCTCCCTCGACAATGCCTCACTTTTGGCATCTGCCCTGCAGGTAGGGCGTAAGAATTGTACCTGCTGCCCCCATTGCATGATCGTAAGAGGCGACTAAATTTGGATCTTTCTTTTCTCTTTTTTTCTGAACTTTCTTCTTCCTAATGTCTCCATTGACAATGCCTCACTTTTGGCCTTTAGTTAAGCGTTCGCCCCTCTGAGAAAGGCTTTGGGTTCTGTCCCCTGGCCGAGACATACCCGAGTCTTTAAAAATGGTAGTTGCTACTCCTGCTTAGCGCTCAGCATATTTGGAGTGGGACGACTGGTTCGCCCGTTGTCAGTATGTGACCGGGTGGGGTGTCCTGCTTGGTGTCTTCGGCAATATGCTTCAGTGAGGTAGCACTTTAAATCGGCAAAAGTTCCAGCCTACCACGAGGAGACATCACACGAACATACCGCAGCCTTCCAAAACACACATTCGCACTCGCCACAGGCATGTGTAACGCGCAGCACGTGTACCGCAGGGGTGCCACGTGTGTCGGACTGCTACCAAGTTTTTGCCCAGGGTTCGACTGCCGCTTTCGCTTGCAGATTCCAAACACAAATGAATTTTCAAGTAATAGACAGTATTTAGTAAACTGGTGAGAAAGAAAATAGACTCGTCATATAAAGTTCAACAATTTATTAACATGTGTAAAAATAACAAAGTACCAAAATAATACCCGCGAGGCACAGTGAGGAATTCACAATTATATACGTCTAGCCTGAAACATTTACCAACCATCTTTTAATCACAACTAACCATATAAATGAAATAAATGTAGTTTACCCCGAGTCTCAAGCACGTGGCATGTCCGGTCAGAATACAACATTTGCTAACCACCCGTCTTTTCTCCCGTATCTACTTACGAGGTTACCAACAACCATCCCTCGCTTAACCGGTATAGAAACAGCCCGAGAGGCGGAAATATTCACTAGCCACTCCGCGAGTGCTCTCAAAATGGAATAATCCCTTCAAGCAACAACCTGACTTCCGACATGACACAGGCACACGAGACTCAAATTAAACAAAGTTCTATACATCGAAAATACATCAAAATACTACACGTGAAAATAAAAATACATGTACGATAGTGGCAAATAATATCCAGCAGACAAATTAATATGAAATTTAGGAAAGGATGGGCGACGGTTATCTAATTAATTTCACAGATTAAAAGTCAACACCACTTACCCTGCTGACACCCGGACGAAAAGTGATTGACCCCAGAGCAGCACGGGTATCTTGCGTAACCGGATGTTACAATTTTCCGGAATGAGTCCAAAAATAAACGAGCGGAACGCAACTGCGTTACACATGCATGTCGCACGCACGGGAGTTTGAGGTATATAGTCTGCTTAGTGCGCTAAACAGAATAAACCAAATCTTGCTTGATGACCAAATGTAGTGTTGCTATCAG
This sequence comes from Pecten maximus, assembly GCF_902652985.1. Lineage (NCBI taxonomy): Eukaryota > Metazoa > Mollusca > Bivalvia > Pectinida > Pectinidae > Pecten > Pecten maximus. The sequence goes on along the minus strand of NC_047028.1, from coordinate 6,835,442 downwards.
TGTTCGTAATTGATATCAATTTCAGGATGACGTGGAACCTGTCCTTCAGCCAGAGGTAACCGTCCATCAGCAAGTTTGGTTTGGTTTATTTTGTTTAACGTCCTATTAACAGCTAAGGTCCAGAGGTAACCATCCATCAGCCAGAGGTAACCGTCCATCAGCTAGTGATATCTGCCCATCAGGGCATGGCAACAAGAAGAACAAGGTGAGTTTTTCTGTGTGTTCTAAGTAATGTCAATACAGTATTCATAAAAAAATGTTATTTTATTCTATTTTCATACACCAGGTTTTAAGTGACATGATTTTTTAATCCACAGCTACACAGAAGGCACATATATTAAAGTACAACATGGTACAAAAATGTATCCTGCAGTTGTAAGTTTTAATTGTTGAACATGTTCTGTTGCTTTTGTTATTACCTTTTTATGAGGAATTTATCGGAACACCTGACTGAATTGTTTGTTGACATATTGTTTCGTTAATTTTAGCCCCAGACTGGACGTATTTCGTTCTACTAACATTATTGCAGACTAACAGTCAAACCAGTGCTTTGATACAAGGATTTGAAATCATACAGTTTGTTATTAATGATCATAACAGCTATATCTTAATTAATGATCACTTATTTTGCTTGGAGTATATGTTCGTCTAAAATAAATCGGTGTATTTTGTTATTACAGGTCGATCGTTGGCCATGGGTAAACTTTTTCCAGAGAGCGAGGTCATCAGGATGGGTGCTACAGGAGACAAAACATACACTGATGCCAGAGGATGTATGTGACATCCTGTCACCTCCAGATATTCACATGACGGGATGCCGGATATTTTACCGGTTTAAGGGTGAGAGAAAACATTGAAGTTAGACTTGCACTTAACATGGAGCCAAATGTGTACAAATACTAATGATAAATAGTCATACCAATTAGTGTTATGTATGCATTTAATGTTTAGCTACAAAAGATACAATTCGTATAGTTGATGGATTTTGAATTAAAACGAAAAAAGTAACCACACTATTACATAACCTATGTACCAAAATATGAGGTAATTTCTTTTTTCAAATTGATACATTAAATTATGTTAATTAATATTAAACTCGCTGTTGAAATGGTTTTACTTACAGATTTCTGATCTGACTGGTGGAGTCCAATCGTCTACAGAGGACCTATATCCGCGACAAAGACTGAATTGTTTATCTTTCATTTGTTTGAAATTAATGTTCAAAAAGATTTCACCATGTTAAAGTTTCATGTCGTGTATATGTTTCGTTTTGAGAAAAAAAATCAACATCAAAAAAGTGTTTTAAAAATCTGTTTTCTAATATATTTGACAAATGTACTAAGGTGTTCACTACAGAATGAACAAAAATGACTTCTGTTTTTTACTTTTTTGCCAAGTTGGACTACATTTGCAAACTTCTAATATTGAATGCAAAATTATTTAATATAATTTAACAGAAAAAATCACACTTGGTAAATTCCAGCAAATTTCACTCCGACTCCAATCCGTTTTGTCCACTAAATAAAGAAGATTACACATTAACAAGTTTACGGTGTCCCCGTTATGAACAAGTTTTTCTCTTTGTTCCTAACATTTGAGCATCCAATTGTTTTTCAAATACAAATAATATTCCAACTATACATTTATAATCGTACCAATGCAATAATGAGTAAGTAGATCTCGTGTCAAATTCTAATTATCAAACTTTTTTCGATTTTGTTTTCGTTCATAACAGTGTCCACGTTTCGAATAAAAAAATGTGTCAATCAGAAACCAAAAAATATGTGAATTCTAATGTACATATATAATGGTACATGTGTTAAACAAAGATGTAAACACTATTGCACCAAATGATTTTCCTTAAATAAATAGCATGCAAACAAAGACACTTGTTATGAACAAAAAAAAAATCCTGCTTCGGTTATTCTATTAGCTATAGAAAAAAAAAGTTTGATGTTAAGCTCTGATGTTTTGGAATAAAGTAAATAAAGAATTGAGGAAATGTTTTCACTAGTTTATTTTCTTTTTGAACAATATTTATTTTTTACAAATATTGTAACCCAAAGTGACCCAGTATCAAATATGTGACATGTATGATCGCTATTTCTTGTCCATCCCCACTCACTAGGGTATGCTCTATCAGAGCTGCAGATGTTGGTGGTAAAACTTCAATTGTTCTGGCTTTCTTTGTAAACTAGAACACTGACACGTCAGAAAGGGCCCCGCTATGTGTCTGACCCTTCAGGGTAAATGTAATAATTATTGTCAGTGTTTTTCCTGCCTATATAACTGGGTGCGCCAAACGACCCCATTCTCAATGCGTTTTAGCCTGATTTTTTCCCAAAATCAACTCGAAAATTCCAAATAACATTTGTATGACGACTTTTCACAATCAATGAAAAAATTCCCAGTTTCGTTTTTAGGAATACACTGCACTGTAAAAATACCCAGGAAAAACACTGATTGTAATATACTGACATGAAACTATTAGATATATGTTTTTGATTAACCTTTGCTATTGTTTCATTAATGTTAGCATTAATAGGGCCACTGACAATACTGCTTATTATTATTGTATGGAAAAGCTAGCTAAAAGAATTCTACAAGCTTTACACTTTTCAAATTTGTTTCAAATCTAATATCAAGGAGCACACAAACTGATATAAACTCAATGCAGTTATTCTAATAAGGTAAACTTGAGAGGGTTTTCTGAAAAACAAAACATACCAAATGTGAAGAAAAGGGGAGAAAAAAAAGGATTTTTTAAAATATTTTAATAATGTCCTTTTTTTGTCATTTGAGGTATAAGAAATCCAAACCAGTACTTTTTTCACCTTTTTTTGTTTTAAAACTTTTTATATTTAGACCTAATCAACTTCAAAATTTGGTCGCTTGACACCAACTTACCTTCATAATGTCATAACAAAATCTTTAATACCATTTTAAAAAATGTCAATCCAACCTTAACATATGACCCATTGACTTTGAACTTTGGTCAGTTGATATCTTGTTTGATTGTGACCAACTTTGCATAAGTCATAAATTATGCTAATGGAAGACTGTAATAGTATTGTATATGTATGTGTGTATTGTGGTTTTATGTCAATATGTAAAATGTTACATCATCGAAAATCGGCTTCCCTCAATACCTGTATGTACCAATTTTCGCCGCAATCGGAAGCCTCTGTTTCATTCCCATGACAACACAGGTTTTGGAAAGGTGAACCATTGTTCCCTCAAAACCCCTATATATCAATTCTCTCACCAAAATCGAACAATAACTAAATTTTGACTAATCAGAAACCTCCATTTGTTACCATGGCAACAGACGGTTTCGTAAGTGGTATCATTGTGTTTGGCTTCCCTAAATACCACTATGTACCAATTTTCACCGAAATCGAACAATATCGAAATTTCAACCAATCAGAAACCTCCATTTGTTACCATGGCAACAGACGATTTTGTAAGTGGTACCATTGTGTTTGGCTTCCCTAAATACCACTATGTACCAATTTTCACCGAAATCCTCCAACTCTTGTCAATAATTTGGCGCAAAAGAAAAAGACGGACAGACAGACAACCTGATTACTATAGGGCACCGCATCTTTGATGCGGGGCCCTAATAAACAATTCTGCAATCTGCTATAACTAATGTTTCAAATTTATATAAAAGCATATCAAAAACAAGATCATTCATTGATAAGAAAATGTCAAAATTGTTTTGACTGCTAAAATCCAAAAGGGTCGATTACCTGGCATTTTGAAGCCGACCCAAGATGACCTTGACCGTTGACCTTTGAACTTGTGACCTTGAACTATGAGTTTGATCATTCTGTTAGTTAACTCTTGGTTTATTTCTTGACAACTTTGTCAATAGTGAACAGTTAAAAACAACAAAGATCCAGTATTTTCATGTTAATGTTAAAATCCAATATGGCCGCCTAACAGCCATTTTGAATTCGATTTGCATGAAATACTACACATCTGATCTAGGATGCATGAGGAATCATCAGTTCCAATTTGATACAAATCCTTCATCTCCTTCCAATCATTTTTGTGCAGAAGAAAAAAAACGGACAGACGGACGGAGGGACGGACGGACAACCTGATTACTATAGGGCACCCGCATCTCTCGATTTATTTCTCTCGATGCGGGGCCCTAATAAACAAATTGAGTGATACATTGGGAGTTACTTGTTCGAGTACCTGTATGCTGTCAGCTATTACATGCTCTCCTGGTGTGTCGCTTAATGCTGAAAATGGTGATGTTGCCTCTTCAAACGCATTCCATATGTCCCATGTAGTTTTCTTTCCAAAACCAAGTAGGAATGTGGTCACAACCTTTTAATGCATGGAAACTAGTAATGCTGCTGATTTCTCTTGGCAAAATGATGAAGCTATCTGGTGTACTGGAATGTATCTGGAGTTTTCCAATTCCAAATGATGTCTAAAATTGTGTCAATTCTGACATCTTTTAACAAAGCGATGACTATTGCTTCTACATCATTGTCAACAGTCTGCGAGAGCAATCCTGTGTAACATGCATGAACACAATCTGCTGCATGAAGCATCAAGCGGGTATCAACTTCACCTTGTGTGCAGGATGAGATCATTGTTTTAGCATACTCAGATGAGGACACCACAGGATGTTGCAACTGACCGGTGAGCGAGGTATGGAAATAGTTCAGTTTTATTGTCATCGATTCGAAGGAATGCCTTCCAATTGCTTGGTACCTTCCCTGAAGCTTCAACATGCCATCTCACTCCTTTCCCTCTTTTATTCCTACTTTTTTTCAGACTATCATTGAGATACTTGTCCCACACGATGTCAATCCTACCTACATCGTCATGTTGTTTTGCATGTACCTCAAAAACACATCTCATGCCTATTCTTCATGTCTACCCCAGGTTTTAGAATGTTCACAATTGCAGCTCCATCGATCAATTTGGCATCAACATTTGGAAAGGTGTCGTGTGATTTTTCATGCCTTTCAAGGCATTTGAGCAATAGTGATTTACGCAGCAATATCTATATGGAAGCCTCCAAACATGACCACAATTTACATTATCGATGTATACTGGTATCCCTTCCGGGAGGCCCCGCGCAGAAACGGCTTTCGTTTCCGACTTGAACGACGCCGATCTCTTCAAAAAGACCCAAATATTTGTGATTGTTTTTAGCTCACCTGGACCGAAGGTCCGGTGAGCTTATGCCATGGCGCGGCGTCCGTCGTCCGTCCGTCCGTCCGTCCGTCCGTCAACATTTGCTTCAAATCGCTACTAGTCAAAAAGTTCTTATTTGATTTTGACCAAATTTGGCCAGAAACACCCTTGGCAGAATGGGAACAGATTTTGCATAAATGGTGACTCTGCCCCCTGAGGGGCTAAAAGGGCGGGGCCCAATAGGGGAAATAGAGGTAATTCCTCTAAATCGCTACTAGTCATAAAGTTGTGAATGGATTTGAACCCAATTTGGTCAGAAACATCCTTGGGGGAAGGGGGAAAGATTTTGCATAAATGGTGGCTCTGACCCCCGAGGGGCCAAAGGGGCGGGGCCCAATGGGGGAAATAGAAGTAATTCCTTTAAATCACTACTAGTCATAAGGTTATGAATGGATTTGAACCCAATTTGGTCAGAAACATCCTTGGGGGAAGGGCAACAGATTTTGCATAAATGGTGACTCTGACCCTAAAGGGGCCAAAGGGGCGGGGCCAAATATGGGAAATAGAGGTTATTCCTCTAAATCACTACTAGTCATAAAGTTATGAATGGATTTGAATCCAAATTGGTCAGAAACATCCTGTGGGGAATGGGAACAGATTTTGCATAAATGGTGGTTCTGACCCCCGAGGGGCCAAAGGGGTGGGGCCAAATATGGGAAATAGAGGTAATTCCTCTAAATCTCTACTAGTCGTAAAGTTATGAATGGATTTGAACCCAATTTGGTCAGAAACATCCTTGGGGGAAGGGGAAGAGGTTCTGCTTAAATGGTGGCTCTGACCCCAAAGGGACCAAAGGGGCGGGGCCCAATAGGGGGAATAAAGGTAATTCCTTTAAATCGCTACTTGTCATAAAGTTATGAATGGATTTGAACCCAATTTGGTCAGAGATACCTTTGGGGGAAGGGGAACAGATTTTGCATAAATGGTGGCTCTGACCCCAAAAGGGCTAAAGGGCAGGGCCAAATATTAGAAATAGAGATAATTCCTCTAAATCTCTACCTGTCATAAAGTTATGAATGGATTAGAACCCAATTTGGACAGAAACATCCTTGGGGAAAGGGGAAGGGATTTTGCATAAATGGTGGCTCTGACCCCCGAGGGGCTAAAGGGGCGGGGCCCAATAGGGGAAATAGAGGTAATTCCTTTAAATCTCTACTTGTCATAAAGTTATGGATGGATTTGAACCCAATTTTGTCAGAATCATCCTTGGAGGAAGGGGAACGGTTTTGCATAAATGGTGACTCTTACCCCCGAAGGGCCAAAGGGGCGGGTCCCAATAGGGGAAATAGAAGTAATTCCTTTAAATCGCTACTAGTCATAAAGTGATGAATGGATTTGAACCCAATTTGGTCCGAAACATCCTTGGGGGAAGGGGAACAGATTTTGCATAAACGGTGACTCTGACCCTGAAGGGGCCAAAAGGCGGGGCCCAGTGGGGGAAATAGAGATAATTCTTTAAATCGCTACTAGTCATCAAGTTATGAATGGATTTGAACCCAATTTGGTCAGAAACAGGGGAACAGATTTTGCATAAATGGTGACTCTGACCCCCGAAGGGCCAAAGGGGCGGGGCCCAATAGATGAAATAGAGGTAATTCCTTTAAATCGCTACTAGACATTAAGTGATGAATGCATGTTCTATAAACAATTCTTGAGGTCTTTCAGACCTTAGAGAGTCTGGACTTCATTAATCTTTAAAGCAGTTCAGATTCCCACACTATAACCATATAATTATAGCATTGTTAGAGTTTTACAAATAAAACAAACTGAATATGAACATTATTTCGACATTTGGTCTAATCCAACCAGGTGAGCGATACAGGCCCCATGGGCCTCTTGTTGTCATTTTAGGCATGTGCGCAAGGTTACATGTCCAATTTTTAAATATGTTTTTGATATTTATAAACCTTGCATAGACAACTTCTTAAACTTATGCCTCTAAAATTATCTTGGCCATTTCACAAAATGTATACAATACAGGCAGAGGATCATCGACTTGAAGCGTGCAAATTTGTAAAAACAACTCTAAATGTGAGAACCTGAAAAATTAGTTGGACTGATATCTTCTAAATAAAGTGAACCGTCTTTTTAATGTTAGCAACCTAAATAAGTTAATCCATTTGTTTGCTAACAAAGTAGATATAGTTTTTGTTCCTTTTCAGGAATTAGGTTTAACAGACTAGGATGAATCATATCAGCCAAATATGTGAAAACATGATGAAATATTATAAATTCTGACATTTTTATACTTTCGAACCCACTTTATTTGAACTCTTGTATATTGAAATACTATATAATTTGAAAGAAATCACTGTTCCAACGCTTTCTTTGTAATTTTAACAGGTTTTTTTTATATCCTGGTTAATTTGAAGCATTTCGACTTTCCCCGAGCGTTTACATACATCTTGGTTCCAATGTTGTATCACGTTTTGGTGTCTCCGTGTTCGGCGAAAAATCAGCTTTAAATACTTTCGTTTTACCGCTAACTTACCTCACTCGAAAATTAACGAATTGAAAATATTTATGCATCAGGAACTTACTAAAGTCGGTTATATATACCGTTGCAACCGCAAAGTCAGGTCATATTTGGACTAACTTACCAGGGATTGAACCAGGGACAATCCTTTAAAAAACCCGCAATACCAACTTAGTTACCGGAGAGGAATGTTATCTCAATGTGTCAATGTAATTGGCAATAAACATGTTTAAAGACAAAAAGAAATTTTATATTTGGTAACAGAGCTATTCTCAAATATTTAGGGAGTATTTAGATGCATGTTAATTAAATGCCGATTTTAATGTTAAACATCTTAAAAAGAAAGAAAGAAAGAAGATTTTTAGGTCACCTGAGACGAAGTCTCAAGTGACCTATTCTAATCGCCTTTTGTCCGTCGTGCGTCCGTAAACTGTTTACATTTTCGACTTCTCCAAAACCACTAACAAAATTCAATGAAATTTGGCAGAAAGTTTCTATGGCTGAAGGTCAACCAAAATTGTGAATTATATGGTCCCCACCCCCCAGGGGCCTGAGGGGTGGGGCCAAAAAGGGTCAAATTGACTAAAACTTCAAAAATCTTCTTCTCTACTCTCAGATATGGTGGAGTCAAACACTCTTCATAGATGGAAGGCTCTTCGGGTGCTTTACCAAAATTGTGAATTTCATGACCCTGGGGTCTCGCGTTTGCCCCTGGGTAGGGGGTAAATTTTACTATAGTTTATATAGGGAAATCACATTTTTGACTATTATTTGTTGGATTTCTATTGGAATTCTTCCTAACTTGGTTCAAATTATCAGCATGGGATTACAGTTTGATGTTATGTACATGTTGGCCCTAGTGGACCCCCAGGGGCTGGTGGGCGGGGCCAAAAAGGGTCAAATTGACTGAAATTTCAAAAATCTTCTTCTACTCTCAGATATGTTAGAATCAAATACTCTTCATAGATGAAGGGGTCTTATGGTGCTTTACCAAAATTGTGAATTTCATGACCCTGGGGTCTCACGTTTGCCCCTGGGGAGGGGGGTAAACTTTACTATAGTTTATATAGGGAAATCACATTTTTGACTATTATTTGTTGGATTTGTATTGGAATTCATCCTAACTTGGTTCAAATTATCAGCATGGGATTACAGTTTGATGTTATGTACATGTTGGCCCTGGTTGACCCCCAGGGGCTGGTGGGCGGGGCCAAAAAGGGTCAAATTGACTGAAATTTCAAAAATCTTCTTATCTACTATATGTTAGAATCAAATACTCTTCATAGACTGACCCCATTAGGACTGATGGGTGGGGCCAAAAAGGGTCAATTTAGTTGACCGAAATATTTCAAATCTCAGGTGACCGTTAAGGCCCTTTGGGCCTTTTGTTCTCTCTACAAAATAATAGAAAAAGGATCACGCCAAAACGGTTCGACCGGAAGACTCACTTAGTGACACTGCCAAATTTGGACCGGAAAGATCCATAAACATTGACATCCATTGCGCGCGAAGAAAAAAGTCAGTATACATCTTCATTGCCTCCAGAGGACAATCGGGATGCTATCATCAACCACAGTCCCATATTCGTTCAGGGGATTAGTTCCAGTGTCATTCCGAAATGTAGTCCGGCAATATTTGATGAAGAAACAGACACAAATACTGAACATAAGAAATAGAAACAAGTTCAAAGGGGTCATCAAATGTGGAATCCGCGATGTGAGAAATGAGATAGTCCTCAATAGGAAGGAATGAGAACAAGTTGCTCCATTGCCAGGGATGAAAAACAAATATCGGAGCCTACGGAAAGGTTGGCATTTAACAATAAACAACAAACTTGAAGAGATCAACGGAGAGGGGTGTGTCTTTAGATATGTTTACAACCGAGTAAAGTCCGAATTGAGCAACAAATACCAAGCACAGTTTTTCAGAGGAAAAGCTCAATGCAATGCAATGCAATGCAATGGGAACGCATCATTGAGATTAATATACAATATGAATCACAAGATCTGTTAGACGAAGTTATAGTACATACCACAGCAAATGGAAAAGTATGCCATGAGAAATCTGAGAGGCGCCGCTTTACTAGTCAATCCAGGACTGCCATGACCAAGAAAGTTCTGGACATGGGAAAAAACCAAATGTTGAGGTCATATCGGAGCAACATTGATTTCGGAGACCTGAAATCTTGTCCAACAAAATCAGTTCTCAGAAAGGCCGTGAGTGAAAAATTATAAACGGAAATGAATCACAACGACATCATCCAAGAAACGTTATCTTTAATGCATAGTTATATTGATGATGATGCCGACCCAACATACAGATATGCTGTTTACATTCAGTATGTTGCAGCTGTACTGTTCACCGTTATGTCTGCCCTGCAGGTAGGGCGTAAGAATTGTACCTGCAGCCCCCATTGCATGATCGTAAGAGGCGACTAAATTTGGTATCTTATCTTTTCTCTTCTTTCTTAACAACTTTCTTCTTCCTAATGTCTCCCTTGACAATGCCTCACTTTTGGCCTTTAGTTGAGCGTTCGCCGCTGTGAGGAAGGTTTTGGGTTCTGTCCCCTAGCCGAGACATACCAGAGTCTTTAAAAATGGTAGTTGCTACTCCTGCTTAGCGCTCAGCATATTTGGAGTGGGACAACTGGTTGGCCCGTTGTCAGTATAATGTGACCGGGTGGGGTGTGCTGCTGGATGTCTTCGGCAGTATGCTTCAGTGAGATAGCACTTTAAATCGGCAAAAGTTCCGGCCTATCACAAGGAGACTTAACACGAACATACCGCAGCCTCCCAAAACACACATACGCACTCACCACACGCATACATGTCGCACGCATGGGAGGCCGTCCTTAAATGACCTTAGCTGTTAATAGGACGTTAAACAAAATAAACCAAACCAAACCACAGTACCTTTTCGGCTATGGGTTGTATCCCCATGCTGTTGATCCTATGTCCCAGGTAAACTACTTCATCTGACAGAAATACACATTTAGTCTTTTTAAGTCTTACTCCTGCTTTATCCAAACGATCAAGTACTGCAGCTAGGTTTCTCAGATGATCCTGCTTATCCTTCCCCGATATCAAGATGTCATCTACTCTGACTACCACATGCGCTATGCCCTGTAGTAAGTTTTCCATGACATGTTGAAAGATTCCTAGACTAGATGATACTCCATAGGGTAGGCGATTGTACTTAAATAAACCCTTGTGTGTGCTTATTGTCGTGTACACCTGAGATTCTGTGTCCAATTCAAGCTGTTGGTAGGCCTGACTAAGGTCCAGTTTAGAGAAGTGTGACCCACCTCCCAATGCTGCGTAGAGATCTTCTGTTTTCGGAATAGGATAGTTGTCGAGTTGTAAATCCAGCTCGCATGTCTACAGAAACTGTCCTGAAGTGATTAGTTGTGACATATGTCATAGTGATAGACACCCATCTGCTCTCCATCCAGTCTCTGAGAGCTACAATAACAATTCAGATAAACGACAAAAGGCTAAGTCATATCACGGCGAGGAGGCAGTTCCCAGACCAGTTCAGCTTCCTCAATCACAAGTCATAGAGACCTCAACATCCGTATCCACCCATTGTACCCAAATATGTGGAAAAGGTTTTAGTGGACGCTCCTGTGCTAAGACACTTCCGGTCAAGCTTCATCCTGTCTGAGAGCCAGACAACTTTCAAACTGTATACGTCATCCTGGATGACCAAAGTAATCGGAGTCTTGGTCGGTCTGAAATCCTCAAGTATTGGGATATTCCTGTTGGCAGATCCGAACCGTACACAATGGTGTCATGCGCAGGAAAACAACCTACATACGGTAGACGTCTCCACGGTTTGGCAGTAACTTCCATGGATGGGACACATACATTGAACTTACCCACTTTAATAGAATGTAATCAGATCCCAAATAGCAGAGAGGAGATTCCACCACCTCAGGTGGCTACCTGGTATCCACATATGGCAGATGTTGACTTACCTCCGTTGCAACCGGATATAGAAATACAGCTCCTCATAGGAAGAGATCTCCCGGAAACATTTCACGTAACTGAGCAACGGACAGGAGCTAGTGGGGAACCCTTCGCCCAACGACTTAAGTTAGGTTGGGTCGTGGTAGGGGAGATATGTCTCGGAAAAACTCATAAGCCGGATGTTGTCAACGTGATGAAAACAAAAGTTCTCCCAGACGGAAGAGTAACCACATTCGGGGAATGTGAAAATAGGATCCACGTCAAGGATTCGCCTGACTTGTGTAATGACGTATTCCTTTACACAAGAGACGACGACAAACCGGGATTGTCGCTTGAGGACCGCTTATTTATAGAAATGATGGACAAGGAATTCGTCGGAGACACCGATGGGTCTTGGTCAGCACCACTACCCTTTCGCGAGAATCGCCCTCGCCTTCCAAATAATCAACCCCTTGCACTAAAAAGGGCACGCATGCTAGACACTAACCTGAGAAAAGATCATACCAAGCGGGAACATATGGTCAACTTTATGAAGGGCATCATCGACATTGGTCATGCGGAGATAGCACCACCGATAGATCAGGACAAGGAACGATGGTATCTCTTTTGCACAAGATCTGCTCCAACTCTCAATAGGTCCTTGACAGCTTCCCGTCCGGAGATCTTGCTCAAGACTTAAAGGATCTCGATCTTGGGAATGATGACATACCTTCTCAGCGTAGTTTGGGTCTGTGTTGGAGCCTTCAGACTGATGTATTTTCATTCAAAGTGTCAAATACCTCTAAGCCATACACTCGTCGTGGAGTTCTTTCCACCATCAATTCCCTCTTTGATCCTCTTGGGTTCTTGGCGCCAGTAACCATCCAAGGAAGGGTTCTGCTACGTAATATGGTTGAGGGCACCGTTGACTGGGATGAGCCTCTATCAGAGAAACAACGCGACCATTGGGAAACTTGGGAGAATTCTCTGTCGCATCTTGAGACCTTGTCGATTCCACGTAGAACTCCTATTTCTAAAAACGACTTGACAAATAAAGTCCATATATATGCTGATGCTTCAGAACGTGCTATTGCTGCAGTTGCCTATCTACAGACTGTGAATGCCAATGGAAAGACTTGTACTACCTTTTTACTAGGAAAATCCAAGGTGGTACCTAAACACGGCCATTCAATACCACGTTTGGAGTTGTGTGCAGCTCTGCTTGCTGTCGAAATAGGAGAGACCATTTCTGATCAGTTGTCATTACCACCTGAACAAATGACATTTTACTCGGACAGTAAGGTCGTCTTAGGATATTTGAACAACCGCACAAGACGGTTTTATGTCTACGTCGCGAACAGAGTGAGTAGGATACTCAAATTTTCGAAACCAGAACAGTGGTTTTATGTGGAATCAGAGAACAACCCTGCAGACCATGGCACGCGGTTTGTACATGCCTCACAGTTGAAGGATAGCATGTGGATATCCGGACCATCTCAACTTTGTCTACGCTCTCAGCTGAAGGAAGAATCCTTTTCCCTGTTGGAACCTTCACAAGACGAAAATGTTCGTCCAGATATTGTTTCTGTAAAGACTAAGTGTCATGTACACCCTCCCCTGTGACAGGTCTCATATACAAACACTCTGGACACGACTTATTGAAGCTGTGTCTCGGGTTATGCTTGCGGCAGAATGTTTTAAGAACCTTCGAAGAAACAGCAGAAATTCTGATGGGTGCAAAGAGCCTCAGGAGCTGTTACATTCTGCTAAGATGTTCATAATAAAAGAGATCCAGAAACAACTTTATAGCTGTGAGATCAACGCTCTGAAACAAGGAAAACCTTTGCCTAAAAACAGTTCTCTGCTGACATTGTGCCCCATTCTTGATGAAAAGGGACTTTTGCGGGTTGGTGGGAGACTTGGTAAGTCCAGCCTGGAAGAGGGCATTCAACACCCGATTCTCATCCCAGGTAAACATCACATAGCTACTGTCATCACTAGACATTACCATGAAACTGTGTCTCACCAAGGTAGGCACTTCACTGAAGGAGCCGTCCGGGCAGCTGGATTTTGGGTGACCAGAGGTAAACGGTTGATATCTCTTCTCATCCATCGTTGCGTGAAGTGCCGAAGACTTAGAAGTCGCCCCTGTATTCAGAAGATGGCAGATTTGCCCATTGATAGAGTCACACCTACACCCCCATTTTCCTTTGTGGGAGTCGATGTCTTTGGACCTTGGGAGGTCACAACTCGACGTACTCGAGGTGGTGTTGCTTCCAACAAACGCTGGGCAGTCCTGTTCACCTGTATGTTCACCAGAGCCGTTCATATAGAGGTGCTAGAAGAAATGAGCTCTTCCTGCTTTATCAATGCCGTAAGGAGACTGTATGCTATCCGCGGGAAAGTAAAGCAATTCAGGTCAGACCGAAGCACCGACTTCATTGGTGCTACCTCGGATCTTGGAACTACTGTGATAGAGAGTAAGGATGTCAAGGACTTCTTATCAACTCATGGTGCTACCTGGGTGTTCAATCCTCCTCACGCCTCCCATTTCGGCGGGATATGGGAGAGAATGATTGGCGTGTCACGACGAATTCTGGATGCGATGTTGCTGGAGAATAAAGGAAAGGACCTCACCCATGAAGTCCTCACTACTCTCCTAGCTGCGGTTACTGCCATCATAAATGCCCGTCCCTTGGTACCGGTGTCATCTGACCCAGAACAACCATTCATCTTGTCACTATCTAGCCTACTTACCCAGAAAACCCAAGACCAAGCAGAGTCTTTCCAGCATCTGAGTCTCAAGGATATGTACCATTCGCAGTGGCGTCACGTTCAAGTCCTTGCGGAAAGATTCTGGTGTCGTTGGAGAAAGGAGTATTTGTCCATGTTACAACCCAGAAGGAAATGGCAGGAGAAGAAGCGCAATGTCAAAGTCGGTGATGTAGTGCTGTTGAAAGATTCTCAGGCAGTGAGGAACGATTGGCCGTTGGGCGTTGTCAGGCGCGTTATCCCTAGTAGTGATGGATGTACGTCAAGTCAAGCTTTGCGTGTGTCGTGGTAATGATACATCATACTTTCTACGTCCTGTCTCAGAAATTGTAGAACTAGTTACCATGGAGTGATCCAAAAGGAAGAGACATGTCTTTCCTCAGGCTATTAACAGTTACATGTTTACAATTTACTCATTATTGTGTGTTACCTTATAAGGACTTGGTCAGTTACTCTAAGGGAATGTCATGTCCCTGAAATAATTTTGGAAATTTGACTTAAAGGGGCTCATACCCTTTTATTTACCAAATGTTGTGTTATCTACCTTCAAGTTAGAAGAGTTATACATGTATTTTGTTCTACAATACTTAAATTCTATATTCTAGTGATATATTCATATCAGGCGAGGAGTGTTCTGGCCTATATATATCATGTTAACTATAGGCAGTTCGAGTTATCGTTCTTGGTGGTCAAATTGCAGTTAGAGTTATCGCCCTTGGCAAAACTCATGTTTCCGCCCAAGTAGAAAACAAGCACATGTTCAACAAAATGTTGTCAACATTTCCCCGTTATTGTGGCCCCTACTGTGTAAGTGCATATAATCAATTTATTGATATGTTTGTGTTAGTATAGCCATGTTTCAATGTTCAATTCAAATTAAGTGTAATTAACACGTATTTTGCAATATTATGCTATGTAGCTGTAGCGAGGGCTCTCACCTCGTGTTATGGAGCCTTATATTTCTATTACTGTGTTTTATAAACATGTTGTCATGTCATATACAGTGTAATACATCTAGTCAGTACCTATATATTATTGTAGGGTTTATATCTATACTGTTCTACTCATAAAGTTGAATTATAATGGTTGTAATTCTGCCAACATTGTAACACATAAAAAACTAGGGTTTTTAAGTATGCTTACACCGTAATTTTATAGAAAATATATTTTTGTTTTCAAATGTATAGAAAAGTCTAATGCTGTATCCAAATGAGTCAATTAACGATTCTAGTCATGTTTTTGGTACTGTAGATGTCTTGTTATGAAGTTTAAATAGGGTAAAAACATTAACAAACAAACATGTACTTATGTGACCTTTGTTTTAATTTCAGCTTTCACTATAGTTCACCAATAAATCTGAGTAACCTTCAAGCCAGGCTTGTCGTTGTCAGTACACTCCTGCACCACAGAATGTTAAGGAACTTCAGGCATTTATTTTACTTTTGAATTATTATGCCTGTTATTTGCCAAATCTTAGTAGTGTGTTGTCACCTTTATATGCACTACTCAGAAAAGACAGTAAATGGAAATGGGGGAAAAAGGGAAGCCGAGGCTTTTGCACGCGCCAAGGAGATGTTCCAATCAGACGCATTGCTAGTGCATT
Organism: Pecten maximus; assembly: GCF_902652985.1. Taxonomy (NCBI): domain Eukaryota; kingdom Metazoa; phylum Mollusca; class Bivalvia; order Pectinida; family Pectinidae; genus Pecten; species Pecten maximus. The sequence continues at coordinate 6,819,421 of NC_047028.1, read as the reverse complement.
TTGACCCAAATAAGGAACTGATACTCTCTTGTGACGCTTCACCCTACGGATTGGGGGCAGTACTCTCACACAGAGTACAGGGTAAGGAACGCCCTATTGCCTACGCTTCGCGTACACTAGCGCCAGCAGAGCGTAACTATGCGCAAATAGATAAGGAGGGAGCCACTCTCATATTTGGAGTCCGGAAGTTCAACCAGTATGTGTACGGGCGCAAATTTGTACACTACACGGATCACAAACCTCTATTAGGTTTACTCAAAGCAGACAAACCTACACCAACTATGGCATCAGCCAGGATTCAACAGTGGGCACTACTCTTAGGAGGAACATATCAGTATGATCTTCTGTATAAAGAGGGATCAAAGAACGCCAACGCCGATGGACTAAGTCGTTTACCACTCCAGGAAACAGTTGGAGAAATACCTATTCCAGGGGAGACCACTTTTCTCATCAACTATCTTGGCAGCACCCCAGTAGACTTTCATAATATCCAGACATGGACAGCCAAAGACTCAACCCTGAGTAGAGTTCTCAACCATGTACAAAAGGGTTGGAGACAAGTGTGGTGAGGAGGATTTGAAACCTTACTTTACAGTTTACACGCCGGAAAGAACTCAGTTGTTATGACGGGTGTGTTATCTGGGGAACGCGTGTGGTAGTCCCTACAATTGGACGGAAACAATTGTTAGAGGAACTTCATGAGGGACATCCAGGGATGGTCAGGATGAAGAAATTGGCACGAAGTTACATCTGGTGGCCTGGGATCGATATGGACATTGAGAGTAAAGTACAGGACTGTCAGGTACACGGTTCGATTCCCGCGGTAGCTCCTCTCCATCCATGGAATTGGCCTGAAAAGCCGTGGTCGAGACTACATGTGGACTATGCTGGTCCATTTCTAGGTCATATGTTTCTCATCATAGTTGATGCCTACAGCAAATGGTTGGAGGTGTACCCTACAAAAGCATCGACGTCAGCAGTGACCATTGACAAATTGAGAGAATGTTTCTCTACGCATGGTTTACCGGAGATGGTGGTGTCTGACAACGGCCCATGCTTTGTCAGCGAAGATTTCGCAGCGTTCATGTCTGAGAATGGAGTCGTACATGTGAAAACGTCGCCCCATCATCCTTCATCTAATGGTCTCGCGAAGAGGTCGGTCAGGATATTCAAAGAAGGCATGACGAAGATGCAAAATACTGAAGGAAACCTTAACACGGAAATTGAGCAGATTTCTACTAGCATATCGGTCAACTCCGCACACTACGACAGGAGTCTCGCCTTCGGAGCTCCTAATGGGACGTCGTGTCAGAACAAAATTTTATCTCGTCAGACCCGTGGTCAGAAATCGTGTCAGGAAATGTCAAACTAGTCCAAAGGTTTATCATGACGAAAATTCAAAGCAACGTACTTTCAGTACTGGAGATCCGGTCTGGGTCAAGAACTTTTACAGTGGTCCGAAATGGTTATCTGGTGAAATATCATCAAAGAACGCACCCGTGTCATATGCAGTAAATGATGATGACGGCAAGGTGAATCGTCGTCATGTCGATCATATTCGTCAGAGACACAGTCTATCTTCTAATGTGAAGTTGGATCTTCCCGAGGAACTTGAGGATGTGTTGGTACCTACTCAAGACCAAACACCAGCTGTGGAAAGCTGTGGAGTTACTACACCAAAAACTGCACATACAGAGGTTTGTAATTCAAAACCAGTGCCAACACCAGTGAGACCTCAACGGGCCAGGCACTCACCCAGTTATCTGAAGGATTTTGTGAGAACATGAATTGTTAATGGTTCATTGTTAAGCTTTCTTCTTCCTAATGTCTCCCTTGGCAATGCCTCACTTTTGGTCTTTAGTTGAGCGTTCACCCCTGTGAGAAAGACTTTGAGTTCTGTCACCTGGTCGAGACATACCAAAGTCTTAAAAAAATGGTAGTTGCTGCTCCTGCTTAGCGCTCAGCATATTAAGAGTGGGACGACTTGTTCGCCCGTTGTCAGTATGTGAGGGGTGTGCTGCTGGGTGTCTTCGGCAGTATGCTTCAGTGAGGTAGCACAATAAATCGGCAAAAGTTTCGGCCTATCACAAGGAGACTTAACACGAACATACCGCAGCCTTTCACCACACGCATACATGTCGCACGCACGGGAGGCCGTCCTTAAATGACCTTAGCTGTTAATAGAACTTAGCTGTTAATAGGACGTTAAACAACATAAACCAAACCAAACATAATCAACGGACAGGGATGTGTCTTTAGATATGTTTACAACCGAGTAAAGTCAGAATTGAGCAGAAAATACCAAGCAGTTTTTCAGTGGAAAAGCTCAATGCAAGCGGAAAAAATGGGAACGCATCATTGAGATTAGTATACAATATGAACCAAAGATCTGTTCGACGAAGTTACAGTACATACCACAGCAAATGGAAAAGTATGCCTTGAGAAATCTGAGAGGCGTCGCTTTACTAGTCAATCTAGGACTGCCATGGCCAAGAAAGCTCTGGACAAGGGAAAAGACAAAATGTTGAGGTCATATCGGAGCAACATTATGATTTCGGAGGCCTGAAATCTTGTCCAACAAAATCAGTTCTCGGAAAGGCCGTGAGTGAAAAATTATCAACGGAAATGGATCACAAGGACATCATCCAAGAAACGTTATCTTTAATGCATAGTTATATTGATGATGATGCCGACCCAACATACAGATATGCTGGTTACATTCAGTATGTTGCAGCTGTACTGTTCACCGTTATAATGTTTTCATAGGCTCAAATTGAGGCTAAACATGGCTAGGCCAGATCTGTGTATCGACTCTACAGAATGTCGGATCAAATCATTTCCGGACCAGAAGAGGCCTTACCTGTATTATATTGTTATCAAGCCAGAAGAGAATCTTCCTCCAGTCACCTGCCCTGCAGGTAGGGCGTAAGAATTGTACCAGCTGCCCCCATTGCATGATCGTAAGAGGCGACTTAATTTGGGATCTTATCTTTTCTTTTTGAACAACTTTCTTCTTTCTAATGTCTCCCTTGACAATGCCTCACTTTTGGCCTTAAGTTGAGCGTTCGCCGCTGTAAGGAAGGCTTTGGTATGTCTCGGCTAGGAGACATACCAGAGTCTTTAAAAATGGTGGTTGCTGCTCCTGCTTAGCGCTCAGCATATTAGGAGTGGGACGACTGGTTCGCCCGTTGTCAGTATGTGACCGGGTGGGGTGTGCTGCTGGGTGTCTTCGGCAGTATGCTTCAGTGAGGTAGCACTTTAAATCGGCAAAAGTTCCGGCCTATCACAAGGAGACTTAACACGAACATACCGCAGCCTCCCAAAACACACATACGCACTCGCCACACGCATGCATGTCGCACGCACGGGAGGCCGTCCTTAATTGACCTTAGCTGTTAATAGGACGTTAAACAAAATAAACCAAACCAAACCAAATCCTCCAGTCACTGCCCTGCAGGTACGGCGTAAGAGGCGACTGAATTTGGGATCTTATCTTTTCTTTCTTACAAACTTTTTTCTTCCTAATGTCTCCCTTGACAATGCCTCATTTTTGGCCTTTAGTTGAGCGTTCGCCCCCGTGAGGAAGGATTTGGGTTCTGTTCCCTGGCCGAGACATACCAGAGTCTTTAAAAATGGTAGTTGCTACTCCTGCTTAGCGCTCAGCATATAAGGAGTGGGAGGACTGGTTCACCCGTTGTCAGTATAATGTGACCGGATGGGGTGTGCTGCTGGGTGTCTTCGGCAGTATGCTTCAGTGAGGTAGCACTATAAATCGGCAAAAGTTCCGGCCTATCACAGGGAGACTTTCAACACGAAGATACCGCAGCCTCCCGAAACACACATACGCACTCACCACATACATGCATGTCGCACGCACGGGAGGCCGTCCTTAAATGACCTTAGCTGTTGATAGGACGTTAAACAAAATAAACCAAACCAAATCCTCAAATTCACAATTGCTGATATGATAACTACAGACCAGATAAAACCCTCCATTATACATTTCCTCACATTTTGCAATAGAGCAGTCAAGGAGAAAGCAAAATCATTCCAGCCAAGGAAGGTGGAAGTCGACTGGAGCTGGGCTCTGATAAATAGTACGCTGATAGCTTTCAATTGCATGTCCATAAAATTCTATCTAAAAGTTGCATCGGAAATTGTTCACCACCGGGTGCAGGATGAAGACTTAACTGTACTTCACATATGCATAGCCCACATGACCAAGACCTTCTGTAAACACGCACACCGAGCCTCCGGGAAAGACAAGGAATTATATAGGTTTATAATGAAGGCATTCGCTGTACTCTCCAATGAAACATCTGTTGAGAGCGTGGAGAAGGATTTGTCATTATATTCACGGTACTCTTATCTACTGACGATACAGACGATGTCCAAAAAACGAAAGATGCTGTCCTTGAGAAATATGAAAAATATCCGGATTGGGAGACCGATTACAGCTTCGAAGAAACTGACGATGCAACGGAGGAGTGGTCCAGCTGAAGAATTAAAATGTATCCATAGCCGAGTCATGGACTTGGGAGAAAAATGGCTGAACGGATAAAAACAGATCTTTTTGGATGCATCAACGAACGCCAACTTTCCAATAGTTTCTACTGTCCAGATATAGTAGATGTTCTGATAAAGAGATTCTTTCCCATTTATCCATTATTGAGCGGTCTACTCCTAGGCTCACTTAGTCGCTATGAAAGTAGTTTGGAATCATTGCCAAACGAAAGACAGGATTCAGAAACAAACGAATTACGGGACCAGAGGCTTGGTTTCGTATTGTAAAGAAAGATATTTTCAGAGGAAAGGAACGCTTAAGACCAGCTACATTTGTGTCAAAACTTAAGCGAAGCATAAATGCAAGAAAAAAGAAAGTTGTTCAGAAATATCTCAAATTTAGTCGCCTCTTACGATCATGAAATGGGGGCAGCAGGTACAATTCTTACATGTACGCCCTACCTGCAGGGCAGCCCCATCGAGGTACCGGTGGATAATTTTGACCAATAGTTTTACTCTTCTGTCGGGGGTTTTGCTGTGATATTTTCAGATCGGTTAGGTTTTGTTGTCCTTCGGGATGCCTTGTCCTTTTTACCAACTCTCTGGTCACTGGATTTCATCACTTGTGTTTTTGGACACATTCCGGAAATTGTAACATCCGGTTACGTAAGATACCGTGCTGCTGTGGGGTTAATCACTTTTCGTACGGGTGCCAGCAGGGTAAGTTGTGTTGACTTTTAATCTGTAAAATTCTTTTGTAAACCGTCGCCAATCCTTTCCTAAATTTGATATTAACTTGTCTGCTGGATATTATCTGCCACTATCGTAGATGTATTTTTATTTTCACCGGTATTATTTTGATGTATTTTCGATGTATAGAACCTTGTTTACTTTGGGTCTCGGGCGCCGGTGTCATGTCGGAAGTCAGGTTGTTGCTTGAAGGAATTATTCCGTTTTGAGAGCACTCACGGAGTGGCTAGTGAATATTTCCGCCTCTCGGGCTGTTTCTATACCGGTAAGGCGAGGGATGCTTGTTACATGTACGGGAGAAAAGACGGATAGTTAGCAAATGTTGTATTCTGACCGGACATGCCACGTGCTTGAGACTCTGGGTAGAACTGATTTATTTGATAAAAAAAAAAAAAAGATTATATGTGATTAAACGGTGGTTGGCATATGATTTAGGCTAGATCTTTATAAATGTAAAACCCTCACTGTGCCTCAAGGGTATTATTTTGGTACTTTTGTTATTTTTACACATGTTAATAAGTTGTTAATAAGTTGTTGAACTTTATAACACCGAATTGTCACTTCTTGTAGCGTAGGATATTTATCGTACGAGAATGCTTTAAATCTTCATTGTACAGCTTATAGGTTATTTGTTATTTTTTTCATGTAAAATCCTGTGTTGCTGGCACCCCCCTGACCTGGAGGAGGGAACCATTGAAGAGGACCCAGGCCCCTGTGACCATATGAAGCTCCAACACTTGACCGCGGTTGACCTGCACGGACATAGACACTTCCAGATATACCGTGATCATGGCGATTGATTTATCGATGGTGCATGTGTAGCAGAACCACATGGAAATTGCATACAAATTTTTGCAAAATACCTTGGACGGCCGCCAGGGTTGAGCTGTATGATGGTGGATGTGAACACAGGACATTAGGGTAGTCAACCTCGCCCCGCCCCCTGGTTGACAGTGATCCCCTACCGCGCAGTGCTATATACATATGTCGGGAAAATCAATCCGAAAGAACTTTCGTAAATATATAGAAGGTACATTTGATCGTGTGTGCATATATGTTGTTTGAGTGAAATTTTTCGCATGGGTAGGCAACGTGGGCAGGGACCTGGAGGACACTCCAGTCGACCCCTGGAATCCATTCCCTTCCCCAGGAGGTGTGTCATGACCAGTGACACTAAATTGACAGTGGTAACATGGAGAGAAATTGTAGTTGTAATGTATTGAGGTGAATTGTTACATTAGGGAGATGAGGAAGATTTAATTTGAATTAGGGTGGCGGCGGGGGGGGGGGGGGGGGGGGGGGGGGGGGGGGGGGGACATAAACTCAGTCAGGGTATTATAGGTTAGGTTGTTCTTCTTAGCTAGGTCACCGGTTTGGAGTTGTCCCTTCTGTGGCTAGCGTTGATATGTTTGGGTTTTTTTTATTTTATGTTTAACGTCCTATTAACAGCTAAGGTCATTTAAGGACGGCCTCCCGTGCGTGCGACATGCATGCGTGTGGCGAGTGCGTATGTGTGTTTTGTGCGGTATGTTCGTGTTAAGTCTCCTTGTGATAGGCCGGAACTTTTGCCGATTTAAAGTGCTACCTCACTGAAGCATACTGCCGAAGACACCCAGCAGCACACCCCACCCGGTCACATTATACTGACAACGGGTGAACCAGTCGTCCCACTCCTAATATGCTGAGCGCTAAGCAGGAGCAACAACTACCATTTTTAAAGACTGGTATGTCTCGGCTAGGGGACAGAACCCAAAGCCTTCCTCACAGGGACGAACGCTCAACTAAAGACCAAAAGTGAGGCATTGTCAAGGGAGACATTAGGAAGAAGAAAGTTAAGAAAGAAGAGAAAATATGAGATCCCAAGTTTAGTCGCCTCTTACGATCAAGCATTACGCCCTACCTGCAGGGTAAAATCAAGAATATGCTCTTAAGACCACACTGGATCCAGCAAGCTTTTTTAATATACAGGTTCTAATTATCAGCGTTTATCAGATATAACATCAACCATCAATAAGGTATGACTCCAAGATATTTTGTAAAATTGCAGAGAGCTTCAAAAAATCAGTCTGACAAAAGACTTTTAAGTGTATCAGAAATGCCAAATATAGCATTCATTTAAAACAAACATACTACTTCTGATATTTATCGTTAGCTTGGGTGTCTTCTGTCCTGCAGGTAGGGCGTAAGAATTGTACCTGCTGCCCCATTGCATGATCGTAAGAGGCGACTAAATTTTTATATTTCTATGTATCTGTGTTCTAAGTTAATAACATTGAATGGTATTGTAAAAATGGGTTTGTTTTATCCTGGTTGATTTATTCATTTTTTTGTTGAGTATCGCTGTATTTAGACAAATGTATCGTAACATTTGTCTATTTTTCAAAGGGGGGAGGAGTGTTTGGTTTGGTTTATTTTGTTTAACGTCCTATTAACAGCTAAGGTCATTTAAGGACGGCCTCCCGTGCGTGCGACATGTATGCGTGTGGTGAGTGCGTATGTATGTTTTGGGAGGCTGCAGTATGTTCGTGTTATGTCTCCTTGTGATAGGCCGGAACTTTTGCCGATTTATAGTTATATCTCACTGAATCATACTGCCGAAGACACCCAGCAGCACACCCCACCCAGTCACATTATACTGACAACGGGCGAACCAGTCGTTCCACTCCAACAGCAAACAAAAACAATACTTAACCAAACCCCACAAACAAAAACAATACCAAACCAAATCCAAACTGCAACCAAGGGCTGCCCTGCAGGTAGGGCGTAAGAATTGTACCTGTTGCCCCCATTGCATGATCGTAAGAGGCTTTTCTCTTCTTTCTAAACAACTTTCTTCTTCCTAATGTCTCCCTTGACAATGCCTCACTTTTGGCCTTTAGTTGAGCGTTCGCCGCTGTGAGGAAGGCTTTGGGTTCTGTCCCCTGGCCGAGACATACCACAGTCTTTAAAAATGGTAGTTGCTGCTCCTGCTTAGCGCTCAGCAAATTAGGAGTGGGACGACTGGTTCGCCCGTTGTCAGTATAATGTGACCGGGTGGGGTGTGCTGCTGGGTGTCTTCGGCAGTGTGCTTCAGTGAGGTAGCACTCTAAATCGGCAAAAGTTCCGGCCTATCACAAGGAGACTTAACACGAACCTACCGCAGCCTCTCAAAACACGCATACACACTCATCACACGCATACATGTCGCACGCACGGGAGGCCGTCCTTAAATGACCTTAGCTGTTAATAGGACGTTAAACAATAAACCAAACCAAACCAAACCAAGCAACCAAGGGAGACATTAGGAAGAAGAGAGTTGTTTAGAAAGAAGAGAAAAGATAAGATCCCAAGTTTAGTCGGCTCTTACGATCATGCAATTACCGGATATGTCCGTCGGTCCGACGTAGTTTGGCACGCACTGAGCCTCCCGTGCGTGCGACATGCATGCGTGTGGCGAGTGCGTATGTGTTTTGGGAGGCTGCGGTATGTTCGTGTTAAGTCTCCTTGTGATAGGCCGGAACTTAATGGGGGCAGCAGGTACAATTCTTACGCCCTTCCGTAACTCTTTAAGGTTGATGACAATGGATCAACAATAATGTTTGTGTAAGACCATATAAAAATCCCAGGCATTTAGCTGAGGGCGGATTTGATGAGCAATCATCCCGACATCTAGGCATACCATCACTTCAGTATAGGAGAAAAAGATACGATATGATCCAGGTATATATAATTCGTAATGGGTGTTAAAGGTTAGAAATTAGAAAAAGTTCCGTGTTAGATTAAATACAGGAATTTAATCTTAATGTAACGGTATAGCCAGCAGATGAACTCTGTGTGTAGAAGTGATGCGGAGACAAGTCTCCATATATCAATAGATAACCGGTGGGGTCTGTTGACATCTAATTAGTGTATGCTGGAGAAGTAAGGGGCCTTATCAAATTGATGTGGCATGTGCTACGGACCAGTGTACCTCAAAGTTGACCGTCCCAGGACACCAAAATTTTATAAGTAATTAATCTGATAGGAACAGTTAAAACAAACGGTAGAGCTCAGTTTGGACAGTCATAGACGAGGGTTGGCTCGGTTACACACCCTGTACTAAACGCTAGTAAAGACGACTCTGGAAAAACATATATTAATGTGTTGATTGTCGTGGGTGTTGTGTAACAATTTTGGTGGCAGCGGCGGGATATATCTGTCAGACACATCTCTGGGATATATTGAACACAATTCTGGGATATATGTATCTTAATTAAGTGTTTTGATTTTGGTATATCAAGAAACTGTTGTTGGCTATTATAGCTGTTTGAGCCAAAGGAAGTCTATGTACTGTATGCAGCAACATATCACGGTGCAATATGGCAACTGAGGAAAGCCTGATAGAACTAATGACTGGTGAACAGAGAGAGGAACAAGTTGATGAAGAAGTAACAATTATGACAAAGGTTTTACAAGACAACACTGAAATGAAGGAATTTGAAATGCGAAAAATGGAAATTGAATTAGAAAAACAAGTTTTAAAATTTGAAAAATACAAAATAGACCGGGAATTACAGCATCAATTGCGGCTGAAAGAACTTGAACTTAATCGTGGCACGACAAAAACCGAAGCCACAACGAAAATTCCAGTGAAACTTAAATTACAACCATTTAATCATGACAAAGAAGATGTGCTAACATATTTGGACGAATTTGAGTCGGTATCTAAGCAAGCAGGATGGGCATAAGATACAAAATCTTACATTTGAAATCCTTACTTGTTGGAGATGCTCGCGAGATTGCTTCTCATTCTAGAGCACACTGGGGTATTATCGACCATTTAAGGATAAACTCCCTGCATCCGAGAGTTGCACTGTCACATACTACTCAAACATCGATGATCCGATAGCCTCATTCAAGAGGCATATTTGTTGACCAACTGGATGCACAGACGTTGTATAACCTTGAGATAACCTTCGGAGTTAAACAACAATATATGTTGGGTATTATCGACCACTTCGGGGTAATATCGACCATAGGAACACATATCAAAGAATTGATAGTATCATTTTATTTTTGGACAACATTTTCATCAAAACTGTTTTGTGAACTCTTCAATCATATTAGAATCTTCCAAAACTACAGAAATGCCGAACATAAACAGATGGCCGAAAACAAAATATGGAAACAACTGGATACAAAATGCAATTCCCGATTAAGGTTTATCAGAGTTACATCATTGCTGCACAGAATGTGCCACCGCAAGCTACACATACAACACTCTATCCACTCCGACGATTTACACCCTGTCGACTGACAGCCTGGACGAAAGAGTTTCTCGGAGTCTGACTCAAATTCCTCTTGGAAATTGTCATCGCTGTCGGAATCGAACAGTTGTTTACATGCCATTTTCCGTTTTAATACCCGTTTGCTCAGCTCCCTTTCCTCTCTTAGTCGTTTCCGTTCCTCTGCACGCTGTTGCCTTGCTCTTTTTTCCTCTTTCTGCTGTTTTTTCACCATCCTCATCTCGGCTCTTTCTTTCTTTTTACGCTCCTCCTCCAACTTGTCCTCCTTTTGTTTGAACATTTTTAGTGCTTCATGTCCTGACAGCGCTTTCGGTAGCTTTTTTCTATTTGTCTTTCCTTTTCCTGACTTAATTTCTGGGATAGAAAGTTTTGAATGCATTGGACACGGCGTTCTCATTGCGTCCTGTCGCCGAGTCCACAACTTCCGCTGAAATGTGCACGTCAGCGACAACATGGTGAACTAATCCCCTTGGTCAGAGCTGTCGTTGCCATAACCGGTGTCTCGCCAGGAATCAGCAGTGCCATCGTTTTATGCAGGTACAATTTCATCGTTACCAGCATCATCGTCACTAGATTTCCCAAGTTTCTGTTCTTCGCTTCTATCCTCTTTCTTTTCTGTAGAGATGAGTTTACAGGGTCCCAATTTCGTTTGGTCTATTCCTTTTGGTGTCAAGGGGAATAACCCTGAACGTTTGAAAGCATGTACGGCGATAGATATTGTGGCGCAAGTTTCCCAAGCTTGCTTGAAGACCTTTGGGAAGTCATGTTTCGTGAAAGCTTTTCCTTAATGTTCCATCTGCCATCGTTTTACGTTTCCCCTCCATGCGGATTTCATTGGTGAGAAAAATCCGACGTCACATGCTTGCATTACATGTGTGGCATTTGGAAGAAGGCAATACAGGATAATTTTATTGTCAGCACAAAAGCGTGCAGCCTCAGCCGTCATATGTGTACTGTGGTCATCGACAAATAAAATGACTGGCTTTTCAATGTTCTGCTTTTCAACGAAAGTGTTGAAAACCTCAAAAAAACTGAGAAAAAGTTCTTTATACATCCAGCCATTTTCGGAGTGTGCATATATAGCTTCAGGAAATGCCTGTATACCAGTGTCCCTAAACCTTTGTCCTGGATATACAATTAAAGGTGGGACATAGTCTCCAAGGGCATTGAAACATGCCATCACGGTAATCTGCTGTTTAGTGTTCGCCACAACTTGATGAACATGCTTTGCGCCGGTTTGTGTTAAAACTTTACCACACTTCATGCACAGAGGAAAGCCGGATTCGTCTGCGTTAAATATCCGTCTGGGGTTTTGAATGAGTAGTTCCGAATTGGGAACTTCCTTTTCGAGAAAGGTAAAAAGGCCATCATACCTCGCTTCTACCATTGGCACTGAAATCGCGGCGCGCTCATGTCCAAGTGCCTGTGGAATTCTTTCTGAAAGATCTGGGTGACGCTTCATAAACGATGTATACCAGTCATAGCCTGGCAAATTGTCTTTGAATGGCGTCTTTCTCCCATCCAAATCCATAAGTCGTTTGACTTCAAAGGAAAGTTTCTTTCTCGTAATCGGGTACCCGATTTCTGCCATGAGATTAGTGTAGTTGACAAGAGTTATCTCTTCAGCCTTCGTTAAGACTGGTTTCGGACCAGGTTTTGTTGGTTCCTCTGGTACTCTATTTGCCAGCTTATCCAGTAGAGTTGTTTTAGGAACCGAATACACTTTTGAAGCCCTGTTTTTTGCCATACCGTTTCTCACTGCTTCAATGGCTAATGCCATGTTTTCAGGGGAGTATTGTATCCTTTTCTTTTTCACAAGGAGTTGAGACGCCATTTTGTAAGAAAGAAGAACATGTGTGAATTAATATCTTATCGATTAGTTTTTTTGTTTTTTTGTTTTTGTCATTAGCAGCATAATGCGCCGGAAGCACATTCATATTCGCTTAAACTAAGCAAAACAAACTTTATATAACCTTTTAAATTTCGCAAAACTAATATTTATCATCAATCTGATGTGTAACCATGTGCTAATTATTTTCTCTTAATTGTTTAGTTGTTATGCTATGACATTACTCCTGATTTGGGAAATTTAACGTATATGTTAGAGTAGGATAAAAGCTCAATCTGATTCATTTGGGACTGTTCTGGTAAATAAATATGAACACAATTATATCTAAAAAGATCAGATATAATTTGATAAATGTATAATTTTGCTGTAAGCTTAAACTCACCAAATTTCAAAATTGATTTTAATTATTCGGTTTTTTTTAGTTATGTTCCACCGCATATTCTTATTCAGATTAATTACAATAACAACAACAAAATAGAAATTAAAATTTAAAAAAAAAATAAAAATATGCGTCAATGGGTGTATTCGAACACGTCCTCAATTGCAATAAAAAAAAAGATACGTGGGACAACCACGTTCACCATTACACTACCGCAAACAACATATAACATTGTGTCAACTATTTATATAACATGTATATTGTCAAACTCTACATGCGGAGCTCTCCGTTATTTTTCCATTTAGCCAACGGTCGATAATACCCTGCGATTAGTCAGGGTATTATCGACCATCCCATTTTTTTCTTGGAGCTGACCTGACTATCCCATTTTTCATTAAAACCTTAAAATACTCTTTCAAATACAGTTCATACAATAAATATCTGCCAGAATATCTGTTTGTACATCTCAAAAAACACACTTTCATTTTCCCTTACCTGTTAAATTATGTCGTAACGTTGCGTAGTTTTTAAAGACCCGCGCTAGTCACTTTCATCAATGTCATCCATAAGGAATATTTAAAGGCTCTCGGATATCTAAGGAAAACCTCAAGTTATTCCGAAAGGGAAAATTCTGAGTGATGGAAGCGATTGAATGACAAGACAACACTTTAGACAAATGGTCGATAATACCCCAGTGTGCTCTAGTAAAACATCTACGGAAGGCCTGAATTACAAGATTCTGCAAAAGGAGGTCTGATTATTTCGGAATGTTATCTGGTATCCAAAGAAACCACAATGAAACATACCGAGGACTTGTGGCACGCATAGATCATTTTTTGGCAAGGTTCATCGGAGAGGTGATACTATTCAGTGTTTTCGAGAAGAGTACTTGAAGGCGTTGCCAGGAGCACAGTCCCAGTGGATACGTAGAAACCAGGGAACAGGGACGGTGGTAGAGGCTACAGAGGATTATATAGTACCTCAGAGAGATCAGAATAGGCGGAGTGCTGGGCATATACCTATGGGATCGGGAGGTACGAATGCCAGTAAAGTGGTTTCACAGGAAATATCACGATATGCTGGCGAGGGCAAGAAGAATGTGGTGTGCTTAAAGTGTAAGGCACGGGGCCATATTGCCCCAATCTAATCAAATATGGATGGTCATTATCACTACGATATTAATTACCTGAACATCTAACGACATCGCATAAGGGGTCACGATGTGATGACCTTTGTGATATGTGTATTTCACTCTCTGGGCGAATTGTCAATTTGTCGATGTCATCGAAGCAAGTCATTTCGTCACAGCATTCATCTGAGGCAAACCATCTCGGCACATCATTTATTAACATGTACCTTTATGCTGTGTGACGAAATGACTTGTATGGAAAGCCGGTGCGCAATGCTAATTGCGAATTGCTTATATATATATATCCAATGTGAATTGCTGATATGCGAATTGCGGCAATACGACAGAACAACAACTATGGCAAACGATTTGATTCCGAACGTTCCTTGTAAGTAAGCTTTAAGCCTACAATCTCCAACCTCAAAATTGTCGACCCTGTGATCAATCTATTCTATAGCTTTTGCTGTAATAGGCAGGGCAAAGGGTATATTCTGAATTCACAAAAAAATGCACTGAAAGCCGCCAGGCAGTGGCCTGAATGTGTACTTGGCGTTGTGGTTCATATAGGCCTACTGGCTTTAAGCTATAAAACGGGGGGAAAAGGCGACACTGTTTCAGTAACCAATATTTAACCTGCTTTAAATAAAAGAGAAACATGTAGAGGGTATGCGGGGATGATTCGCTTGGCAGTGGAGGTGTAAATGTGAAATTACGAGGAGAGCGTTTCTTGTCCTTCCATTTTTATTTTTCTCCAAGGCACAACTAATTTACAAAACAAATTGGTACATGATATCCGGATTTAAGTAAATTATAATAGTAAAAGTGTGATGGACAAACTATCCGGAATTCAAGATCAAATTATTTAATTAAACTATTTATGCATCCTCTGTGTCTATAAATACAACATCCCCGCCCCCAAAACTAAAATTGTGTGTACAATTTTACAGAAGACACAGAAGATGCGGAAAAAGCAAATCGCAAAGACTAGATTATATGATAAATGTATATCAAATGACAAAATCAAAATGTGGTTCAATTCCATCTATGTTTGTTATACAATGATATAGTGACGTTAAAGCAAGATACACATAATAATTGTAATCAAATATCACAATCCCATTCGTAATAGTCCTTACATGATCATCAACACTATAACCCACTGCAATATCACAGAAAGTACATCAAGTATTACAAGGAAAACAAAAGGTTGCATTGACTTTGTGCACTCTATGGCACATGCATGTACATTTCATCAATCAGAAATGGCAGGTAATCTTGTAATTTGAAAAGAAAAAAACTACATTAATCAAGCTGCATACAGATTACAAAATACATAATTCATTAATTTGTCACTATATATAGCCAGTAGATTGCACATAACATGAGTAAATGGCCATCTTCTATAATTCTTCTCCTAGATACATTCCATCCATAAACTGACATACACAAGTTTTACTACCAAGTATAGTTGAAAAAAATGTATACCATGGCCAGTGGTAAGATACATTGAGCAATGCAATGTTTTGAGTCACAACCATACAGGAAAACATGCCAGTCAGCATACATGGTATAAAATGAGGACAGATTAACAATTTCTGGCTTTGTATACAAACAGTGAAAATGAGTCACCTTTTCCTCTGTCATTACATTATACCTGTATATTGTCATTACATTATACCTGTATGTTTAACAATATATATAGAAACAATGTTTTCCTCAGTGATATCAAGTTATCTCAATGAACATACTGCATATCTGTGTGCAAATCTGAGATAGATAAACATTACTCAATCTGTAAATTGAAATATCATTCAATATGAAGGCAATACATACATTCACATATTTTATGTATTGTTATACATTTTTAAGAATGTAATTACAAGATAAAACAGCAAGATTGAAAATTATTCAATGTGAAAAAAATAATCTGCATTTGGGCAATCAATTAAATGCACCACATTTGGAAATTTCAATGGAAAGTAATCAATTCAGATTAACAAACCATGAAGATATCTAACATACGACTGTTTTGGGTGGACTTTCTAAACACTTTTTCAGGGCATGAGCATTGAGAGCCTGAGGTTTCAGCCACAAAGCATTCTGTGCTGGTTCACCACGAAATTGAACTAAATATTCCCGAAAGTCACCAGAACCTTTCTGTGCAAGCACACGTTTGATTTTATAGTAGGAATTATCCGACAGTTCTGATGAGGTGTGACTATCCGAAAGGACAAAGTCAGAATCACGGAAACGGTTTGGTTTTTTGATGGCGCGTCGTGGACGAAGTGGCGGTGGAGGTGGTGAAGACTCCTGGACAAGACGACAATGGTGATACTTGAGGTTGAGGCTCGGAGAGAACAGTGTCTTGAAAATCTGTGGAGGAAGTCTGATTGTCACTAGACCTATCTGTGGACAGATTTTGAGTTTCCGAAACATGATGGTCCTCCGTCTGAACAAACTGATCAACCTTGGAGTTAGACACCACACGAAAGTAATTTGTTGGAGTTGGTGCACGAACATGAGCAGGCTTAAGTCTGTCTATATGAACTGGCTTGTGGAGAACCTTACCAGAGTGAGGTTCAGAAAGCAAAACGAGGTGTGCTGACAACACTTACTTAACTACCATGACATCCGAATAAATGTTCTGGAGTTTATGTCCCACACCTGTTGGCTCCTTCTGGAGATATACATAATCTCCTGTCTACAGAGTTTTATGGTTGTTTGACTGGTCATTTGCCTTTAAGATGTCTGCTTGTGAACAAGTGATAGTCTCTGACATACGAGTACGAATAAGTGTCAGGCCTTTCTGAAGGTCTGAAATGTAGGTAGAAATGTCGGATGGTAAGGTTGTAAGGTCTGTCGATACATGTGATAACGGAAAAGCTGGACGCTGGCCAAACAATACCTCAAAGGGTGAGTATCCCATAGTTCTGTTTACTGCTGCATTCATAGAGAACACAATAGATGGCAAGAGCTGTTCCCAGTTTGTCTTGGTCTTGTTCATGTAAGGAGTAAGTCTTTCTGCTAACACACGATGGGTACGCTCGCAGGCTCCTAAACATTTATGGACAAAGCTTGGAGTAAAGTTCTGTTTGATTTGGAGTAAACGACACGATTCTTGGGTTGCCTTCGCTATGAATTCCGAACCGTTGTCGGACACCAGAGTATCACACACACCAAATGTTGTCACCAACTGATATATGGCCATTCCAACAGTCAATGCATTCGAGTTAGCAATAGGACAAGTCCAAACATACTTAGAGAACATGTCAACTGCCGTGAATTCATATGTCTTTCCTGAGTAGCTTACTGGAAGTGGTCCATATAGATCAATTTCCCAAACCTGGAATGGACGAGAAGGGGTTGGTTAAGCACTAATGGTGCTCTTGACCTTTGCCCTGGTAATTTTTCGACGCTGACACTCTGAACATGACTTGATGTAATCTGTAACAATAACGGACATCTGGGAGAAATAGTAATGTTCTCGGAGTCGATCCAGTGTATCCTGTATACCACCATGGCCACTCATGGGAGAGTAGTTATAGAGTTCTAAAACCGTAGGTATCATACTCTTAGGCAAGACGAGTTGGTAGTGAGCTAAGTTCTTTGTACGCTTTGACTTTGCCATTCTAGAATGAAATAACAGCTGGTCAATAAGGGCAAAATCATTACCTGGGAGCAAAATTTTCCGTGCTGATTTTTGAGAATCTGGCAAAGACCCATCCTGTAGGTAATCAATCAAAAGTTTATGATCATCATCCTCTCTCTGGAGACGAGCAAAGCTCTTCACATCAAATCCATGTTTGCGAAAAAGTTCTAAATGCCCTACAGTTATGTCAAGATCACTAGAGTCATTATCACTGGACTTAGTAGGTACATTTCTGTGTGCAGAGACAATTTCAGTGTCCACCTCAAACAAATCGGTTGTATTACTGCCATCCAACAAAGTCTCTGCGCTGAACACATTATCAGTGGAACTTGTGGAATCTATTTGAGTCTCTTTCTCATATGGTTTGTCGTGTTCATGAAGTAATTGAGTCTCTTTCTCATAAACACTGGGCACAGAATCTAACTCAGTCTCTACAGCATAGGGATCCAAGTGTTCACTAATAGGAGTCGCTATCTCACCAGTTATGCGAACAACCGAGGTGTCTACTGTGTCATCACAAGGTTTTGAAGAAGACACCATGTTGTCTAATGGAGTCTTTTCATATGTTGGATTTATACCTACAACATTGGTCGGCTTGCCTATGACAGGACTATCTTTGTGAAGGCAAACATTGTCTACAATAGTGTCTGTCAACACACACTTATCCTGCCTTTTTGATCGAACATGACGCTTTCGATGTAAAGTGGGATTGGGTTCCTCTTCAGAATCAGCATCATAAGCCGAGTGCAACTCATCAAGATTCTCCACTCGAGGTAGAAATGAAATGTGATTGATCGCGAACTCCGAATCTGTATTTGAAGCTTGCACAAGGGAAGCGAGATTGTGTCCAGTTGGAAGTTTCACAGTAGTAGCATGTTCATCTGTGACATAAGGGAAATTGGGATCATCCTCTACAGGACTCAAAACCATAGCGCCAAACTGAGTGTTAGGATGACATCGCGACAAAGCATCTGGAACGACCATGTCAACAGCAGGTTTATATTGAATTTCCACATCAAATTGCTGCAAGATAGCCAGCCAACGTTCATATATAGCTCCTTTCAGTTGTTTTTGAAAAAGCGGTTGGAGAGCTTTGTGGTCGCATTCTACCACAAAATG
This sequence comes from Pecten maximus, assembly GCF_902652985.1. Taxonomy (NCBI): domain Eukaryota; kingdom Metazoa; phylum Mollusca; class Bivalvia; order Pectinida; family Pectinidae; genus Pecten; species Pecten maximus. The sequence continues at coordinate 6,800,779 of NC_047028.1, read as the reverse complement.
GCGGCCCCGAACATATGATGCACAGTCAAGTACACTATAAACCATCCCTAACAGCTCTAATTTTGTTGGACCATAACTATGTTGATATTTCTGCAAGCCCTTAGATCCAAAGCGAATGACGCGCACTTTGTTCTCTGGAGATAACTGATATAACATGTAGCCGACGCCTTTACTAGAGGTATCGACAGCTAGGCGAAACTCGCGATCATAGTTAGGAAATGACGAGGCACCCGAGTTCAAGAGGGCACTTTTCAAGGTCTGAAATGCGAGTTCATGAGTATGTGTCCAAGGAAATTGTGCACCTTTTTTCATCAGTAGGTTGAGCGGATAGGCAATTCTCACTGAAGCGTTATATGAACTTCCGGAACCAACTAAACATACCTAAAGCACGACGAAGCTCCTTAGAGTTGGTAGGCGTTGGGTAGTCGCGTACAACTGTCATGCGGTCAGGTGGTGGTCTGATACCCTCACGAGAAATATCATGCCCTAGGAACACACATTTGTCACGAGCAAAGGTACATTTCTTTGGCCCTAGTTTTAAACCTGCAGAGCGCAGACGTGCAAAAACTTCTTCTAAATCTTTTAAATGTTGATCAAAGGTAGTTGAACAAATCAAAATATCATCTAAATAACAAAGTACAGATCTAAAGGTGAGCCCTTTTAAAACCTTGTCCATCAATAATTGGAAACTATTTGGGGCTGTGCTAAGACCCATAGGCAGTCTCAAACATTTATATGAACCAAAACGTGTTAAATGCTGTATATTTTGTTGACCCTGAGGATATACCCATCTGAAAGAAACCTGACTTCATATCAATGGAAGTTATAAAATTTGGAGTCTGAGTACTGAATGACTCGGTGAGTTGCTGAAGATTGGGGATGGTGTATCTGAATGGCTGAGTTTGAGAATTTAAGTAGCGAAATTCGCTGCAAAAGCGATATGATGATAAATGGGATTCTGGGGCAGAACTGGGTTGTTTAACATCACGTTTCTTCTGTTTAGAAACTAACACTATAGGACTAGTGATAGGCAACTCCTCCTTCTCATCTACAGGCATGATAATACCCTGACTCAATAAATTATCTAGCTGAGTCCTAAGAACCTCTTTCTTATCTGGTGACAAACGATAAGGTTGTTGATGTTTGGAAACAAAATCTGGTTTTAAATGTATAACATGTTCCACTACATTTGTAAAACCAAGGGAGGGATTATCCTCTGTAACAAAAACATCCTTATTTGCATATAAACAGTGTTTCAATGACTTACATTGAGCAGGTGATAAATTAGGTACATTCAGATCAAAGTGTGAGAAAAATGTTTGGTTACTGGAATTCAGTAAATCACTAATACCTGATGTACCATCTATGACAGAATTTTTGTCACAACAACTCTCGACATCAACTTTGTTGCATTGGGCATTTACTACAGCTTCTGTAGTTTCAGAATTAAACGAACTATTTACAGGTACAACAATATGACTTTCGTCCATTGTCACAAAATCTGCCAACACTGTGCCTCGATGTAAAACAATGGTTTCATTAGTAGGGTTTAAAACTTTAACAGGTATTGTACGGGAACCATGCACAGTTACTACTGATCTAGCAACAAATAGACCTTTACTGACAACCTGTTTACTGGCAGTACAAATGCCCTGGACACCCACAATTAAACCCTTAGGTAGATGGCCCTGAATCATACATTCTGAAGTAGGTTGTATATAGACCTCATGCTTACATTTCACTTTCACTTTACTTTTTGAAAAATGTATTTTCCTGGTGTCAAAATTTAAAACAATCTTTTGTTTGTACATAAAATCTGTTCCCAAAATGAGTGGGTTAGATGTTTGTGGCATTATATATACAGTGAATTTACAATGACCATTCTCTGTGCAGGCTTTGATGCTAGCTGTGCCAACAATATCTACATGTCTAGAATCTGCAACCTTAAAAGAGGATTTGGAAGATGTATTTATGGGGGATTTACAGGAATGGGGTAGGGAGTTAAAAAAGGTGTCAGACATGACATTAATGGAACAGCCCGTATCAAGCAAACCAGCAACTTTATAATTACCAGCAAATGTTACTGGTAGATATATAAATGTAGGTTTTGAGTGTTCATTGCTTGAATTGTCACAACTCTCTTGGGAGTCACTGGATTGGTCAACATAGCATGCGGTAGGATTGTCCGATGTATCACGCGAGTCAGAGGGGCGAGCAGTTGTCCATCGAAATGGTGGTGGACTTCTGTGGCGCGCACTAGTACCGTTTAAAACCCGTCCGAGGGGGCGCGACCTACCCTCGGGGGCAGAAAGTTTCCCTGTAATGGAGGTGGCGTCGATCTCGTCTCGTGGGTTATACAGCACAAACCGGAGTGTCCCCTCTGCCCACACCATCTACATATTGTTGATGGGTCCGCCTGTCCTCGGCCAGACCAGAGGCATGCACGTTGAACATGGCCCGGGCCACGACAGCGATAACAAACAACACCTTGACCAGGATGACTCTGAAGTGCTGGGGGATGCAAGCCCGAGTCAGTCTTAAAATTACTTATTGACATGTCTTGAACCATGGCCTTTAGCGCCTGGATTTCACCTTTCAGATCTTGAATCTCTGTGGCTGATGTAGTGTGGTTGGCTGGTTTGGACACGGCTGCCACCAATGGGGTTTGAGTAGTGCCTGGTAAGGAATTTCTGTAACCACCCGCATCTCCTGTCCTAGCGACCAGGAGTGCTGACTTTAAATCTGCGCACATGGTGGCCCTGACAAACAGACCCAAGGAGGGAGGTAATCCATCCAGAAACCGAGCCACCATGTCATGTTCTGATTCCCGAAGGCGCATCCCCTTCTCTAGTAAAACACTGTGAAAATCTTCGATGGGCTGTCCCGGTTGGAGTTTAAGTTTATTGAAGGATGATGACTCCAACATCAATGTTGGGTCCAAGGTACCTTGATGGATAAACCGGTCACCGAAGGCTGACTTGAGTAAGTCCCATTCACTTTTCACGGTTGAGGGCAGGGCGTGGAACCAGATTTGAGCTGGACCTGCTAAGTGCATGTGGAACGCGGCGATCTTCCGTGCGGGAGTGGGGTCGAGATATAAACCGTTAAAAGTGATATAGCTATCAAACTCCGACAAGAATTTTCCCCCTCCTCATGGGAATAACCTGAGAATTTTCGCAATGAGGCTTTGTCTGTCGACATGGCGGGAATTACTATCACAGGTTGAGGTGCCACAGATGTCAACTTTGCATTGTCATTTTCCATTGTATTTGTGTCAAATGTGGGAGAATGTTCAGGAAAGTCATGATTATCCTCAGATCGCAGGTTGGGGATTGGGCGAGTAATTATAGGACTTCCGGAAAAGTTCATATTCAAATTATCCCCCAATAATATAGACGGTGACTGATACGCCATGTTGGATTGACTAACGCACGTCGTAACGAATAAGTGTACCGTTGTAGAACATAGCTATGAAAGTAATGTCACCAACAATGGTATAAATACACACAATGGTATAAATGGACACAAAAGTCAATGAAGATCAGGTTCCCCAATGTTGTTAGTGTCAAATGTTGATATAAATGGTTCATATCATCGTCGCCCAATCACAGGAAGTATGCTGGCCCGGCCCGCCATGTGGTCACAAACAAAAACTATGACGAGCGCTCAAACACATGAAATGAAATGTCATTACAATGCAATATCAACACCAATGTCACTAAACCGTGGATTCTCCACCATGTAGAGGGTATGCGGGGATGATTCGCTCGGCAGTGGAGGTGTAAATGTGAAAATACGAGGAGAGCGTTTCTTGTCCTTCCATTTTTATTTTTCTCCAAGGCCAACTAATTTACAAAACAAATTGGTACATGATATCCGGATTTAAGTAAATTATAATAGTAAAAGTGTGATGGACAAAATATCCGGAATCCGTAAATTCAAGATCAAATTATTTAATTTAACTATTTATGCATTTTCTGTGTCTATAAATACAACAAACACGCAGCACACTAAAGCTGGTTACACACAGAATGTTACTCTAAAATACTTTTTGATCATTTTTTAGTTTCAGATTTGGCAAGAGTATTTTATTAAAGGATTCAAATCATCAGAAATAACAGCTGCTATTGGAAAAGATTATGGGATTCGGGTTGAAATAACCAGATGTCTAATTCTAGGTTACACCATGTACTCAGGTGAAGTTAGTATTTTTATCAAAATATATTTGGAATGCAAGCTTCAGTTCTCGACCAATGAGAAAATTTGTCAAATAGGGGTTACCTGAATATTGACGGGCGTATCATCATAATATGATTAGAATCTTTTCCCATTTTTAGCTCACCTGGTCCGAAGGACCAAGGTGAGCTTATGCCATACCGTGGCGTCCGTCGTCCGTCCGTCAACAATTGACTTCTTCTTCATAACCGCTGATCAGAATTTGATCAAATTTGGTCAGAAGCATCCCTATGGGTAGGGGACTCAAAATTGTACAAATGATGGGGCTGGCCCCCCAGGGGCCTGAGGGGCGGGGCCAAAAGGGGTCAATTTTGCTATATTGATATAAACGACTTCTTCTCTGAAACCGAGCAATGGATATCGCTCACATTTGCCTGGTAGCATCACTATGGGGTGAGGATTCAAAATTGTACAAATGATGGGGCTGGCCTCCAGGGGCCTGAGGGGCGGGGCCAAAAGGGGTCAATTTGGCTATATTGATATAAACGACTTCTCTGAAAATGAGCAATGGATATCGCTCATATTTGCCTGGTAGCATCACTATGGGGCGAGGATTTAAAATTGTACAAATGATGAGGCTGGCCCCCCCAGGGGCCTGAGGGGCGGGGCCAAAACGGAGCAATTGGTCTATATTGATATAAACGACTTCTTTACTGAAACCGAGAAATGGATAATGCTCATATTTGCCTGGTAGCATCACTATGGGTGTTTATTCAAAATTGTACAAATGATGGGGCTGGCCCCCCAGGGGCCTGAGGGGCGGGGCCAAATGTGGTCAATTTGGCTATATTGATATAAACGACTTCTTCTCTGAAACCAAGCAAGGGATATCTCTCATATTTGCCTGGTATCATCACTACGGGTTGGGGATTCAAAATTGTACAAATGATGGGGCTGTTCCCCCAGGGGCCTGAGGGGCGGGGCCAAATATGGTCAATTTAGCTATATTGATATAAACGACTTCTTCTCTGAAACCGAGCAATGAATATCGTTCATATTTGCCTGGTAGCATCACTATGGGGTGAGGATTCAAAATTGTACAAATGATGGGGCTGGCCCCTAGGGGCCTGAGGGGCGGGGCCAAAAGGGGTCAATTTGGCTATATTGATATAAACGACTTCTCTGAAACCAAGCAATGGATATCGCTCATATTTGCCTGGTAGCATCACTATGGGGTGGGGATTCAAAATTGTACAAATGATAGGGCTGACCCTCCAGGGGCCTGAGGGGCGGGGCCAAAACGGGTCAATTGGTCTATATTGATATAAACGACTTCTTTTCTGAAACCGGGCAATGGATATCGCTCATATTTGCCTGGTAGCATCACTATGGGGTGGGGATTCAAAATTGTACAAATGATAGGGCTGACCCTCCAGGGGCCTGAGGGGCGGGGCCAAAACGGGTCAATTGGTCTATATTGATATAAACGACTTCTTTTCTGAAACCGGGCAATGGATATCGCTCATATTTGCCTGGTAGCATGACTATGGGGTGAGGATTCAAAATTGTACAAATGATGGGGCTAGCCCCCCAGGGCCTGAGGGGTGGGGCCAAAAGGGGTCAATTTGGCTATATTGATATAAAAGACTTTTTCTCTGAAACCGGCCAATGGATATCGCTCATATTTGCCTGGTAGCATAACTATGGGGTGAGGATTCAAAATTGTACAAATGATGGGACTGGCCCCCCAGGGGCCTGAGGGGCGGGGCCAAATGTGGTCAATTTGGCTATATTAATATAAACGACTTCTGCTGTGAAACTAAGCAATGGATATCACTCATATTTGCCTGGTAGCATCCCTATGGGGTGGGGATTCAAAATTGTACAAATGGTGGGGCTGACCCACAAGGGGCCTGAGAGGCGGGGCCAAAATTGGTCAATTTGTTTAAACAACTTCTTCTCAGAAACTAAGCAATGGACATTACTCACATTTGTATGGTAGCATGGTTATTGGGTGGGGATTCAAAATTATACAAATGTTGGGGTTGACCCAGGCCGCCAGGGGGCTGAGGGGTGGGGCCAAGAGGGGTCTATTTGGCTAAATTGATTTAAACAAATTATTCTCTGAAACTTAGCAATGGTTTGACTGGTAGCATCCTATACGGGTAGGGATTCAAAATTGTATAAAGGAAGGAGCTGACCTCCCAGAGGGCAGGGTCAAAAGGGGTCAATGAGCCTTAACAAGATATTCTCTGAAACTAAGTAATATGGATATCACTCACATTTGTGTGGTAGCATCCCTATGGGGTCGCGCCAAAAGTCAATTTCATTTCATGGATTAATGCACTTTTTGGCATTTTTAGCATTAAAATAAAACCAATGTACATGTACCCATATAAAATGCTTATGATATATACATATATTGACATAGCAATACCAGCGACAAATATACTGAAGCATCATTCTTGTTTCATATCTCATGAAACCAGGTGAGCGATACAGGCCCTCTGGGCCTCTTGTTATTATGTATCCCCATACAACGAAATGGATGTGGTGGGAGTTATAATAGAATCAGTATGTATGCGTCTTTCTGTACATGTAGATACAACATTAATTAAATAAATTTCGGTGCAAGTTATGAAGAGCCTTGTCAATCAGTGCATATTTGTACAAGGAAGTTCAGATTTTTCGTGTGGTTCATCCCTTTTCGCCCAAACTGATTTTTCGTCCATGGCTATATTCAGCTCTTCTTGAAAAGTGTAGTTGTGCATGATATAACACTGTTCACTCTGGGTTATTTTTCAGTGACCGAACAACACAACATTACCTTAACAAGTTGAATCTGCAGAAAAAGGGCAATGAAGATAACGAAGATGAAATTAGATTTGCAGTGCAAAAAGAATTACATGAATGCGGCAGAAATCTGGGAGGGGCACAGATATGGAAAACCATACGTAGGAAATATGGACTTCTGGTGAAAAGGCATGTAGATCTACATTATGAGACTAATAATTCTCAAATTGCACATGAAACATGCAGAGAATGCTTTGTGATACGAATATGTAATGGTACAAATGTAGACAAAAAGCATTTTTGAATGTTTCGGTTTCATGTATATTGCAGGAGCACAGTGAGAGAAATTATAAACCAGCTAGAGCCTGATAGAAGTCTAAAGATGAAGAAAGGCCGGCTCCACAGAAGAACTTACAGAGTAAATGGACCAAACTACATCTGGCATGTTGATGGAAATGACAAATTAAAGCCCTATGGGTTTTGTATAAGCTGCCCTGCAGGTAGGGCGTAAGAATTGTACCTGCTGCCCCCATTGCATGATCGAAAGAGGGGACTGAATTTGGGATCTTATCTTTTCTTTTCGCCGCTGTGAGGAAGCCTTTGGGTTCTGTCCCCTGGCCGACACATACCAGAGTCTTTAAAAATGGTAGTTGCTACTCCTGCTTAGCGCTCAGCATATAAAAAGTGGGACGACTGGTTCACCCGTTGTCAGTATAATATGACCGGGTAGGGTGTCCTCATGGGTGTCTTCGGCAGTATGCTTCAGTGAGGTAGCACTTTAAATCGGCAAAAGTCCTTAAATGACCTTAGCTGTTAATAGGACGTTAAATAAAATAAACCAAACCAAAGTTTTGTATAAGTGGAGCAATCGACGGCTCGAGTCGTAAAGTACTTTGGTTAGATGTGGATGTCACAAACAAAAACCCAAACCTAATTTGTACATATTTTTTAGAAACTATCAAAGATCATAATATTGTTCCAAGGATTGTTCGTATGGACAGAGGAACTGAAAACGTGGCATTGCTGATTGCCAATCACTCTTTCGATCAACACACAATGACAATTTGGCTCGATCATGTGTAATGTTTGGGTCATCGAACCACAACCAGCGAATAGAAAGGTGGTGGGGATATTGTAGAAGAGCACTCCTCCAGTCCTATATGGACTTGTTTAAAGATTTAGAATTATCAGGAATTGTGGACATGTCCAATGTTCTTCACCAACAATGTTTGAAATTCTGTTTTATGGGAATACTTCGCAAAGAACTCGCCATTCATGCAAATATATGGAACCAACATCGAATCAGGAGAATGAGGCGAACATATTGCCCATCTAGTGTGCCAAATTGTGTGTTCTCTTATCCAGAATATTTTCATTCCATAGAACAAGGAATAAATGTTGATATGAACGAAGTTGACGTGTGCACCGCTATTTATCATTACCAACGAAACCTGTTCGAATGACTTCTTCAGTTGCTCAATTGTTACACATTAAACAATTATTACCCCCGTTATGGGTTGACATGAAAATTTGTTTAACGTACCGAGAAATGTAATGACAACCTCTCAATTGAACAATCTTCATGCATGTCGACCCATAACAGATGCAATAATTATTTTATTTTACTAAGAACTGGTATTCAATACACTAGAACATAATTACTAGTACCATGATTCCATTGTATGCAAACTATACAATCAGATGTGATGTCAATATTTTAAGCGTGGGTTCTTGTGTTATTTGTTTAATTGCATTGAATCCAAAAAATATATAGTTTTTGTGGGTTTTTAAAAATTTTAACGTTCATAACGAAGCTAACATTTCTAAAGTGGGAGATATATGGTGGCGACCATTTTGTTTCGGAGCCAACGGTCATACACTGGGGCAATAATTGTACATCAGATTATAAGACTCTTTCTTATACACCTAAGACAAGGATATTCCAATCTGACGGTAGACATACATGTATATGAGAGCATTTTTCTGCCATACCAAAACACAGAAACATGCCTAGGAACCCTCTGTTTTCTATCTTTTTCGTTGTTGGTTGTTAGGTTCAGCATACCCGAAAACGCAAAACACAGTTTGCGCAGGAAATTAAATATCTTGTCATTCCATCCAGTAATTAATACATGTATATATTTCCAAATAAAATAAAATTCTGGTATTCGAAGTTTTGTTTCTAAGTACCACCTACGATCACATACCTTCAACAGTCGATTATTTTTTGGTGAGAAAGTTGATTTCCGCAGGTTAGTCACACTCACATTAGTTATATAACCTATAGCAGATAAGAATAATATATATCATGCATGTCTCCAGTTTTGTTGGAACTTTTAAAATATGTATACCGGTACATAAAACAAAAGTAACAATTCGGTTAGAAATAACTTTATAAACAATGTATTTAGCAAATCAGCATATGCATTACATTTTAACTTTATAAACGTTTTGCATGCATGCAAATGTTGCTATTGCTATCTGGGTAACATTGATAATAAACTATATTTTCATAGAAGTTTCTTTTTTTGTGTCAGATTGTCCAAATTGTTGCAAAATTGCAATATGATAAAATGTAAAATTATCATAATCTGATACTAAAATGACAACCCATCACAAATTTAAAGCATATCATTATTCCCTGCAGCCTGCTATTATCAGGAAGTCTTATCTATTTTCGGCTATTTCCTTGCATGGTTTATATGGTGAAACAATTTTAAAGTAAACATGAAAACAAAAGGCATTGCAACAGTCACTTATTCTTGTAATATCTTATCATTTTACTTTTAACTTAAACATCACTTTGTAGCATCCCCTGCTACTCGTAACAGAAAACAGAATTAGACGAGAAGGCAATAGTACATGTAATAATAAAAAGTAAGAAATTGATTACACAAACATATAATGAAAAAATTGAAACCTTACAACTTATAATAGATGACAACAGTGTTCTGATGATAATTTTGATGAAGTTGAGGATGAATGCATTGCACTTTGACTTGACAGTCCGCTTTAGATGCTCAGAATCAGTCATTTCAGATGTTGTGAATAATACAATACCAGTTCTCGCATCGAAACTGGCATTTCTCATTCACTGGCCAGCAAAAGATGACATTATAAGAACAATGCCTGACATAGTAAGACAACATTTCAAAGGATGTCGATGCATCATAGACTGTACAGAGATTTTCATTGACCGCCCTGGAAATTTGACAGCGATAGCATCTACTTTGTCAAATTATAAACACCATAACACTTTGAAGCTTTTAGTTGCTATAACCCCATGTGGTGCCATATCGTACTTGTCCAGACTATTTGGTGGTAGAACTTCAGACAAGATAATCACTCAGCGTTCTGGATTTCTTGATTTGATTTCTTATAATGATGTTGTTTTAGCTGACCGTAGTTTTTTGATTTCTGAAGAACTTGTTTCAAGAGGTGCAACATTTGTCAGCCCCGCCTTTACCCGTGGACAGGTCCAACTTAGCCAGAAAGACATTGAAAGAACGCGCACCATTGCTAGAGTTAGGATACATGTCGAACGTGCCATTGGACGCTTAAAAACCTTTAAGGTCATTAGTGGCCCTATGCCTATGAGTTTAGTTCCACATGTAGACTCTGTCGTAACAATCTGTGCAGCTTTGTGTAACTTGCAACCAAGTTTAGTAACATAAAAAATATCATGTGCATAATTTTCATATTGTATATCCTGTGAGAAAGTGAAAAAGTTTTCACTTTAATTTATTGACACTTATTATTTTATTTACACATGGATAATTGTTTGAATTCCTACACCCAGTTGTGTGTACTGTTGATGCTTGTATCAGTGAATTTACTGCAATTATCTGATAAGTTGTGTGCAATATAACCGAGGAAAAAATACCGAAGAAATTGGACTGTTCAAGTTATTTAATCATATTGCAATTGTAGTGATATCATTCATGTTTCAATTTATAAATGTATAATCACCCATTAAAAATCACTTGCTTATAATCACTGAATTTGTGTTCTAATTTCAAGGGAATCCAAATGACAAAGACATGGTTATTGTAAACCTGTCGAGTCTGGAGTAAATAAAGTTCACCACAACTTGAATGTTCCCATGAAAAGTTCACACATGTCGAGGCTGGAGTAAATAGAGTTCACCACAACTTAAATGTTCACACGACAAGTTCACACCTGTCGAGTTTTTCACCAATCTGCATTGGAACATTGTACCATCTTGCCGTATGCTGGTTCTTGGCATATGCAGTAGAGGTTCTCTTCCTCCACTTTGTCTGCTGCGGACGACTCGGAATTATAGAGACGTCTTGTCAGGATCTCCGGTAGTATATGGTCCATGAAAAATGTGTTACACTTTGTTAGCACTTTCTGACAGTAATCGGTGTCATATAGAATAATGTTCACTATCATGTCTTTCTCTGTATAAATAATGAAATCACAAAACTGAACCCGGTGAACATACATCTGCAGTTGTACCTGGGTATAATACTTATGTCCACGCTTGAGCTCCATGTCCTTATCAAGGCAAAAGGAGCCGTCAGATTTCGCTGCATGGTCAATTTGTGATTTCCTGTGTTTGTAAGGGCACTTTATTTCCACAGTTCCTTTGCCACAACACGCACATTCACAGATACCATCTGATGAGGCTCCAAGATACGGCCTATTGGAATCTATCAGGAGACCAGACTTTCTGACAAAGTTCGAATGGACAGATGTCATGGCTTTCCTTTACTGCTCCCTAGCTGTGTCCTCATTGTCCAATCCCCCACGAAACAGATGTTGTCTTGGAAAGATCGTAGGACTGATATCCAACAATTCTCCGTACTAAATTGTCTGGCTTAGTGCTGTCTCTCCTCACAAACACATCATGGGCTTTACTGGCTGTAATCGTGCCCTTCCTATGTTCAAACCACCGGCTACACACATTCTTGTTCCTTGAGGATTGTTCAATAAAGGAAGCTTGGTCATGTGTTACACTATAACTGGACCATACCTCTTGGCACTTGTCCTTGAGTTCATCTTTATCACTGGGGATGTTGTCTGTACAGAATAAAGATGTGATTGTGGCTGGAGCCTTCTCTGTTTTTTTTCGGCTTCTCGACTGTCTCTTCGGGACCAACATGTGGAATTGTCGTAAAAAATACTGCACATGGACACGCATCTTTGAGGGCATTGATGATGTCATCCGAGGGTAAAGGGTCCCTGCTTGTTGCATGAACAGTTGCAACAGGATGTGTTCGATTTCCATCCTTTAGTATAACCTGCATTTCGGAAACTGTCTTGGGTTCAATCTGCAGGAATAAAAGTGAAAAATGCACACATTGCAATATTTTCAATGCACATTTTTAATAAAGTCTCATGGGTCAACAGAAACTTTATACAAGTAAATAGTGTTACAGATTACACACTACACAGCATTCATATATTGTTCTTGATCATTAACTGTCACTTAATAAAGAGAGTTAATTATGTTTTACAAACATAACCATGTATTTCATTTTAATACCATTACATCATGACATTTACATCACACACATGGAATAAGATCTAGAACTACCAACATGTTAATGGCTGACTAAAGTATTATTGATGATATTTACCTCCTTTCGAAATGTGCTGTTCCATTTACAGATGTCACTAGTCGAGGATTTGGTTGTCAAACCCATGTGAACGGCAAAGTAATGTCACAGTAATATAGATTAAGGCAACAAAAGACCAAATATTTTTTTATTAATTTCATACATTGTCTTTCAAAACAAACAGGAGCAAAAATAATTAAAAGTACAGAAGCTATTAGTAACATAACTACTTAAGTAGTTTCCTCTCCCTAAACATTAAATTATGTTAATTTATTATCATAATAATTTATATAATTAGAACAAAATGGAATTATGCAAACTTTAAAAATACTTCATCTTCAGAAGCTTTGATATGTTACTGAAATAATATAGTTATAATTACCCTGCCATGCATGTGCACAATAGATATTGCCACTGTCTTTGTTAACACATATCCATGGTTGGTGAGGCTTGTCATTCACTCTCTGCGATGGAACAACCTTTGCCTTAAGGAAACAGAAGGGTTTTTTTTATCCAAAGCATGGTAGTACACTTCCTGGACATGTCCACTCTGCACATACCTAGAGGACAGATCAATGATCATTTGTTACAATCTCAGTCAAACAAAACACATAGACTATGCAAGTGCATCAACAAGACTGCACCGATGGGGTTATCCAGGAACAGAAACGATATAAAACAGTGACACAGATTAAGAATCTGCACGTTACTGTAGGGCGTAAGAATTGTACCTGCTGCCCCCATTGCATGATCGTAAGAGGCGACTAAATTTGGGATCTTATCTTTTCTCTTCTTTCTTATAACAACTTACTTCTTCCTAATGTCTCCCTTGACACTGCCTCACTTTTGGCCTTTAGTTGAGCGTTCGCCCCTGTGAGGAAGGCTTTGGGTTCTGTCCCCTGGCCGAGACATACCAGAGTCTTTAAAAATGGTAGTTGCTGCTCCTACTTAGCGCTCAGCAAATTAGGAGTGGGACGACTGGTTCGCCCGTTGTCAGTATAATGTGACCGGGTGGGGTGTGCTGCTGGGTGTCTTCGGCAGTATGCTTCAGTGAGGTAGCACTATAAATCGGCAAAAGTTCCGGCCTATCACAAGGAGACTTAACACGAACATACCGCAGCCTCCCAAAACACATATGCACTCACCACACGCATACATGTCGCACGCACGGGAGGCCGTCCTTAAATGACCTTAGCTGTTAATAGGACGTTAAACAAAATAAACCAAACCAAACCAAACGTATCGACACCTTTCTACACAAAGGTAAACATCCAGGTGTGTCGTCACGTGACCAAATCAAATTCTCCCCGCGAAAGGTAAATGATAAATGTTTATTATGTATCGTTTAACTAAACCACCCCCGACTTGTAAATCAAAGATATGGATTCATTATTCGTTGAAACAAGTCAAGGATCCACATGGAAGTTACCAAACGAAGAAGGGTATTGCCATATGCACAGAGTGCGAGGCGGAGGTGAAGTATTCCGGGAACACGACTAGCTTGACTTTGCATTTAACCCGCCATCATCCCCATTTGACAAGCGAACACTCTACCAGCAAGACACGTATTGAAAAACCGAGATCGGCGACTGGTTTAAACAAGTAAAGCTGAATACCACTGTAAGTTTAAAAGCTGATAGTAAACGTGCTACATCGATAACTAGTGCTATTTCCAAGTTCCTAGTGAAAGATCTGCGCCCATTTTCGGTAGTGGAAAATGACGGCTTCCGCGAGTTGTTGCACGTTGTTGAGCCAAGATATAGCATTACAAGTCGACAACATTTCAGTGACAAGATCATTCCAAGTATGTATTTAACTGCTAAAAATCAATTGATTGAAGAACTGTCAAATGTTGAACATGTTAGCATCACGTCAGATGGATGGACCAGCAGGGCTACCCAGTCATATGAAACTGTTACCTGTCACTTTATCAATAACGACTGGGAGCTTAAGAGTAAAGTTCTGCAAACCAGGGTTATGTTTGAATCCCACACAGGGGAACATATTGCAGAGATGTTGGATGGCTGTTTAAAGGAATGGAACATTATTGAGAAAGCCCATGTGTTAGTAACTGACAATGCGAGTAACATGAAAAGTGCAGGAAAACTTTCATCTATTCCAGTACATTTGTACTGCTTTGCTCATACGTTAAATTAAGCATCACAGAAAGCAATGAAAGTGGACAAAGTACACAGGGTACTCGCAAAGTTGAGGAGGGTTGTAGCATTTTTCCATCGCAGTTCAAGTGCAAATGAACTGCTAAAATCCAAACAACTTTTGGTTGGTGTTCCAAATCACAAACTAAAAGTAGACGTCAGCACTAGATGGAACAGCTCATATGAAATGGCAGAGCGTTTCCTTGAGCAGCAATCGGCTATCCAGGCAACTTGGTATTCACCTGAAATGATAAAGCAATCCAGTAACCTTCCAGATCTTACTGGAGCTGACTTACTGCAACGGTTGCAATGTGTGAGGAGAAAGTACCAACTGGCTCTGTCGTATCTCCACTCTTCAACAAGTTAACTAAAAGCTTCAGAGAAACAGCGGCAAACACTACAAACAATGTTGCCAAGGAGATACTGGATGCTATGGGGACGGATCACTTGAAAAGGTACAAGGACTCGTCAGAGTTTCTTTGGAAATCGTCTGCCCTGGATCCGAGATTCAAAACCCTGCCTTACCTGACACCAGATGAACGTGAGAGTGTGTTTGATCTTCTGACAGAGGAAGCATGTTTCTTATTTGATAAGGTCATTGTAATTATTGAAATAATGTTTGGAAGAAAAACAAATTGTAATTATTGAAATAATGTTTGGAAGAAAAACAAACTAACAAACAAAAACTATCTAATGTATGTATGATGATTGTTGGAAAAATGAAACATATAAAAAAAATCTCAATTATAATGTATATACATAAATATATTTTAAAGTCAAGTTTAGAATAATTAAATTTCACATGCATACATTTTACTTGTTTTCAATATAATTTCTCAATACAATTAAGATATTGAATTTTATAGCAATACCAAAACAAAAAGAAAGGTTTGGTTTGGTTTATTTTGTTTAACGTCCTATTAACAGCTAAGGTCATTTAAGGACGGCCTCCCGTGCGTGCGACATGTATGCGTGTGGTGAGTGCGTTAGAAAAACAACACAATATAATCAAATAAACAATTCATATTTTTTATTTGTGTCAGCAGGTCATTGGCAAGGTTGAGAAAGATGATGCTACACCATTACTACCAAGTTTACAGGGAAGCAAAGATCTTGATGCTCATGATGAGGAAACAACACCAGTACCACCAGTGTCCCCAAAGTCATCTCCTGCAAAGAAGAAACCAAAATGTGAAACAGCATGTGCATTAGATGATTTACTGGGCGATGTGTTCATAACAAATATTGAACCAGCAACAAAATCCCACCGAGAACAAGTGAAAGATGAAATAAATAAGTACAGAAATAAGCAGGGTGTGAAAATGAGTGGAAACCCACTAGAATGGTGGAAAAGTAACGAAACTGAGTTACCTTCTATGTCAAGATTGGCAAAACGGTATCTGGGTGCCCCTGCCACTTCTGTACCTGCTGAGAGGGTTTTCTCTACAGCAGGGGACATTGTTACTGCTCAGAGGTCAGAACTCAAACCATCATCAGTTGATGCTTTAATCTTTTTGAAAAAGAATTACTGATTTAAATAGTGATTGACTGTTTGGTAATTCCATAGATTTTCACGTGCACATGGACCATCAAATCATTGATGTGCTTCAGACTGATGTGTACTAATTATTGTCTGTCAAGTGAATTAAGTCATGTTCTGTCTACTTGGCCATTACATCAATGTTTTTTGTTCAGGTACAGGTAGTACTATGCTTATCTAGTCGGTCAGTAGTCCATAGTCATACAATTTAGTTTTATATCTGTTTAATTTTTTGTTTCGAGTCCTGTTCATATTTTACATTTATTTAGATCTGTTTCATTTTACTGTTTTTGTTAAAAATGTGTTGAATGTGTGTCATTAAAACTTCAGATTGAACGTTAAATATTGTTTGATTTGTATCAATTTATGAAAATTTAACGTATACGCGATACGTATCGTATCGTGATGTCTGTATCGCAATACGTATCGTATCGTGACATTGTTGCCGATACACAGCACTACTGGTTAACGATGTCCTCAATTTCTCTTGACATTCCAAGCCAAAATAAAACATCCTTGGCCCTGTTTTTGTTTTTGACTACTTCTAAGTGGGACTGATGGATAAGATCAAGCATTGCATTTTTCAATACCCTTGGCACTATGAGTTTATGTGACTTGTACATAAGTCCATCGATACAGGATATTTCATCCCGGAAGGTCCAATACGGACGTAGTTCAGGGGGTACGTCCGCCTTGTCCTCTGGCCATCCCTCCACTGCCCTGCAGGTAGGGCGTAAGAATTGTACCTGCTGCCCCCATTGCATGATCGTAAGAGGCGACTAAATTTGGGATCTTATCTTTTCTCTTCTTTCTGAACAACTTTCTTCTTCCTAATGTCTCCCTTGACACTGCCTCACTTTTGGCCTTTAGTTGAGCGTTCGCCCCTGTGAGGAAGGCTTTGGGTTCTGTCCCCTGGCCGAGACATACCAGAGTCTTTAAAAATGGTAGTTGCTGCTCCTGCTTAGCGCTCAGCATATTATGAGTGGGACGACTGGTTCGCCTGTTGTCAGTATAATGTGACCGGGTGGGGTGTGCTGCTGGGTGTCTTCGGCAGTATGCTTCAGTGAGGTAGCACTTTAAATCGGCAAAAGTTCCGGCCTATCACAAGGAGACTTAACACGAACATACCGCAGCCTCCCAAAACACACATACGCACTCACCACACGCATGCATGTCGCACGCACGGGGGGCCGTCCTTAAATGACCTTAGCAGTTAATAGGACGTTAAACAAAATAAACCAAACCAAACCAAACCATCCCTCCAGAACAATATCTTGTAAGTTCTGAAGATCCTCATCGTTTGCTGTAGCCTCCTTCAGTTGTTGGTATTTTTCCGGTGAGACAGGCAGGTAGGCAGTTAAATGATTGTCGTTTACTTGAAGCGCTGGGATTTAAACTTCCTTGGTCTCATTCAAGTAGGCTCGACTCAGGTGGTCAGCTAGAAATATAAATTTTCCAGGCTTGTAAATCACCTCGACATCATATCTTTGCATTGCTAGTAGCAGCCTCTTCAGTCTAGGGGGTGTCTGTAGTATAGGCTTTTTGAAGATAGCCTGTAAGGGCCTATGGTCCGATTCAACCGTGACATGTCACGCGTAGACGTAATCATGGAATTTCTCACAGCCGTACAAAATTGCTAAAGTTTCCTTCTCGATTTGCGAGTATCTTTGCTGTGTAGTGGTTAATGCCCTCGAGGCATACGCGACTGGCTTGTCGTTTTGGATGAGAACTGCTCCCAACCCCTTACTGCTTGCGTCCACGGATAGGGTTAGCGGTTTATTACCGTCGTGATACTGCAATACTGGCGCGGATGAAACCATGTTTACTAGTGTATGAAATGTTTTTTTCCTGTTCATAAATTATGCATTTTACACCCTAATGCAAAATTATTTTTGAAATATGTTGCTATGGCAACCGATTTTTATGAAAATGTACCTAATTAATATGCGTAAATGATATAACTCGAAAACTAATAACATTACAGTTACCGAATTTGGCATGAAGAATAACAGTCCATATCCCTAAATAATGAGCACATAAAGTATGCATATTACACCATAAAGCAGAAGTAATTTGAAAATGTGTTGCTATGGTAACCGATTTGCATCAAAATGTACAGGTAATTAATATGCGTACATGACATAAATCAAAAACTAATAACTATAATCATGTAAAACTTTGTATAAGCTGGTAGACGAAATTATTGTCTATTGATATGCCAGGAGAACAAAACATATAATGGTTGAATGTACCACAAATCATTATTGTTTACACATATGTAAGCCAATGTTATTGTACACATGAAGACAATTTAAATCAGAAATATTTATCCTTGTACAATTCAAAGTCGGGCACAATATCCTCAAATTCAGGAATGATAAAATATCTTCATCCTGGAGTAGGTACAACATCAAAATGTGAATATACAATGAATTGTTTATCTACATCTTTAACATCTTGTTTAGTTGGCCAAATAAAAGTGTTCGCATTTGTCCTCTTGGGATGCATAAAATTGACACGATATGAAGTTTCATCGGTTTCATCAAATATCTTGACCACCTCACCAGGATACCACATATCTTGGTATGCAACAGACACCCAGGTTCCAACTTTAATAAGTTTGATTTCATTTAATTTAAATACTTCAATAATGTACTCCCTTAAATTTTTCAGGGACTGAGAAGAAGCCATCCGTTTTGTTTCAAGTTCACGTTCATTAAAATGTTTCAAGTATAATAACTGGTCACAGAGTTTTCTCTCATATCTCGCCATGTTGGATAGAGTTTGCCCATGTAAGATAGCTATGTAAGATAAATCTATCTTGCATAGCATTTCACACGCGCGAAGCAATCTGCGTTCAAGGGGGACAACTCTTACAAGGTCGTCTGCTTGTGTTTATATCCGACAGTCCTTATGGTCGGTGTCTGTTTTGAAACGTTGGACTTAATAATAGAAATACATACATTTTGAGATAAATATATATCATACCAACAATAAACCGATAGGGCTACACGCGAAAACGATTAGACATTTCATCTGAGCGAAAATTTAGCCTAACTCCGTTACTGTAGACTAGGGCTACAGTACGGCCCTGTTAAACACTAACAGTTACGACTGTACAGTACAGTACTGTACAGACTGGTCTATCCTACAGGTTTGTCATTTGCCATTAAAAACATGCAAATACACAATCACCTGACAATGATAGGAAGTTGAATAAAAGGCCATAAATAAAAAAAAATATATAAAAAAGAAAATGTCAAACATCACAACCGATGAAATGGTTCCGTTTGCGTCAGCACAAGAGGCCTGGAATTTGTTTACTCTAACAGTACAGTAGGGCTACTCATTAACCTTTGTAATTGGAAATTGGGAATTGGCTCTGAAAAGAACAAACATTCGGTAAAAATGACACCCCTCGATGTTCATATAAAAATAAATATTTATTTTAATTGTAACACATAGTCTTTATTTGTGTAGAGTAACCGGGATAACTAACTGTTAGCCTTCCATCGTTATCGACGGACCTACCTTCATCATTCCATCAAGAAAACCGGTTAAACACATATAATCCTATGTCACAGAAAAGATCGAATACTCGTATCGAGTCACTGTTCGCTGGTTCACACATTAAGTTGCCAAAATCACTGAATTTAAAACTACCACCCACGAAACATGGCGATCGAGATCGACATCACTCTCAATAGCCTTGAACTATGAATGGAATTCCAATGACAGTCGTGACGTCATGTAGTGACGTAGTATTTTATAAAAGAATGTGACTTGGCAATAAAAAGTACATTGTGTTCCGTAAAATGATCAAATATGTCGAGGTGCAAATCAAATTATATGTAAAATTGGAAAACTCATTTCAGAGTTGGATTTTTCAAGTTATTGAAGTTTGAACTACTTTTTCTCGGATGTTGACAATTTGATCACGGCCACGTCAAAAGTCGGTCAAGTTAAAGCAATTTTTATCGGCGAATTTTTCATTCGTTCATCACTTAACCACAAAAGGAATGGAATTTGGGTGCAAACTTAGTTTGCCAAAATCGGGTATGGTCTTTCAGAATATCATAAGTATTTTTAGTAAAAACGTCAAATAAAGAACTTAAAAAATTGAACAAATTGGATGGCTGAGGGACTCTTTCGCCAGAAATTCGGTGGTGATATGAGAGAAAAAGACTCTTCCATTATGTGTGTATGTAGGATAGGGATATTCCCTTCCTTCACCGACAACAAATTGTGTAAGTCCTTCAGGGACTTAACTATACCACCCATTTGTTTCACACTTTGTTCTATCCGCCTCATTTTATTAAACTCTTTCTGTACTTTTTCCATTTTCTTTTTTTTATTTCTGTTATTAAATTTTGTCTTTCAATTTTCACTTGGTTTTCATGGGCCTCATGATTTTTACGGAGAGTTTTTGCCTTCTGCCGTCCAAATTTCAGTATGGTCTGCCTTGCCATTTCTGATTTGTGCTGCAGCCATTTCACAGTTTTGTTAGCTCACCTGGACCGAAGGTCCAGTGAGCTTATGTCATGGCGCAGCGTCCGTCCGTCCGTCCGTCGTCCGTCAACATTTGCTTCAAATCGCTACTGGGCACAAAGTTCTTACTGGATTTTGACCAAATTTGGCCAGAAACATCCTTGGCAGAAGGGGAACAGATTTTGCATAAATGGTGACTCTGAGCCCCGAGGGGCCAAAGGGACAGGGCCCAGTAGGGGAAATAGAGGTAATTCCTTTAAATCGCTACTTGTCATAAAGTTATGAATGGATTTGAATCCAATTTGGTCAGAAACATCCTTGGAGGAAGGGGAACAGATTTTGCATCAATGGTGACTCTGAGCCCCGAGGGGCCAAAGGGACGGGGCCCAATAGGGGAAATAGAGGTAATTCCTTTAAATCGCTTCTTGTCATAAAGTTATGAATGGATTTGAACCCAATTTGGTCAGAAACATCCTTGGAGGAAGGGGAACAAATTTTGCATAAATGGTGACTCTGAGCCCCGAGGGGCCAAAGGGACAGGGCCCAATAGGGGAAATAGAGGTAATTCCTTTAAATCGCTACTAGTCATAAAGTTATGAATGGATTTGAACCCAATTTGGTCAGAAACATCCTTGGGGGAAGGGAAACAGATTTTGCATAAATGGTGACTCTGACCCCCGAGGGGCCAAAGGGGCGGGGCCCAATATGGGAAATGGAGGTAATTCATTTAAATCGCTACTAGTTATTAAGTTATGACTGGATTTGAACCCAATTTGGTCAGAAACATCCTTGGGGGAAGGGAAACAGATTTTGCATAAATGGTGACTCTGACCCCGAGGGGCCCAATAGGGGAAATAGAGGTAATTCCTTTAAATCGCCACTAGTCATATAGTTATGAATGGATTTGAACCCAATTTGGTCAGAAACATCCTTGGGGGAAGGGGAACAGATTTTGCATTAATGGTGGCTCTGACCCCAAAGGGGCCAAAGGGGCGGGGCCCAATAGGGGAAATAGAGGTAATTCCTTTAAATTGCTACTAGTAATAAAGTGATGAATGCATGTTCTAAAAACAATTCTTGAGACTTTCAGGCCTTAGATTGTCTGGACTTCATTAATCTTTAAAGCAGTTCGGATTACCGCACTATAACCATATATAGCATTGTTAGAGATTTACAAATAAAACAAATGGAATATGAACATTATTTTGACATTTGGTCTAATTCAACCAGAATGGGTCAGATTTAATTGGAGAAAAGCTGAAGAGAATGGGTCTATCCACCTTTATAGGTATCATTTAAATAGTCTCCTCAACAAAGTTGAAATTCCGGAAGATGATGTACATACTAATGATATTGATATATTTTACAACAAAATTAAATGTTGTTTACTTGAGGCATCAGAAAAGTCAATTCAGAGATGTTCTTTTAAGAAGTATTTGAAACCATATTGGAACAAGGATTTATCTGAATTGCATAATGAAATGGTTTCCAAGAGGTCGTTTTGGAATGCGGCTGGCAGACCAAGAGGGAATAATCAAATGTTCTTTGAATACAAGGTTGTGAAAACAAAATTCAGACGAAATCTTCGT
This sequence comes from Pecten maximus, assembly GCF_902652985.1. Taxonomy (NCBI): domain Eukaryota; kingdom Metazoa; phylum Mollusca; class Bivalvia; order Pectinida; family Pectinidae; genus Pecten; species Pecten maximus. The sequence continues at coordinate 6,778,455 of NC_047028.1, read as the reverse complement.
CATGCTTTTAATCTATATATGAAAGAGCAATTTGCCGAAATAGATAAATCTGGAGACGTTGACCAAAACCTCTTTTGGAAACTACTTAAAAATCGTACAAAAAATAATGGTTGTTTTCAAACTGAAATGAAACACAATGGTACCACACTCCGCGAACCCGAACAAATTGTAAATGCATGGGGCCATCAGTTTAGTAAGTTGTTCAAGAATGAGATACTTGATTCGTTTGATGAAAACTTTTTTCAAGATGTACTACTTAAAGTTAATGAAATTCAAAATCAGTCTTATCATGAAAAAGATATCTTTTTGTCAGAAATGTTTACCACGGACGAAATGCGAGAAGTATCTAAGAAACTTAAGAGCGGCAAAGCTGGCGGGTATGATAGCCTGGTTTATGAACACATTAAGTTTGGAGGTGATAGACTATTGCGCTTCATTACCAAACTGTTCAATTTAGTTGTAAAATATGAGCATATACCTGAAGGCTGGAAAAGAGGAACAATTTTCACTTTGTATAAGGGTAAAGGAAAACCCAAAGACGACCCAAATAGTTATAGGGGTATAACTCTCATACCTGTCTTTTTTAAAATATTCGAGTCAATTTTATCTATCAGAATGGATTTTTTACTAGATTCTGAAACATTTCCAAACAGACAACAATCAGCTTATATGAAAAATTTAGTAGTCTATGCACTTCCTTCAACTTACAGGAATGTGTGAGATATAATCTAGAAAATGACTGATTCTTTCGTAGCATTTTTAGATAGCAAAAAAGCTTTCGATACTGTTTGGCATGAAGGGTTATTGCTCAAACTGTACAAAATGGGATTTAAAGGCAAAATTTGGACTATATTGAGAAATATGTATACTTGTTTTTGTAAGTCACGTTGCCTTTAAGGGTTATCAATCTTCACCTGTTCTTATGGAGAGAGGGATCCTGCAAGGGGGGTCCTTATCTGCTAAAATGTACCTCGTTTTTATCAACGATCTGTTAATTGATGTCGAATTGTCGGGAAAAGGAGCCTTTGTTATTGATACCAGGGTTAATATCCCCACACAAGCGGATGACATATGTTTGATCAGTAACACAAGTGTCGGTTTACAAGATATGGTTACAATTTGTGAAGGTTATAGTTGTAAATGGAGATTTTCATTCTCTGTAGATAAAAGTAAAATTGTTGTTTTTACAAAAGGCAGAAAACAAGTTTTGGTAAAAGATGTGTATTTATATGGTAAAGCATTACCAGTTGTTGAGAATATTACGCACGTTGGTGTGGTTTTGAATTTTAAACTGTGTTCAGCAGACAGAACGGAGTCTGCATGTAAGAGAATGAAAAGTGGAACCATGGCTCTTGTTCGATCTGGTGCTCACCCTAGGACCCTTAATCCTTTAACTATTTCAAAGATTATTAAGACTAAAGTTTTCCCGTCTGCACTGTATGGGTGTGAACTGTGGCAATTATCGAGAACCGAATTAATCAAATTAGAGCGCGCTCAAAATTTTATTGTAAAATCCATTCAAGGATTAAACATTAGAACTAGAACTGATATGGCCATTTCCCTAATTGGATGGACCACTATAGAAGGTTTTATTGACATCAGAAAACTTTTATTTCTTGGTCGTCTTTGCAGGCTGGACAGTAAATACTTAACTCATACTATATTTCTCAAACGTCTATTCATGTATCTTTTGAAGGAATCATGTCAAACTGGTTTTATTCCTGATATCGTGAGAATACTTCGCAAATATGATTTGTTTAATCAGTTATTGCAGTATACTTCAGATACAGTTTTTCCAAGTAGTTCGAAATGGAAGTCAATCGTCTATAAAGCTGTTTTTAATTGGGAAGAATTAATGATGTACAATAGAATGAATAACGATTCAGATTTCAGTAGGTTTATGCTCATTCAAGATGTAATTTCTCCACATATTTTATGGACAGTAGCACTAAAATTCCCTGAACATCTCAGCAAGTTAAGTAATATAGTTCGACTATGTACGGATTTAAGATCAACAAACCTTATAGAACTGTGCCATTTCTGTGGTATTTTACATGATGACCGTATATCACATATAGTACTCCATTGTACAAAAACTGAAAGTCTTAGAGACGATCTCTGGTGTCTTATTAGTGCTGTTTTTGATATAGAATTTAGCGTGTTCTTACATTCCTTATCGGAATATAACTTAATTCATGTACTACTTGGTGGTAGTCTTCCCTACAGATTAAGTCCATCTGATCATGTGATATTTGTACTGCATAGTGCTATTTTTGTTGATAAAATGTTGTTGTTATATCAGCATTAATAGTGTATACACGTATGGCATACAATGTTGTTTTTTTACATGAGTAGTGCCAAATTAATAACTGTTTAATTGATTTATCAATTATTTATCTATTATTATTATTATATCACCCCTTCGTGTGTGTTAATGCCTGTGAAAGCCTGAGAGGACTTTGCTGGTAGGGCTCTCCCCAACCGCTGGAAACCTCAGGCTTCACATGCATTGTAATGATTTTTGTATCATTTGCTACTTTCGTGACCTTTCATTATGTAGTTATTTAACTATTTCATTATGTATTCATTTACCCGGTCATCTCTGTAAATAATTGATGTGTTTATTTTTTGACATCAATGTATATTTCTTTTTGTAACTCTTCAATTTGGAGGAAATAAAGAAATAATAGTTATGAATGGATTTGAACCCAATTTGGTCAGAAACATCCTTGGGGGAAGGGGAACAGATTTTGCATTAATGGTGGCTCTGACCCCAAAGGGGCCAAAGGGGCGGGGCCCAATAGGGGAAATAGAGGTAATTCCTTTAAATTGCTACTAGTAATAAAGTGATGAATGCATGTTCTAAAAACAATTCTTGAGACTTTCAGGCCTTAGATAGTCTGGACTTCATTAATCTTTAAAGCAGTTCAGATTACCGCACTATAACCATATATAGCATTGTTAGAGATTTACAAATAAAACAAATGGAATATGAACATTATTTTGACATTTGGTCTAATTCAACCAGGTGAGCGATACAGGCCCCATGGGCCTCTTGTTTCTTTTTAACATGATAATAGATGAGTGATGATGTATGGTTGCATTTCTTTTACGGTTCATGGAAAAGTCAAGATCACCAAATAAATTTTCTGATTGTATGTTTGTTAGTTTTGCACTTGTTGTTCTGCTTTTTGTTTCCGGGGATGGTTGATCACCATATTTTTCACCCTCGAGATAATCTTTTAATTGACGTTCCACTACATCTAAAAGACACTGACACAATATTGATGTAATCGATTTTACCTGGTCACAACATGTTTGAATTTGTATGGATACTTTTCTTGTGACATTTTTATCGTGGTGAAATTTGCCAAATATTGGTTCTATGTACATTGTAGTAAGTTCACTGGCATCAGTTGACCAAATTTGCAGTTTTTCATGTAATGGTTGAATGTATTTATATAAGTCAAGTTGATGTTCTTTACTGTTAATGAGATTCCAATACGGATTGGTAATGATACATCCAATAATTGATAAGGACAATAATGGGTGATATATCTCCTCAGACTGAATGTCCAACAGAACAGATTGTAATTTCAAATTTGGAGAATCAAGATAATTACTTAGAAACTCTATTATATCACTTCGATGGTGTATTAATGAATTTGCACCAACAAACAAATTATCAAATCGATTGGAATGGTACGATGTAATTATAGACGGCTTTTTCTGAAATCTTAAATATGCTAACCATTGTTCCGAATATTTCTTAAAACAGCAGGTTCAGCACTTTTAAATCTGTTAGAGTTGGTGTTCACATCACGGCCTACGGCTACGGTTTCTGCATCCTCGCGAGCGACTGGTGTGTAGCCTAAGCTGAGAGATCCATCATCAACACTGACACCAAAATTCAAAATCTTGTTCCCAACCCGACTTGTTCCATCGGAAAATAAACTCCAATTAGGGGCTTCTATAATTTTTTCTCCAATATGCTGCTTGGCTATAACATGGCCTTCATCTGTAATTTTTTGAACAGTTGTTTTGCATGGTATTTCCATGTCCTTGTTAAACATGTTTTTACTGACAGACTTTATTACTTCAGGTATTTTATTTGTTGCAACGTCCATTCCTGCCAAATCCATTACACACATTCTCATTTGATCAGAAAATCTCCGACCGTCCTTACTTGGAGCCACGTTCGACAAACTTCCAACTTCTGCTTTTAAAATATCATTTTCTTTCTGCAAATTTATATTCGACTGTTTTAAGTTGCCTAATTCAACGGATACAGTTATTTTGCTACGATTTGCAGACATATGACATTTTTTTAAATAATAAAGTTCGTTTTGAAGTTTGTGTAATTTTAACTTAAATTCACGTTTTAACTGTATGTTGTGTTCTTGCGACGTTTTCAGTTTTTATTGTAAAGTTAGTTTAGCAGTTTTAATTATTTTAACACGTTTTTCCATTTCAAAAGTCTTTTATCTTTTGTTCTGTTTTGTCATTTAGTTTCTTTTCCCTGCGTTTTATTTTTTTGTAGTAGTTTTGTTTCTTAATTGATTTTAGTGATGTTATATTTCATCTAAATCTGCACGCAACTTCACATTGTCCTTCTCCAAAATTTTTGTATTTTGTAATCTTTCTTTTAGTTCGTTGTTTTCATCAGTTGTCTCTGTTAATATTTCTTTCAGCGTTTCCTTTTCTTGCAGCAACACATCATTTTCATTTCGCGTTTCCCTTGCATTCTTCAATAAAGTTTTGCTGATTTTGGTCAACTGTTTTATCTTCTTTGATTTTGTTTGTGTATCTGTTGCACATGATTGACACTAGGGCTATGTCGCAGTACATGCATATGAAAAAAATCCGTGGATTTAAAACATTCAAGTTCAAATTTCATTTTGTTTCTGGACAGTTTTTGGACTTTTTCAGATATTTTATCATTTAGATAAATTAATTTTGAAACATTAAAAACAGTTCCTTTTATATTTGGTGGCTGTATTTTGTCAACATTTGATGTCGTTCCAATTTCTGTGTTTCCTTGAATATACACATGCTTCATAATATAAGCCAACAGTAAAAGGATGGCCCGGTTCCAATTCCGCATCTTTGTTTAGCGATCCAACTGTGATCCCAACCTTTTTACATGCTGGGCCAGGTCCTTGTTGGGAAAAACCAGATGACAAAGATTGTCAAACTTGTCCAAATACTTTTTGGCTCGTCTTGTAATGTCGGAGAAATGTTTCGGCTCAACGTAATCGAGAGATATGTTTTTAAGGCAATCGCTGATGGTTTTATGAACGGGTCCATCTTGCTTCTGCACCTCGCAATAATCCGCATATGTGATTGCTGAACTGGACATTGCTGAAAAAAAATAAAAAAGTGATTTATTGAAATGGTATTTTTAACATATTATATATGAAGTATTAATTTTGTATAATTGATATAAGCTTATACCTGTTTTCCAATCCCTCATATACAATGTTTCAAATTACAATCACTCCAAGGTTTTCCATGCGATCTAGTTCATCTTTGACTGTATCCCTAAGTGCTATGGGCACTCTCCTGGGCGGATGTACCACAGGAGTAACTGACTGGTCAAGTTTGATAGTGTGTTCACCAGGCAAGCATCCAAGTCCTGAAGATAGGTCCTCATATCCAGCGTCAATCCCGCCTGGTACCTTGGGTTTATCATTATTTATTGTGTATATCTGTTTTACCAGGCCTAGTTCCTGACATGTCCCTGCTCCCAATACAGCTTGAGAATCTATGTCCACCACGTAGAATTTTACCCTTTGTTGTGGCTTGTTGTTGTACGAACACATCATTTGTGTGGTTCCTAAACACGCAATCTGATGACCCGAGTATGAGCGTAGGGATGTTTTACACGACTGAAGGGTCTCACTACTTAATTGTTAATAAAGTCTTTGTGACAACACGTTACACTTGGCCCCAGTATCTAATTGGAATGATACAGGGTGTTCATTGACTACAACAGTTTATACCCAGTCTGATTTTCCGACGTTGTTTACATGTAGACAGTCGGGATCATCACTAATCATTCCCACAAACAGTTCATCATCAGAGTCAATTTCAACAACATTGCAAGGTTTGTGTCTATTGTTCTTACCTTTAGATAGCCAAGCAACAGCGAAATGGCCCATTCCTCCACATTTAATGCACTTTTCTCCATATGCAGGGCATTTTCTCAGCGAATGTGATCTACCACATTTCGAACATGTTTTACCTTTATTTTGATTAGAGTTATTTCCCTTTGTCTTGTAGGTCGCGTTCGAGAGAGACTGTACATGTGTAGGTTTAGATTTGGTGGTACCAGCCGTCTGGCTACCTTTCTTTATAACGTTTACCGTTTTCTCCATCTTCTATAGTTGAGCTTTGGATAACTCGTATGTTCTCGCGTAATTCACTGCAGCATCCAGTGTTAGTTCCTATCCTTCATTAATACACTTTTCTCTCACCTTGTGGTCCAGTGTTCCAAAGACGATCGCGTCGCGAATCATGTTATCTTTCTCCTGGTATGCACAGTCCCTGGCCAATACATGTAAATCTGTAAGAAACTGCTCGAATGTTTCTCCTTCCTGTTGTGTCCTGCATTGGAACTTATAACGTGAGAATATTTTGTTGGTTTTCGGGCGTACATGTGCTTCAAACTTTTCTGTGAGAGTAGTGAACGATTTTTTCTCCTCATTCGTCCACGTCCATGCTGTATTAATTTCTCTTCCTTTCTCTCCAGACCAGATCATGATGTAATTGCACCTCTCTTCCTCGCTTTTCTTAGCTAATGGTCCTTTAAACCAAAATTCCACGTGGTTTATGAAAGCGTCCCAGGCCACCACGAGATCTGGTGCATCCCAGTTCATTTTTGGCGTTCCTGGAGCGTGTCCTGTATCCATATTGGACTCTTTATGATCTTGGATATCTTGTATAACTTTTTAGATTGAAATCCAAGTATGATATTCCGTTTAGTGGACGATGTTGTTCGATTTAAAATTCTGACACCATGTATAATACATGAACGGAGACATCTTGAGACTACGACTGACTTTTATTAACTCCCCGCATAGGAGAGTTTCACATCAAGTTGACAATGACAATACATTACACCGACCAGATAGACGAACTATCGACAAGTACTTGTAGTAGGCTGATGGGTGTTGGAGTGATAAATACATGAATATTAAAACTAGTGTTTTCTTTCAGCCACGTTTCCTGTAAACAAATGACGTGTATATCATGTCTATATTCAATGAATTTTAAAAACTCGAAACCATGTTTCGCTATGCTCCGGGCATTCCACGGTAGGATGCCTATACCAGTGGTGTTGTTGGTAGACATATTATGTCACGAGTGTATCGGGTAACATTGTGCTGTCAAGCTTGACTCCAAATATGGATTCAGCTTGACTAAGTACATATATAAGTATTTCTGTCCAACTAGAACCTTCATTGAGTTTGGCGATGACAGAAACTGCTAACTGTTGTAGCTTTTTGATAGGTACTGTCCCCACAGGTTTCTGTGGGACAGTAACAGACGGACGGACGGACGGTCAGGCTGACTTTTGGGGATGTTGAAATCAGCTACCCCGGAGTACGGTACGGGGTTAATTGTTTCCGGTGTGTTCTCGGAGACTGACTGTGCATAAGATTTTTTTTTATATTCTTGTACCGCCTCTCGACGTGAGCAATGTTCTGTCACCTGTATTTTTACAATATCTACAGCCTTTTTCCTGGCCGTACAACGCCCGTAGGCGGCACTGTGTGCCCCTCCACAGTTTACACATTTTTTGGTTTCAGCACCACCATCTACAACCTTGTGGTCTCCCCCACATTTCTGACATCTTTGTTTGCCTTTACATTTGGCAGCTATGTGTCCGTACCTATTACAGTTGTAGCATCTTAGAGGAGGTGGTATATACAGTTTGACTGTGTACGTACGATAGCCAAGGGCTACACTCTCTGGTAGTTCTTCAGTATTAAATACTAAACGGACAGTTGTACTGTTTTCGTATTGTTTTCCCTTCATACGGATGGCTTTAAACACGCCTATGTCTTTAAGGTTATCTACAATATCTACCTCAGTAAGCTCGGTGCTAACTCCGTATATTACTCCTTCTGACTGATTGGAGGAGACGGGTTCCTTCACGCTTACCTTATACTCACCGAAGGTTTTAATCTTCTGGAGTTTTGTTTTTTGTTGCTCACTACCAAATCGCCATTCCCCAGCCCTCTGATGTTCTTTGCTGGGTACTCTGTAACTGCAGAAAGTAATTTCTGTATGACGATGGGGTTTTTAAACGCCAACTTTATGTTATGGCCTTTAATTATCAGTGAGTATTTATCTGGTTTACTCACCGTATTAGATTCAGCTTGAGGGGAGTCTTCCCTCATTCTTTTCCTCTCAGATGTTTTAGGGGTGGTAAATTCTCCCGTAAACCTCTCGAAATCCATCGCAGAGGTGGAATCTTCATATTCTTCATACTCATCCATGTTGGTGGAAAAAAACGACCTTAAGTTTATAGACATATATCTATAGACAGACTGATTGACCGACGACGGACGTAGGGTATGTAAACAACGAACTGACGACACAAAACACGACGGACGACGACGGACAATATACACGAAGGATCGCTAGGAGAAATACGCAATGCGTATACGGTGACTGAGGGTGTCGGCGTGGCCTTATGGCTCAGTACCGGCGCCCTCCCAAACACCGATATGATCACAGTCACGTCGTACTGACCACTGGTCAGCAAAACGAGATAGTAAATTGTGGATTAATCATTTTTGGTACATCTATTTATACTACTTGACCTGTACACGTGGGTGAACACAGTTTAGAATCATAGAAATGAACCATTTCATTGGCCAATTACAAAAGTCACAAACAAATCAATTAAAAACCAATTATATGTGATAACCGATCAGTTACATCTTCTCTTAATCCGCAAGCTGGACTGGATTATCTTATAAGTAGTATATAATTGGCTTCCTAGTTAACAGTCATCGACCAGCGTAAGCTCATCTAAAGATTAATTATATTCATCAAGGTGTGAACGAGCCGCCCGTTACCTGGTCATGGTGACCGGTGTACCGTGTAGGCCTATTTGTTGTTTTAGTATAGACGTAGTGTGCTATCGGCTTGGACATACTTGTAAAATGGCGTCCGTGAATTTCACCTAGGCTCATTCCGGCCACCACTTTTGCACCGAATTTGTAATGAATATTAATAAAAGTTATATCAGATTAAAGCCTATAAAATTATCTTATCTAGAGTGTGTCCCGAACAGAAATCGGTTCGGTAATAAAAGAGTTATGGACCAATAAAGATGGACATTTACATGTAACTTTGACGATTATGCTAATTTTTCACACCACATCAATTCATTCCGGCCACCACTTTTGAAAGTAATATCGAACATGTATTCAAACATTGATACCATGTGAAAGAGTACTAAATTCTCCGTTTTTGGGTGGTTCCCGAACAAAAATCTGTTCAGTAATATTTGAGATATGGGTATTTATTATAACGAAAACAGTTGTAAATATCGACATTTTTATTCCATATGGGTTCATTCCGGCCACCACTTTCACTTCTGATTTTTGATACTGTTAAATATAACTTATATCATTTTAAAGGGGATAAGTCAACCCTTTCACTGCTGGTATCCGAACAAAAATCCATTCAGTAATAACGGAATTATGACCTAATAAACACAATAAATCAACAAAAATCTCTTCACGCCTGAGTGCATTCCGGGTTTTGTACTCGCCCAACCCTGTCCCCTATCAAACACACGCGAACACAGGTAAATCGGGCTTTGCGCATGTGTGTATCGATGTACTGGAACTTATTCGACATGTTCTGGTTAATCCGCCATTACGTCAGACCAAAACATCGTCATTTTAAACACACACAAAAAGCACATCGTTTTATTTTGGCCACTACAAAAGTTACCACATTAAACAAAAACTATCAAACTTATGGGATATAGTCTTATTGATCATGCACATTGTTGTCATTTATCCGTATTTTCGAAAATCCATTGGGTCCTATTCGACATGTCCAAGTTTGTAATTAAGCAGCCATTACGTCAGACCAAAACATCGTCAATTTTAAACGCACACAAAAAGCACATTGTTTTATTTAGGCCACTACAAAAGTTACCAAATTAACCAAAAACTATCAAACTTATGGGATATAGTCTTACTGATCGTGCACATTGTTGTCATTAATCCGTATTTTCGAAAATCCATTGGGTCCTATTCGACAAGCCGCCATTACGTCAGACCAAAACATCGTCAATTTTAAACGCACACAAAAAGCACATCGTTTTATCTAGGCCACTACAAAAGTTACCACATTAACCAAAAACTATCAACTTATGGTATATAGTAATATTGATCATGCACATTGTTGTCATTTATCCGTATTCTCGAAAACCCCATAAGGACTTTTCGAAAATTGGAGATTCCCGCCGATCTTTCCTGCGGTGTGCTTGACTTTCATACTCAAAATACAAACACTTGGACAGCAAATTGTGATATATTTCATATTGATGACACTTCTGCACTTTGATATTAATAAAATTAAAGCACATAATTGGATCTTGGTGATGATTTCAAATAGAAATTATCGATAATTATGTGTCTGGTTTTTAAGTTTTCTCCAATATGGCGTCTAGTGAAGACTGAATCGAGCGACCGCAAAGGATTGTGGGAAGGTCGGGGGCCACCACGTTGATATAAGGGCAAATAGAGAGCTGCGAATCTCTCTATATATGTCTCTGTTCGGACATACAAATTCACTTCCGAGATTCTGGAAGTAGAAATTTGATTGGCTGATCCAAACGGTCACCCTGACGTGACCCCGTAAATGTAAACATGAATGTGGACTCACTCATTAGTTATATAACCTGGTGATAGGTAAATAAGTTTTTATTTTATGTTTTTAGTATTTTTAAATACAACTACATGTATGTACACTAGCAGAAAGATTTGAAACATAGGCACTTGCAACATATTGTCTGCGGTAACTGATGCAAGTTCCCAGTAGGGAGCATGTATGAATATATCAGTACACACTGATTGCTTGTTAACAATTATTCTAGTAAGTAGACTTCCATATGACTGGTTTAAAACAAATGTTTAGAACGATGTCTACAGTAAACGAATCACCGGCTAAACCACCAACAGTATCATAGGAATCTATGTTTAATACTCTGCTGTCATTTACAGGTGTACAGGGAGGAGATCAGTATCACGAAAATTTGGTGAACGCCAAGCCTTCATTACTTGTGCTTCATGTTTGGAAAACAACACAGAACTGTTTTCAGAAAGTTTGGTTTGGCTGTATATCGGGTTTGGCCGAATGGAGATGTTTACCAGCTAGTAGCAGTTACAATATACAGACCTGGACACTTCACAGCCTCAATAAGGTCAAGTATCTAGGGATGGATGTATTATGATTGACTTGCAGGGTCTTTGGAAACATATTCCAGAAACTGTGTCGCAGGTTGCACTCCCGTCAATGTAATTTATGCTCGCGGGTTAAATAACAACTAGACAGTCAATAAATGTTAACCTGTTCAGTACAAATCTCATATATGTACCATTAACTATACCAACCTGGTGCATTGAAACTACATACAAGGATCAGCGAAGTATTACGTTACCGCGATCCGCTTATCCGTTTACTACATTGGGTTGTTACAAGTTTCTTCAATCACATGGAATTGTTCAATGATACACGTGTCACCATGGCCTAATGCCCGGACAAGTAATGCAACAAAATTATAAAGGAATATTAAAAATTAGATCGCATGCATATTATGGTGTCGGTAACCTGGGTTTAACCAGATAGAAGTGGTAATAAGTTATATTATCTGTATTAACTTTCATCTTTTGCGAATAATTTCATGATTTAATCATGTCAATTATCCATCTTGTTTTGCTCATCTGCTCTATGTTTGTGTTTGTTGTCACATGTGGTCCGTAATTTAAAGTGATCCCTGAACCAAAAAACAATATTCATATATCTTATTCTGTTTGATCAAACAAGAATCGGTCCAGAACCCAGGTATCGATCGCTGATTTTCACCTGTTCATCGACTGCTAATCAGCGTATCGATCACTCACGCTGATCAATAAACATGTATATACAAAACATAATTTAACATAGTTATATAATTGTAATTTTTTGATTTCCTATCGACCGTGATTGAGGGAGTAAGAATTAACATACCGACCCCAACACATAACATACATTGTCAGTCATTTACATTTACACAACGTCTAATGATGCGGTTTTTCTTATGAAACTACGGTTGCTTTGGCAGCGAGAGGAAACATGGAGTTGTAACTTGTTATCTTTATGGTACATACTTGGACTTTTTTCTTAGTCAAACGATTTATTTCATTTTATTTTCTCCGATGGTGTCATTATTGACAATAGGAAAACTTTCCATAATTTTATTGTCCACCAATAGGACTTGAATCTGCAAAGTCTAATCACGGACTTAATGAAAATATATGTACTTGTATAACATAAAGACCTTTGTTTCAGTGCATGCATATTACCGCTGTTGTTTATTATATTTCAAATTGAGGAAATAAATCCGCGTTTTCTTCAATTTTCTTGTGTAAATATTTCGAGGACGTTGTACATGTAAATCTATCAAAAGAGATTGCAAGTGTCTTTGTAATCATTTTACGTGTGTCTTCAACAAATGTCTTTCCATGTTAAAGTTTCCGTCGTCATGGAAAAAACCTAATGTCTTGCCTCTATATGAGAAGGTAAACGTGATGACGTCAAAAATATCGCCAGATACCCTTATTGAGTGTCTTAGGAAAAAGTATTTGAACGTTGCATTTCAAACATCTGTATGATTCCCCTCATCAAATTAGTCTTCTTATTAGCTGTCAATCAGGGTTCTTATTTAGTGATTCTACTATGAATTAATTACTTAGTTTATCTAACAACTGTGGTAAAGTTCTAGATTCAGGAAAAGAAATCCTTGCAGTATTTTGTGACATGCCAACAAAACGTAGTACTAATTTAATGGTTTAAGAAAATCAGCTGACAAGCACGTTGTTATGACGACAGGCCTTATCAGACCCCGTTGGGACAGAGTCAGCGAGCCCTTAATCCCGATCAAGACACATTAACAAACATTATACACTACCATAATTATTATTGACAGATATTTAAAAACAACACAACATTTTGTAAATCAGAAAACAATTGAATAAGTAACAAGGTATGGGTAAGGAATGTAATGTTCGAATAAGTAATAGGCGTTTAATTATAAGTTTTGAACCATTTCAAGTGCTAATTAGTAAAGGGGAAACGAATACGTAATGATGGAATCGAAGAAATGAAGGAATAGAATGGAATGGAATGGAATGGTCGACAAGATGATAGCAATGTTTAATGATTAGTTTTGAACCATTTAAAGTGCTATAATTAGTGAAGAGAAAACGAATAAGTAATGAAGGAATAGAATAGGTAACAAGGTATGGAGAAGGAATGGAATGGTCGACAAGATGATAGGAATGTTTAATGATTAGTTTTGGACCATTTAAAGTGCTATAATTAGTAAAGAGAAAACGAATAAGTAATGAAGGAATAAGTGATGGAGGAATTGAATAAGTAATGTGTGGATAAAAACAAAATGTTCGAACAAGTAATGCGAACGTTTAATAAGAAGATTTGAACTATTTAAAGTTCTAATTAGTAAAGGAGAAACGAACATGTTGTGATGGGATCGAATAAGTAATGGAATAAGTAATGGGGAACGAATATATGCAGTAATGGAATCGAGTAAGTAATGGAATAAGGAAGAAGTAATCAACTTCATGGAGGTGTATAAGAATATAATATAGAGCTATTATAACAATCAGACACGGGTGTGTTTGAAAGCGCTTTATTATCGATTCCAATGTTGTATCGGTGCATAAATAGACGAGAAATAATGTTACAACATACTTCTCAATTTCCTTAGAACAATAGATTTTTACAACAGAATATAACAACACAAATTGATTCAATTAAACATAATATATATAGATAACATACCCAGGATACCCAGGAAGACTGTACCAGGAGGGATTACTACTGATCACTCCATTAATTGGTACATACTGAGACTCCAGGAAGTCTGGGGTCTCCTTTTCTGTGCCCCAACCCCAGACTGTCGGACATCACGTACTCAGCAGTTGTGTCTGCTCCGGAGTGGTCCGAGTTGTATGTCTGACAATCAGCATCTTATACTTACCTGTATGTATAACTCGCATCATTGCACACACTATATACATGTATAGGAACCATATGGTAAGAGACGGGGAGACACCACGCCGTTAACATTCATTCATTCCTTCATTCATATCTTTATTTCCTCCATAAATGAAGAGTAACATGAACAAATAAGAATACAAACAATAATAGGTGCAAAGTAATGACAAAAAGGTGAGAGGACATATTTTAAAGACAAGGGAGAACACAAGATAAATAAATATATAATAAATAAATAAATTGATAGACAAAAATTTTCCAGAGATACTACCATTAGTCAAATTATAAACACATGTTAATTTACAGGGAAGCGTAAGCTTATTTGTTGGCTGCCAACAATTATATTCCATTATATCTATTGTATAGGTACTAGGTTAGTAGACAATTACAAATACAGGTATAAATACAGATATCAATTTGCACCAATACAGGATATGTTACAGAGTATATAAAATTTGATTACTGAAAGGTCAGGGCAGATACTTTATCTGCGAAATAAAGACAATCTTGAACGAAAGAATATACGACGTCATCCTCACCAAGAGCAAGAACAATGTTATCATTTGGACGACCAAGAATAATATTGATTTGTTCTTCCCTGTCCACTTGGTCTAACAGAACATATACACGGACGGGATAAATATTCACAACTTTTGTAAAACAAGAGCTGTTGGAGAACAGCATCAACAGCATAGCTCGTCTCACAAATGTTTGTCAATAAATAATTAAAATATATTAATTGGAATGGTTTCGCAAAATAATAATAATAATATAATAATATTTATATTGTTTACTTGATCAGATTATGCTTTGTGAATTCATGCAATTTTCAAAACCATAACAATTTATATATATATAAATTATTTATTGACAAACATTCGGGAGACAAGCTATGCTGTCGTAGATTAAATGAATATATTAAATACAAATGTAATTGCTTTTGGACATATTTCTTCAATTTTTTGACAAAATATTATCCTAATGAGAGTTGTCTCCGTTGAAAAATGTGGACCGGTATAAACTGTCTATTGTGAGCATTTTCACATTGTTTTATTTTCAGTTTCACCCCAAGAAGGGATAGTGTAACTCCATAGGGACTCTTTTACCAAAGTACAATTATAAAGTGATGTATTAAAACCTTTCAACACTTGCACCAAAAACTTAACGCAAAAATTTTCTAAGTCCAAAAATTTTCAAAAATCTGTTTTTTTCCCAAAAAATCTTTTAGTTTAACTCCGGCAGGGGATAGTTTGTCCCCCACAGGGACCATATTACCATAAATTACTATGCCTTTCAACACTTGCACCAACAATTTAGCATTTGGAAAACCAACGCCGACGCCGGAGTGACAACATAAGCTCTCACTCTTCTTCGAAGAGACGAGCTAAAAATGCATCTCTAATTGTGACTATATCTATATTTCTACAATCTAAAATACAATGGGCAACAGCATCTGGGACAGATAAATTGCATTTAGCACAGTGCAGCTCACAGTCGGGGGGAGTAATCCATAATTTGGAAACGCGTTTACAAATACAAGATAAAAATGGAGAGACTTTGGAAATGGACCACAAAATCGACGGAGAAAATTCCATGTAAATATTCCTAAACCTGCGCAGCTCACAATATAAAGACAAACGCTGTTTCCATTGGTTACTTCCCTCAAGAAGTAAAACATTTTTAACAATATGTTTCCATGTGTATTTGCTTGGTATGCATGTTGACTCTAAGTAATCGTACATAAATGACTGCAAGTCGTATTTATGAAAAATCTTCCACACGTCGAAAATAAAACCTGTTTTCGACTTATATATACCTAGATACATATGGTATAATCGTAACAAAAACAACTGCTTCGCAGTACATACAGACTTATCATTACATATAGCAGCAAAAAATCTTAACTTACATTGTTTAATACATACAGAGAGATATACTAATCCTAACATTCTCAATGCAATATCTGACCTAGTACGTATCGTGAAAGTCTGTAAAAGTTTTGCGCATAGATGGTGTGTAGTCTCTAGCCGCCGCAAATCAGTTAAAGAAAGCGCGAACCAAAGCTCACAACCAAACAAAGCTCTAGAAAGAACAAGAGATTTGTAAAGTTTCAAATTTGTAAGAGGATAATTCCTGTGCCAAGTAAGTTGCACTACATAAGCGCAAAGGTTTGTCCACGCAGCTTATGAACAACTTCGTCTATTTCAGGACGACCAGGTCGAAACTTGTCCACATGAATACCAACATGTGTTGTATAAGAGGACTCTAGTACCTCTTTTGACCCAAGGAACCACTTACGTTTCGTATTTACAAAAGCATTTCTTTTTTCATTACAAACAATAACAACAGATTTCGAAGCGTTGTATTCAAATCTCCAATTACAGCTATATATATAGCAAGTATGCATTAAGTTGTCAAGATCACGTTTGGATAGTGAGAGAAGAACAATATCATCTGCTTGAGTAGGACAAGTGACGTTAACGTCTTGAATGGAAAATGAAGACTTAGAAGCACATAATTCATTTAACAGATCATTAATATACACAGAATAAAGCCAAGGAGAGAGAATACTCCCTTGGCGGATTCCCTGACATATGGGAAACCATTTTGAAATAAAACCTTGATAAAGAACTGCACTGTGCATATCTTTATAAAATGAAACAATGACATTAATAAAATCACGATTAAAACCTAGAGATATAAGTTTGGCAAACAGGCCCTTATGCCAAACGCAGTCAAAGGCTTTGGCAGCATCCAAAAAACAGGAATACAATTTACTGTTGTTTTCACCAGAGTAAATAACAGATTCATGTACAAGATATGACGTCATAGTGCTACTGACGTTTTTCTGAAAGCCATTTAGTAAAGGATTAACTTTAAATAGGTTTTCATTAACAAGTCTGTGGAGGATGTGTTTTTCATAGACTTTTAGAATAACAGGCATTAGAGAAATAGCTCGATAATTGTTAGGATCATATTTTGGCTTATTATGACCTTTATAAAGTGTACAAATAATGCCCCTTTTGAGATCCTTCGGAACAAAAAATAAATGTTTAAAAGCATTAAGTTTACGTAGACAATGGTAAATACGATCATCTGCAAAAATAAGATGTTCATAAACAACTAAGTCAACACCTGCAGCTTTACCACGAGGGAGATTAATACAGACAGTTTTGACCTCAACAGAAGTGAAATCAGTCAACGAAGTGTTACTACATTGAGAAGCGTTTTCCATGAAACTTTTAAAAGTGTTCTCAACTTCCAAACTAAATGAATCGTTATAATTTACATTAAATGATTCTGTGTAAATTTTTGAAAAATAATCTCCCCAGTGCAGAGCAAGACTAGGTGGATCTCTCACAGTAACGTCTTCAAATTTCATTTCCGCCCCAGAATTACCGCACGAGTCGTTACGTCGAGACTTAATCATCGACCAAAAAGATTTTTGATTCCGGTCAGCTGAGGATTCTAACTCAGTATTTAAGTTCACTAGATGAGCTTCTGAGAGCTGTCTATGTTTTAAACGAAACTTTCGTTTTGCCTCCTTATATGGACAGAGACCACAATTAGCTTCGCTATATGTTTCATTGTAACATTAAAATTCATAGTAAATTCCCAAAATCTCATATCCAATTTTCCAACTCACCTGGCCAAGACCAACATGTGAGAAGCAAAATATAAAAGTTTCAACATAGCATGTTCAGCATTTTCTGGAGTTAGCTGTCAAAATGTGTCACCAACGTGGATTATATACATCCGGGTCAGGGGTAGAGGTCAAATCAGGACTTTTCACACAGGACCCTGGCGCACAGAATACATGATCAATACATGTATTAATATTTTACATCACAAAACATAGATTGACATCTCTACTATAAATTTACATTAAATTCATAGACAAAAATCAAGTTCAAACAGGCATTTGATTTATTTCCATGAAATACATACATTTCTGAGGGGACTTCATTCGTGGGGCCTGAACCCGGAAGTACTTAATTGTGGTCTCAGTCCTATTATAGGACACTATGCTTAATGGGCATATCTGTTTAATGATAATATACTAGCCTCTCTCAATTGTTTCTCAAAACACCTTTGAAGTCAATTATCAAACAGGCACTGATGTGTATATCACAATTACCAGATCAGTGTTCAGCTTCACTTCAGTTTTGTACTCCGAACACATCTGACCACCACTGACCACCACTGACCACCACTGACCACTACTGACCAATACTGACCAATACAAGTATGAAGGGAGACAGAAAAAGAAGAAATAACCATTTCAAACCTGGACACACCCCCAAGAATAAAGGCCTAGTTCTCCAAGATGTAAGGGACAAACCTGTCAACACAGAGGTGACCCCAGTTCTGACCAGAAGACTGACCGTCACCAAAGTATCTCAGCTGGTGACAACACCAAGACCGGAAAGTCAATCCAATGTAGCAGCGGACACCGAAGATAGACCCTGTACAATACATGCATCAACCGCCTCGTCAGACTCGGAGACTGAAATAGAGGGAAACCGGATAATTGATGATGAAGATGTGGAACGATGTCATCAATGTACACGCAGAGCAATGTCACACCAGTTGTACTCCATGTTTCCCGGACGTACCAGACTTATGAGGTCTCACTCACAGAAGGTGTTTTCCCAAGACTTGAAAGCCAGGAGCAGCATGGTCTTCAAATCCCTCATGAAAACACACAACGGTAACATGGAGACTATCACCAGTCGCTTACCTGATGTGTTAGATGCCACCGTGTCGTGCTATTCAGGGGACTGTTCCAAGTGTAGTCAGCACTCCGAGGTGTGCTCTGGAGATGACGGTGACAACTGGTGGGTGCGCTCAATGTTCCTCAGTTCGAACCAGATACATCATCTTCAGATGACGCCAGATGACCAGATGTTGGTATTGGAGCTCCTGAAAATGAAGTTAAGCACTGAAGCTGTCTATTCAATGAGACTCAACACATCAACTCAGAAAAATGAGGGGTGTCACAGAGGCATCAATGTCGCTCTACCAAAATATCAGAACTTTGGACGGAATGCTGAGGGGAGACTTGACAATGCCATCTTAACTTTCAACAACACGGCCGGGAAAGCTATTCAACAGAAGGTCGAACACCTCGGTGGTACTCTGAGTCGAGAAGTGAAACATAAGCTTGATCAACTGAGCTCAGAGGAAGTGTACCAAAGACAACACCAATACAAACCTGAAGTGAAGAAGAGAGCTCTATCAAGACTGGCAGCACAGCATAAAGATCATAAGAAAAGGTCCAAGTCCGCTCGAAAGTCCGACTACAGGAGAGGGCAGCTAGATCCAGTCACTCAGCAACATGGCAGGGGAGACAATCAGCTTCAGGATCATCTGTATTGAAAAGTGAAAAATTGATTTAGAGACATATTGGCAACCAGAATTCAAAATTCAAAAACACATATGTAACAACAACAACAACAACAACAATAACAACAACAACAACAACAACAAAAAGTTACATATATATGACTACCTAAAGAGGGAGCCTCCCCGTGGCGGTGGTCGGGAATATTGTGTCTCCGGATACAATAGCTAATACCCTCAAAAAATAAAATTAAAAAAAAATATTTCAAATTTTCAAATTTAACAAACAGTCCCTAAAACCTACATGACCATGACAAATGTTTGAATTTAAACAATACTGTCTATTATTGTTAATAAAATGGGGTTCTAAACTTATGTGGTCTACATTTATACATAAACTATTATGACACAAATGTGAACAATCCAGATCACTTGACAAGCCTAAATTTTGGAAATGAACAATAACAGCAAGTCTATGAGCATGTTTTTTTTTCCACTTTGAATCAACAGGGTCCTTAAATGATATAATTCCATATTTTCCTGTCTTTGTCAAAGGTCCTGTCCATAGTCTGCAGGTGCCATTTTCTGGGCAAATCACAGAGTTTTCTGATAGCTTCCACTTGTACAATTCATAAAAATCCTCCATTTTTACTTTCAAATATGGTGTATGAATACACAATATCACAAAATATGCAAATTAGACACTATAAACAGCGCCCCTGTTCTGTCAAAAAAATAAATAGAAAAAATAAAAAATTTAATTTAAAAAATAATTTTTTAAATTTAAATTCAACCTGATTTTGAAAAATAACTTTACTAACCTATCACACATAATTCTGCCAATAATCATGGCAAATTTTATGAGAATCGGTCAAAAAATGTGGATTTGACAAACAAAAACATGGATTTCAGGGCCTATCATATTAGGACCGAGACCACAATTAGCTTCGCTATATGTTTCATTGTAACATTAAAATTCATAGTAAATTCCCAAAATCTCATATCCAATTTTCCAACTCACCTGGCCAAGACCAACATGTGAGAAGCAAAATATAAAAGTTTCAACATAGCATGTTCAGCATTTTCTGGAGTTAGCTGTCAAAATGTGTCACCAACGTGGATTATATACATCCGGGTCAGGGGTAGAGGTCAAATCAGGACTTTTCACACAGGACCCTGGCGCACAGAATACATGATCAATATTAATATTTTACATCACAAAACATAGATTGACATCTCTACTATAAATTTACATTAAATTCATGGACAAAAATCAAGTTCAAACAGGCATTTGATTTATTTCCATGAAATACATACATTTCTGAGGGGACTTCATTCGTGGGGCCTGAACCCGGAAGTACTTAATTGTGGTCTCAGTCCTATATCGAACAAACGAAACAGAGTTAGAGTCACGTGGTCTTCCGTGGGAAATCCATACACACCAAAGTCTCCACATTTCCTTATGCAAGGCCTTCAGTTCACCCTTCCAGTAGGGTTTCAGGAATGAACGGAATTTGCGTTTCTTAAGCGAGGCCTCCGACACTGAGTATAGACAAGATGTAATATCTCTGGGAAATATTTCAATGTCTTGTTCAGATGCCAAGACGCGTTCGCACAAATCAGAATTTAACAAATGTGAATGGAGTAATTGGCGATAGGTTTCGGAGTAATCAGAACCATCAGCTGAATTCCATTTAAATGAGGTACGCGGCAATTGCTCACACGTGGTTGGAATGTCGACAGGGAAACATAATTCACAGAAAATCGGACGATGATTAGATACATCAAGATAATTCTCGTTGAGCACTCGACATTCCTTAATAAGGTCATGTTTGCTGGTTTCAATGATCAGGTGATAGATCAGGGAAGATGAGCCGTCATCAGAGTGAACATAAGTATGAGTAGGACCCTTGCACAAACAGGACGTTGTTACCGCGAAAAGCTGATGACGATTCAAAACAACTTGAAGTTGGTGACCTCGGTTGTTCTCGTATCCGTTGATTCTGGGTCCATTTAACCGTGCATTAAGATCGCCCATGATAATAACTGAACCAACAGAAAGGAAAGACGCGCAGAATTCATTTAATTTGGCAATATATTCAGAGAAAATGTAAACTTGTATTATGAATACCACGCTAGAGTTCAAAGTTAGTTTCAGTATTGCTATTCAGTCATCGGCGGAATCAATTACCGTCACCCGACTTGAAAGACCTTTACGCCACAACAAAGCGACGCCTCCTTTGCGCCTCCTGTCATGAGTTAGAGGATGAAGTGAAAAGTCAGAGATAACATGACAAGCAAAATCACTATGTATACTCTGGAACAGATGTCTTTGCTCTTCAAGTAGCCAGTGCTATGATATGCCACATATGTCGACTTTATGTGGAGTGAGGGCAGTGTTGAGATGCGAAGCCGCTGACATAATGCCAGTAACATTCCAGGACATTAACCGGATTGAAGCCATGACGAAAAGAACAACAGATAAATAAAAAGTCGTATGCTTAACTGTCATCATTGACATTAGAGGACTCAACAATTTCACCATAGTACTGGTTTTTAGAATACCATTTCCTGATTCGCAGTCCGCTAGGCCAGAAGTTTTCAGATTTTGTCTTTCCGACGTCAGACGAGAGTATGTTGACTTGAGCAGAAACACTGCTTTATCTTACTTTTCATGATGCGAATGAAAGTAGCTGTTACTCCGCGTTCGTTTAGATAAGACTGGATATCATGGAATGTACATGACGCTGACATGCCACAAAGGAAAAGACGGGTAGTCTTGTTCCTCACCACGGCCATGAATCCACTCGAAGAGGGAGGATCTGGAGACTTGCAAGTAACAAGCTTACCAGAAGATGTCGGCTGAGGGGTGGGAAGAACAGAATGATTACCCTGCTGACGAGAAGATGTCGACTTCTTACTGCTATCCTTGTTCAAGGAAGAGTTCCTGGAGTCTGCCAGACGCCGACCTTTAACTGAAGTGTCGTGAGGAGTTTTAGACGGCAAAGAATGATTACCAGCCACTGGCTCGCCTGGAGATTCCTTACTCTCTAAGGGAACGGATGGCCATGGAGCATCACTCGACTGGGGTGTTTTTGTCGTAACCTTTCTTAGCGGAGGAGAGTCGGGCGATGACTCAGAAGGATTAAGAGCATCAGATACAAATTTCCGAACTCCATTTAATTGAGCACCTATCTCCTCGGCGAAACCACTGATAGCAGCGTCGACTTTTCCTCTGGTTTCAACTTCGATCTCTCATGAACTATTAGCATCAGTTGTCTTGACTCGCGATATTACTGAAGAAACAGAGTCAGATACGGAAGAAAGGGATGACTTGCAAACAGATAAATCATTTTCAACACAAGATAGTTTACCTTTGATTTCCTTAACGTCGTTGTGTAGTGACTTCACGTTGGCGAAGCGTTCATCGTTGATTCTAGTTAACCCAAGAGTATTTTCTTTAACGGACTGGTTAATATCGGCGATATCGCTCCCAACAGACTTCCTGAACCGGTCTAGCGACAAGGTTTTTGACGTGATCAGATGTAATCTATCAGACAAACCTTTCATCTCAGAACCGTTTGAAATATCATTAGCGAAAACTTTGTCTATCACTTGAATGGAAGAATTCAAGTCACTCCGGAGAAAATCCAAGTCTTACTTAATGGATTTTTGATCGTTCATAATCTTTTCCATTTGAACATTGAGATGCTCTTGCAACTCGTGTGTGATTTTCCTTAGATTTGCCATTTCATATTTTATGGAGTCAATATCAGCACACATACTTGATACACTATTATCTTCGATAACAGAAGTTTCGTGTTGACCGTTCTTAATAGAGTTTGTAGACACCTTTTGTGAGAAAAATAACTCGTTGAGATCACCATCATGGTCCCCTTGTAGAAACTTATGAAGGACAAAACAGTCACGGGCATATTTCACCTGGGCTGAAGACTTTGTGGTAGTCTTTCTACAAACAAGACGAGTTGATGGACAGTCTTTCAAATGCTTTGCATTATCGTATAAAATTGCACGGTACCATGCAATTTTACTTTCCGAGTTACCGGCGAGCTGTAGCAGTGTCGTAATAGAGACATCTTTGGGTAGACCAAAAAGAGCGCTGTCAAACGCACTTGACTCATCTACTTGGGAGCCACATATACTGTTACTAAACCTTTTGTACCTTGTTATTTAGACACCACGCCGTTAACATGCGACACTGAAGAAATACGGGCGGGTCTTCCTGTCGTTCTATCACATGAACCTAGCATACAACACCACTAGACACCACACATGTATGTAAAGTCTTATGTGTATTTTACAGTCGCGTCCCCATTGCTGGGGCACTTAACTAACATCCTAAGTGAGCACTGTTCTATCACATGAACCTAGCATACAACATACACTATACACCACACAAGTATGTAAAGTCCAATGTGCATTTTACAGTCGCGTCCTCATTGCTGGGGCACTTAAATAACATCCTAAGGGAGCACAGTTCTATCACATGAACCTAGCATACAACATACACTATACACCACACAAGTATGTAAAGTCCTATAAGTGTACATTGTATTTTACAGTCGCGTCCTCACTGCTGGGGCACTTAAATAACATCCTAAGTGAGCACTGTTCTATCACATGAACCTAGCATACAACACACACTATACACCACACAAGTATGTAAAGTCAAATGTGTATTTTACAGTCGCGTCCTCATTGCTGGGGCACTTAACTAACATCCTAAGTGAGCACTGTCTTGTCACATAAACCTAACATACAACAAACATTCGCAAATAGGAAAACACTCTAGGAACAGAAAACCATCACTACCCACAAACACAATACACATACACGTCCCAACCAACCCCCAGGGATATAGGACCCCGCCCCAGCCCTCACCCTTTTCTTCTTACTACCCTCCCACCAGCTATACCCTCCAACCACCTACCCACAAAACCCATATACCAAATTGTTCCCAGCACCATTCGGCCTGCAACAAACCCTGCTAACATGTTTTGTATCATAATCACCCCGCATCCATCACTACTTCTTCTCCACCACAGTACTAAATCCACACTCTACGTATCACAACTATATAGTAAAACGTCGGAGTGTGTACAGACTAGTAATGTCGGAATTGTGTGGCTCTAAAGAAAGTATGGACATTTGGCAAAGAGGACAGTGCATATTATGGCAGAGACATCGAAGGAAGCTTACAAGCGAGGACACCAAAAATAAGACATCAGCACTTAAAACTAACCACTAACACATAGTCCGTCGGATGGGACTTAAAACGGTGCCCCGTGTACATGTAAGAATGTCCAACTTGCACGATAAAAATCACTTTGCGGTCTTTCGTTGAAGAGTAGGTGTGATAACGCCGGACCCAGAGGATAGTTTTTTTTAGGTCAGTACTTTATTTTTCATATCATTTGATAGATATTTAGGCGGACGTCAAAAACTTCGATAGACCAAATTTATAGGGTAGGGTCATCTCTCTCCTTCTCATCTTCGATAGGATAGGCGTAACTGCTACTAAACAGTGCCAGGTTAGGATTCATTCGGAATCGGGGAGTCGTCTCAAAAATTACCCAGAAGTTCTCCAACCGACTCCCTTCTCTTCTTTCCCACTCTCTCCGTTTACTCCATACTGTACCCACTCTACTCAATTTCCTATCTGTTCTCGTCAGCTGAAAGGCCGTAAGGCCTTAATAGCGGACGTAAAACCCATAAATAAATAAATAAATAAATAAATAAATGTTACAAATTAAAATTAGACAATTTCATTATAACTTTAGTCCCTGGCCCCAAGTACATGTATGCTACCCGTGAGGGAGATTGGACGATAATTAAAATAGTACTATGCAATTTATAAATTGAATAATGCTATGGCAAGTTTCAAAGCAATACGAAAATAAATGCTAATGAAATTAATGATTATTTCTTTCCTCTCGAGAATCTGTCTGAAGATTTTCGAGCCGCTTGTTATCGCAGTCCGGGAACGGGAATGGCGTACAATATTTCACCCCAATGTTGCAATCCAGTACCGTTACAAGCGTTCAGAAGACCTCGATTATGCCTGACGAAGCAGACAACACAACATTCTGTGACGTGTTTCTCAAAACATTACAGAAAGGGCAAAGAAACAGCTGATTTAAGTTTCCATATTTAGACATTGTGCCATATCCCTTGGTTGTGAACTGAAAGGGATATCGGAATTTCCAGAAACCAGTTGATTATCTCATCATTAATGCAAAACACAGGTGTGTACCTTGTTAAGAAAACACGATTAATCATTTGTTTACATATCGTTGGTCTTCTGCACACGACGTAAACAACACAAATCAGTCACGGTTGAGGTATGTCGATAGCTTCTAAGAGGGAACATATCACTGCATGGAACATTTTCTTGTGCTTATCACAAGTTAATCAATGTCGCTAAAAGTGTGCTACAGTAGGTGTCAATTAACTGTGTTCGTTTTTGCAGTGGGGTGTAAGTTACATGTACAGAATGTGTTGTTTCGTTAACTTGTATTACATAATAGATTTAAACATTTAACTGTTACTAGATGTTAGTAGGCACACTGTCGGTATTGATACAATTTGTGACATATCGTGTCGTCCATATGGCAGTGAGTGGGTGCTAACACTGTACAAAATTGTACATTGATACTCCAGTAGGAAATCGTTGACAAATGTCGTATCAAGTTACATAATAATAAGCCCTACTTTACAGTACAGTAATATTTCCTAAAAAAGGCACAGAAGATTTTGAGCAGTGAAGTCAAGGTAATGGCCTACCAGTCACTTGCCTGCCCCTAGGTTGAGTAAGCCACATTCAAAGACATATATATATGACGCTGGTACAATAAGTCTTAATTATTTCTGACATTTAATCAATGTAGATATTCATCATCAATGCCAGGCTGATATAAAGAAAGTTGATAAAATATCAGAATAATTCAAACCATGTGCTTCCAACTGAGACTCCCGTACACAGAACAAGAAATGATCCAACTGCGATATGAAAAGAGGAAGATGTCAAAAAATAAAAATAAACCATGCTACAGTACCTTAGTACCTTAGGCTATCCTATTTTACAAGATCGTGTGAAAGAACAGGGAAAAACACATTCCTGCCGAGTTCCCACACAGGAATTGAATCTGGGTTCCGATGTGATAAGCCACGACTCTACCTCCTGAGCCAATTAAGAAGCATATTACTCTGTCAGGCTCAGCTGAATGACCATAACTGAACTAACAACAAATTTAAATGATAATCCTGGGCGAAACCGGTAGACCAAATAAATATCCAAGAACCCTCAAATCCTGTTGCTTGTTGCGATTGAATTCTAACGATAAATGATAATTTGTTCCATGCACCAAATGGAATGCTCTTTTTGCACCATGGGTCTCTGGTGATATTGATGTGATAGAATGTTCTGGTACCATTGGTATTTGACGTGATATCTTTTATTGGTTCTAGTAACTTTATCCCTGGCCGTAGTTTTGCCATTCTTATCTTTTTACATACCCATCAAAATTTGACTGGAGTATTATGGTATGGCATCATATTCCTTTGTCCTTCCATTAATTTTTTTTTGTCCGGATATCTGTTCCTACATTATTTTTTCGGATGCAATAATGAATGCATTTCATTTGTCATGGGAGATGCATATATTGTAATTATTCTTTTGCTAAGCAGTACTCGTGTTACTAAAGTTGAGGGCTTGTATATATATCACATTCATACATCCCGTAATTTACGGTAAAATACAGCTTGTAGCAGATTTTGAAAGTCAAAAAGTACCATTCAACTTTCTGTATATGATAACATGTCTCACAAACTTTCTAAATGTGTATTAAGCCTTCCTGTTTACCTGTTTTCTAGCAAGTTTATAATAATATCTCTATGTTTTCTGTTAATTTAAGGTGCTGAAGTTTGTTGGGTGGTATGAGAGAGGAAGAAGATCAATGTTTCACCAGTCACAGTTGGTGGATGGTAAGCTGCCGGTGTTTGTGTTTCCATCGTCTCTGACATTTTACTCCGATGACCAGTCCACACACAAGCAGGTTCTTACCCTCTACAACCCATACGACTTTCCGCTCAGATTCAAAGGTAAAGATAATTCATTCACGCATTCGTCACTTACATTGCTGAAAGCAAATTTCTGGCTAATATGTATGAAAAACACATTGTTATTCCCGGACTTTGTTCTTCTTGATATAAAGAACTTAGGTGTTAAATTCTATATTGAACCTTTCAATCAAGGTCATCTCATTCTATGAATGTCATCTATTTCAGTCCCCAATGTAACAATTCTTTGTACAAAATGTATATAAACCCCTATAAGACTTTTCTCTGCTTTGCTGGGTGACCTTTATAGACAGGTTTGTACATTGTTGCTACCAAAATATTTTTTCCAAAATTTATTATTCATTCATTTCTGTGAAAATCTGAGTAGGTCGTATTGTAGATTCAAATACATGTAATGTCTTAATTACCAAAGTCATAAGCTTATTAACATGTAGGCACTTTTAAAAATATGTATACAAATGTAATGATATGATGACTGAAATGATTTTATGTAATTCATTTATTAGCTTAATTACAGAGTAATTGGACTCAGATTGCACTTGTACATATATTGCTTATTCTGTGGACATTTATGTTAAGTTTTTTTAACAATTGCAGTGCTATGTACTACTCCGAGAAAATACACAGTGGTGGAGGCAGAAGGCACAATCAAGGAGAAATGTTGCTGTGATATGTAAGTAGGGGTCTCGTAGAAATGTAGGTAAAGCTGGTGTGATACTGGAGGTCTCATAGAGACTTCGGTCAATGCAAGCTGGTGTGATACTGGAGGTCTCATAAAAATGTATTAAAGTTGGTGTGATACTAGAGGTCTCGTAGAGACTTTGGTAAAGTTGGTGTGATACTGGAGGTCTCATAGAAATGTATTAAAGCTGGTGTGATACTGGAGGTCTCATAGAGACTTTGGTCAAGCTGGTGTGATACTGGAGGTCTCTAAGAGACTTTGGTCAATGCAAGCTGGTGTGATAATAACTGATACTGGAGGTCTCTAAGAGACTTTGGTAAAGCTGGTGTGATACTGGAGGTCTCATAGAAATGTATTAAAGCTGGTGTGATACTGGAGGTCTCATAGAAATGTATTAAAGCTGGTGTGATACTGGAGGTCTCATAGAGACTTTGGTAAAGTTGGTGTGATACTGGAGGTCTCATAGAGACTTTGGTCAAGCTGGTGTGATACTGGAGGTCTCTAAGAGACTTTGGTCAATGCAAGCTGGTGTGATACTGGAGGTCTCATAGAGACTTTGGTAAAGTTGGTGTGATACTGGAGGTCTCTAAGAGACTTTGGTCAAGCTGGTGTGATACTGGAGGTCTCTAAGAGACTTTGGTCAATGCAAGCTGGTGTGATACTGGAGGTCTCTAAGAGACTTTGGTCAATGCAAGCTGGTGTGATAATAACTGATACTGGAGGTCTCATAGAGACTTTGGTAAAGTTGGTGTGATACTGGAGGTCTCATAGAGACTTTGGTCAAGCTGGTGTGATACTGGAGGTCTCATAGAGACTTTGGTACAGTTGGTGTGATACTGGAGGTCTCATAGAGACTTTGGTAAAGTTGGTGTGATACTGGAGGTCTCATAGAAATGTATTAAAGCTGGTGTGATACCGGAGGTCTCATAGAGACTTTGGTCAAGCTGGTGTGATACTGGAGGTCTCATAGAGACTTTGGTAAAGTTGGTGTGATACTGGAGGTCTCATAGAGACTTTGGTAAAGTTGGTGTGATACTGGAGGTCTCATAGAGACTTTGGTAAAGTTGGTGTGATACTGGAGGTCTCTAAGAGACTTTGGTCAATGCAAGCTGGTGTGATAATAACTGATACTGGAGGTCTCATAGAGACTTTGGTAAAGCTGGTGTGATACTGGAGGTCTCATAGAGACTTTGGTAAAGTTGGTGTGATAATGGAGGTCTCATAGAAATGTATTAAAGCTGGTGTGATACTGGAGGTCTCATAGAGACTTTGGTAAAGTTGGTGTGGTACTGGAGGTCTCTAAGAGACTTTGGTCAAGCTGGAGTCACAGATACAGTAAAGTTGCTGGACATCCACATTTTAGCTCCTTTTTTTCTGCTGTATTCTAAAAGCCTCTGACCCCAGCCGCTGAATTCCTGAAAAAATCATTAATGTTGCTAATATTTGCATTTTGTGTTTTGGCTTTGGATACCACATAGAGTATAACATCAAATATTATATGTGGCGCCATTTTCCTTTTTATTCCCATTTAGTGATATCTCTTAATGAATAAGCTATATCATTAAATGTGAATAAAAAGTACAACGGTGTCCCTGGATTGCCTAATACCGTATATCGGGTTTTTTTTAGCGTATGCCAAATTTCGTGTTTTCTGTGCAAAATGACACGTTTTATTTTTAGCGTTTTCACAACGTGTAATTCAAATTTTAGCCTACATATGTTTCATATACAAAAACAAAACAAAAAAACGAAGAAGTACAGTAATAATAATTTATCTACACGTTTGTTGGCTTCAGCAAACTCAGGTCTGTCCCTGACCGGATTTTCTTTGTCCTTCCGTGTAACGGTTACAAATCGTAGCATGGCCATGTTTCACTTGGCAATGCCACTCTCGTTATGATTTCAAATAGATCTATACAAAGGACAAAACATATGGTCAACTGTGAGTACATTTTTATTGAATAAAACAGTGCAGTCGAGTCACGGCCAAATAAGCACACCTGTACACGGCATGTGTAAACAGGTGATCGGTTCATGACAACACACCTACAAGGGAGCTAACTCTTACTGTAAAATATGACCAATTTTAGTGATATCTTATAATTCAGGTCGCGAAAATAGCGAAAATTAGACACTCGCTAAAAAAAACGATATACGGTATCTCAACTTCCAGTCATCAGAATTCCTGCTGTGTATATCGACATGACAAGTTGTTGTTTCTGTGTTTCAGTGTGATAAGACATATAGATATATGTATCAACAATGAGGGAATCAAAGATAAGTTTCGGATCCAGGTTGTAGAGCATGGACAGAAAAAAATACTCGGTAAGTCAACAAGTTCAGTGTTTGAAATCTCTGGATTTTTTAATCCATTTGAAGATTTGTCATGTCCTGTGATAAACTGTATGGATTAGGACATTTTAAATAACATCTTAGCTTGTCTGGTCCAAGTAGGAAAACATTTCTCGAAACTAAACTGTCTAATTGATGATATCAATCTGTCATTGTAGGAAGGAAGGAGGTGATATCTGTCCTGCTCCCAAAGAAGGAGAGCTCACCTCCACCTGCCGAAGATAACTTCATGTCCATGCATGTACCAGGACGAGGAAGGGAAACTATCCAGCCTACCAGTTCCTCTCGTCATGGTAATGATACAGCCTTCATTTACAATTAATAAAACTGCATCATATAATTGTTTCATATTCCAAGGTCCCTTCAGTGATGCTGTAGATAATTGTGTTGAAATCTCGACAGGAAGCTGGGAAAATATAAGTTGGCCAAAACAAACGTTAAAATATAGAACACCTTTCTATAATTTAACATATGTTTTGGCTTGTGTAAATGTAACCCTGGTAAATACTAGCCGCAATATACCGCTCGGCTAGAGAGATCTTCTCTTTAGCTCGATCGGTTGAGCGTAAGACTAGTAAGCCAGAGGTCCCGGGTTCGATCCCTAGCGGAGGCAGTGATTTAAATTTAATTAATCCTGCACTCTGTTACATTGGCGCCCATGTAGGGACCCGGGGAAAATACTCCGGATTGCTCCACAAGCATCGCTGTTACTCCTGGAAACTCGAGGACGAGTTCTTTCCTGGAGGGGGAGTATGTAACCCTGGTAAATACTAGCCGCAATATACCGCTCAGCTAGAGAGATCTTCTCTTTAGCTCGATCGGTTGAGCGTAAGACTAGTAAGCCAGAGGTCCCGGGTTCGATCCCTAGCGGAGGCAGTGATTTAAATTTAATTAATCCTGCACTCTGTTACATAAACTTATTCTCTATCAAATTTGGTAATTTATAGATATTGGATAAGTTGGAAAGATCAATCTGATTTGGAAAATTGTAGATATTGGATAATTTGGAAAGATCAGTCAGATTTGGAAAATAGTAGATACATTGTATTTAATAATTTGGAAAAATCTTCAGACTTGGTAAATTGCAGATATTGGTTAATTTGGAAAGTTCTTTATACAGAGTTAACTGTAGGTATACATGTACATGATAAATGATCCTTTTTTTCTTCATGTCGATAGACAAGTCTTCAGGTCACCTATGAATTTCATGAATGAGATTACCTAGTATAGTTTTGATAAAAAGATGAAGTCTGAATAGAAATATGACTATTCGTAATTTTAAATATACATTGTATTTGTTTCTTTTATTAAATATTGACCCAGTAACAACTTTTAAAAAAAGGGTTATGTACATGTAAAATCAGATGAAAATTTTGAAAAAAAAAGTTCAGGGAAATTTAGAGAAATAGTGGGGAGATAGTCTGACAATCATGTACCAACAATATTGATAAATGCATCATGTAGCCTGATGTTGCAGAACAATAAGTATCATGTGAACGTATTTGTTGTAGGTCCAGATGGAAATGTGCGGACAGGAGGAGGTCCCAGTCTCATCATCCTTCTGGCTGCAGTGACTTGTATCCTAGCCCTGATGTTACCTACTCACGGTGTGGATGGTGATACCAATCTCCCGGGATATCTCCATCTGTCACTTCACCAGAAACTTATAGCAGCTTATATACTAGGTAGGTCACTTCTAAATCCTCAATTAAATCTGTCTTTAAATGATCTTGTTATACCCCCTCCCATGTAAAGAGACGTATATAGCAATCTCTTTGTATATCTTATGATCTTCTGGACAGATTTACCAGTAGTTCATCATCTCACCAAAACATTTCACCATCAAGTTCTAAACCGGATTGTACTTTGGTGGTTATTTCCTGTCTTTAAAAATTGTTGACAGCAAATGATTTGTTAGATTGTTGTTTGTTGTTACATCAAACAGAATATCATCAGCTGCTGAAAAAATCCTACCAAAATACTAACAGTAACAAATGTTACAATGCAAAAGGAGACCAGCTTTAGTCAGCTCCATTTTGTTGTCTTGCCTGTGACAGAAAGTTATCAAAGAGAGACTTAAGTGTTACTTTCTGTCAACATTTCACTTTAAAGTTTTGTGTATAGATCTATTTCTTAGAAAGTCCAACTTTAATAACCAAACTTGATATAGTTAGATGACATAGTAGAACATGTCAACACAGCTTTCATGTCATCCATAATTAATTGATGGTCCAGTAACCCTGAAATTAGATAAATGGGATACTAGGGATGCTGGAAGTCTAGACTTTTTAACCCTAGTTCTACCAATTCAATATTGAGTCTGAGCGAGAAAACAAAGTGGCTGACATGCCGCCATCTTGGATTTTGAGAGGTCTTTGGTTTTTATAGGACTTGGAAAGGACCTAGAAGCAAGGCTTTAGCCTTGGAAAGCCTTTAAATTGGTGAAATGGCCTTTAAAGGCCCAAAATTTTACTTAGATGCTTTGAATCTGGGAATATAAGCCTTGAATTTGATAAAATAGGCGTTGTATATAGTTTCTGTATAAAGTTAATTTGCATTTTGGCAGATCAATGTACATGAGAGGCATGGTGTAGTTAACCACTACCAGTGGGTTGTTGAAGCAGATTTGAAATATGACACCTTCTGTGCAGTTTGTAGGAGACTGATAGTTGTTTAAAAACTGACTTGAGAAGTGCTGAACATCATCTTTATGCTACCTTGGCTGGTAACACGTATCAGCGGGCATGCATTTGAACAGATCATAATTCTGTAATATAAAACTGATGAGCATTACAGGGACAAAATAAACATATTCAAAAGGGTTTATGTCTTTGGCATATATCTGTAAATAGTTTTTGAAGGCCTTAAATTTACTTGAAAAAGCCCTAAAAAGGCCTTAAATTTCATAGGCCATTTCCTGTATAAATTGTGATTTTGTTATCACTATTTCTCAAAAAGTACGAGAGGAATATTTCTCAAAATACACAGGTAGGTTCCCCTTGGTTCCTGTTGTGTCCAGTTAATTTTGAGTCTGATCAGGAAGATAAAAGGGCCGACATGCAGCCATCTTGGATTTTGACAGTTGAAGTTTGTCATTGCTATTTCTTGAAAAGTATTGGAGTGGTTATTCTCAAACTTAACATGTAGATGCAATTTAGTCCCTTGTTGTGCCATCTCAATGTTGAGTTTGATAAAGAAAACAAAATGGCTCACAGGCAGCCATCTAGGATTTTTGACTGCAAGTTTATTATTGCACTTCTTGATAAGTACTTGAGAGATACTTTTCAAACTTCAAATGTAGGTTCCTCTTGGTTGTAGCTTTACCAATTCAATTTTGTGTCTGATCAGAAAAACAAGATGGCCAACATGAAGCCATCTTGGAGTTTGATAGTTTAAGTTTGTTATTGCTATACATCTATTTAAGTTCTTCGTAGATCATTTTCATATGAAGGTTTTCCTAAATTTCATTTATACATATTTGGAAAAAGAAGTATACTTTACAGTTGAAATGAAAATGGTGAAATTCAGCCAGATTATTTAACATGCTGGTTATCCAATTAGCAAATAGTCCTAAGATAATTTGTTTATTATGAATGAAGGTAATCACCCACTCAACCTAGGGTTAAAGTGTTGTGACATTTGTATATGTTGGGAATGTTGGGATACATCACTCACACAAGGAATGCCATGACACTTCCCTACTACCACTGGCAATACAATCCTATGTCTGTGGTGGAGGTCCTGGGAATTACTGTCTGTACGTACGATAATAGGGAATTACTGAATCTAAATATAAAAATTCTCATTATTTTATACATATCTAGATGTTAGAATATTGACAGTTAAAATTAATCTATCTATATATATAAACGATATACATTAAAATTGCTCACATCTAAAATACAACAAATGTACTGTTAAATCATAATAAATTGATAAGTCCCCAAGAAATCCTGTTTCGTTTACAGCAATCTTTATAATCTGGATTGATGTCCAAATCAGCCAAATGATTTGGTTGTAGTCTTATCTCATTTATCTTTTCTACGGTCATATTGAGTAAAAACTTATATTTTGTAGTATAAATGTGAAATACAGGGTAATAATATTAAATGTACATATGTAACATGAAAGCTATGATTATGTCCCTTTGATTGATAGGTTTTGATCTCAGACCAAGTAGGGATTTTTTCAATTGGAATGACAAATTTTCCTACTTTTAAATGTATTCTTATCTTAAAGCATGTTGTCTATTAACTGAGCCTTGAACAGCCAGCTTTGGTTGTCATTGTTTATTGTAAATTTGCAGGGGAACCGTTCAGTGCTGATTTCATTGCCTCCCATAGGGTACAGTTTGATTTGAACTAAGGCAGGTTATACATACTACAACATGGTCTTTGGATGGAAGTCATTTAATGGTGAATTATTGCTTGCTTCATCGCTACAATTATGGTATCATAATGGAAATAAGCTGGATGGTATTTAGTTCTTTAAGTCACAGTTCTATCTAGTTAGTTTATAATACTATAATATACATTTGTAAATATGTATCGGGGACGAAAGGGGACATTTTATGTCTATGTATCCTGACTGGAGGAAAGATAGCATGGAGCCCTACACTGAGTGGAAGAGAGGATACATGGAGCCCTACCCTGAGTGGAGGAGAGGAGACATGTAGTCCTAATCTGAGTGGAGGAGAGGGGACATGGAGTCCTAACCTGAGTGGAGGAGAGGAGACATGGAGTCCTAATCTGAGTGGAGGAGAGGAGACATGGAGTCCTAATCTGAGTGGAGGAGAGGAGACATGGAGTCCTAATCTGAGTGGAGGAGAGGGGACATGGAGTCCTAACCTGAGTGGAGGAGAGGAGACATGGAGTCCTAACCTGAGTGGAGGAGAGGGGACATGGAGTCCTACCCTGAGTGGAGGAGAGGAGACATGGAGTCCTAATCTGAGTGGAGGAGAGGAGACATGGAGTCCTACCCTGAGTGGAGGAGAGGGGACATGGAGTCCTAATCTGAGTGGAGGAGAGGAGACATGTAGTCCTTATCTGAGTGGAGGAGAGGAGACATGGAGTCCTAATCTGAGTGGAGGAGAGGAGACATGGAGTCCTAATCTGAGTGGAGGAGAGGGGACATGGAGTCCTAACCTGAGTGGAGGAGAGGGGACATGTAGTCCTAATCTGAGTGGAGGAGAGGGGACATGGAGTCCTAACCTGAGTGGAGGAGAGGAGACATGGAGTCCTAACCTGAGTGGAGGAGAGGAGACATGGAGTCCTAATCTGAGTGGAGGAGAGGGGACATGGAGTCCTAACCTGAGTGGAGGAGAGGAGACATGGAGTCCTAACCTGAGTGGAGGAGAGGGGACATGGAGTCCTACCCTGAGTGGAGGAGAGGAGACATGGAGTCCTAACCTGAGTGGAGGAGAGGAGACATGGAGTCCTACCCTGAGTGGAGGAGAGGAGACATGGAGTCCTAATCTGAGTGGAGGAGAGGGGACATGGAGTCCTACCCTGAGTGGAGGAGAGGAGACATGGAGTCCTAATCTGAGTGGAGGGGAGGGGATCGAGTCTTACTCTGAGTGGAGGGGAGGAGACATGGAGTCCTAATCTGAGTGGAGGAGAGGAGACATGGAGTCCTAATCTGAGTGGAGGGGAGGGGATCGAGTCTTACTCTGAGTGGAGGGGAGGAGACATGGAGTCCTAATCTGAGTGGAGGAGAGGGGACATGGAGTCCTCCCCTGAGTGGAGGAGAGGAGACATGGAGTCCTACCCTGAGTGGAGGAGAGGAGACATGGAGTCCTACCCTGAGTGGAGGAGAGGAGACATGGAGTCCTAATCTGAGTGGAGGAGAGGAGACATGGAGTCCTACCCTGAGTGGAGGAGAGGAGACATGGAGTCCTAACCTGAGTGGAGGAGAGGGGACATGGAGTCCTAATCTGAGTGGAGGAGAGGAGACATGGAGTCCTAACCTGAGTGGAGGAGAGGAGACATGGAGTCCTACCCTGAGTGGAGGAGAGGAGACATGGAGTCCTACCCTGAGTGGAGGAGAGGAGACATGGAGTCCTACCCTGAGTGGAGGAGAGGAGACATGGAGTCCTACCCTGAGTGGAGGAGAGGAGACATGTAGTCCTAATCTGAGTGGAGGAGAGGAGACATGGAGTCCTACCCTGAGTGGAGGAGAGGGGACATGGTGTCCTAACCTGAGTGGAGGAGAGGAGACATGTAGTCCTAATCTGAGTGGAGGAGAGGAGACATGGAGTCCTACCCTGAGTGGAGGAGAGGGGACATGGTGTCCTAACCTGAGTGGAGGAGAGGAGACATGGAGTCCTACCCTGAGTGGAGGAGAGGAGACATGGAGTCCTAATCTGAGTGGAGGAGAGGAGACATGGAGTCCTACCCTGAGTGGAGGAGAGGGACATGGAGCCCTACCCTGAGTGGAGGAGAGGGGACATGGAGTCCTAATCTGAGTGGAGGAGAGGAGACATGGAGTCCTAATCTGAGTGGAGGAGAGGGGACATGGTGTCCTAACCTGAGTGGAGGAGAGGGGACATGGAGCCCTAACCTGAGTGGAGGAGAGGGGATATTGAGTCTTACCCTGAGTGGAGGGAAGGGGATGTCATGTCATATCCTGAGTGTGGAGGGGAGGGGACATGGAGTCTACCCTGATCAGGAGTGGTCCTCAAGGGGAATGGAGTCCTTCACCTAAGTAGGGGAGAGGGGACAAGGAGTCCTACTTTGGGTGGAGGAGAGAACACATGGAGTCCTGTCCTGAGAGGAGAAGGCCCTTAGGATCCTAACCTGAATGTAGAAGGGACATGGAATCCCACCCTGAGTGAAGGAGAGGGGACATTGAGCCCTTATCCTGAGTTTGGGAAGGGGACATGGAACCCTACTCTGAATGGAGGAGAGGGGTACATGGAGCCCTAATCCCTAGTGGAAGAGAGGGGACATGGTGACATTATCCTGAGTGGGGAGGGGCAGTCGCACAGAGACCTACACTGAGTGGGGGAGGGGGCATGGAGTCCTACCCTAAGTGGAAGAGAGGGGTATGAAGTCTTACCCTGAGTGGGTGATAGGGGACATGGAGCCCTTATCTTGAGGGGAGGGGAGGGGACATTGAGTCAAACCCTTAGTGGAAGAGAGGGATATGAAGTCTTACCCTGAGTTGGTGATAGGGGGATATGGAGCCCTTATCTTGAGGGGAGGGGAGGGGACATTGAGTCAAACCCTTAGTGGAAGAGAGGGATATGAAATCTTACCCCAGCTGACTAGAGGGACTAGAGAGAAGGGGAGTTGAAGTCCAGCTGAATTTTAAATGGGAACGGTTTTTTTGTCCAGAAATAAGTTGGAAGAACAAAGAGTCTTATTTTAGAATTCGAAGGAGAAAGCATAGGGCCTATATACAGTTGGTATTTTTGTTTTGTTTTATGTAATATTAAAAATTAACTATCTCTGCAAAATACGGACATGGATTTTCAAATATACATTCATGTTGTATTCTTTGTATCTATTTGTGGAGTTCTGCTGTATGTTACTATACAAATTCTTATATATGTGATACATGTTCTGGGAAATAAATCACATTACATTGTGGTTGTGCTTCCGACTAGACACCCATAACATGTATAGTGAAATCCTATAATACTGAAATATGAAGATTGTCAATATATGCATGAATTATTCAGAGTATGAAAGTAATGCTTTTCTGATCACACAGATACTACACCGACAATGAGGATCAGGTGACTATCACTCATCCTCACTGGACAATATTTCCTTGTCATTATCATGGATTCAAAGGTCAAATTTATCTCAGTACAACAGACATTAAGTCCACAGTGAGACCTGTATTGATCACTACCTGTCTATAAAGACTGTCTGCATGTACATAAAAATACATATGTACTCATCAGAATGCTACAACACCTTGTTAGGATCTATTTAGTAGATCAAATGGTATACAGTCAAACCTGTCTATAAAGGACACCAAAGGGACATATCAAAAGTGCCCTTTATAGACAGGTGTCCTTTATAAGGAGGTTAATTATTCAGTAAATTGTAAGGAGTGGGTCTGATGAGTCTGTCCTTATAGATAAGTGTCTTTTATATAGAAGTGTCCTTTATACAGAGGTTAACTATATAGTAGATTGGAAGGAGTGGGTCTGATGAGTCTGTCCTTTATAGACAGGCGTCCTTTATATAGAGGTGTCCTTTATAACAGGTTTAACTGTATTTATTGTGAAAGAGACCTCAATCATAAAATATATACCCCTGATTATGTGTTTTGCCTGTTTGTTTGCTAGAAATGAATTTTAGAATTTTATTTTTTAACTTCTTAAGTTTGAGTTTTATGAATTTCTCTTTGTGAACATCCTATTATATTGTAGTTTGACTCGAAATGACTCCCATCGTCAATGGGCAATAAAACAGTACAAAAATCACAATCATACCTTCATAACATGCATTAATTGTAGCATGAAAAAACATCTACAGGAGGTCCTATAATCAATAGCATTTTACAACATGAAGTGGGATAAAACGTGATTATTCTCTCCATGTAGGAGTACTTAAGGAAATATTGTAAGCTAAAACAGTTGCTGATAGATGGATTTGATTGTAGGAGATGCATCAATATGTCTGCTGATTTAGATTCTACAGTTAGAAGTCTGGGTTAGATCACTGTCCACTGTGCATGCAATGATTCAGGAAGGAAGAACAATTACACAGACCTGTATTCATAAGTTTTATATTGTGGTGAAAATTAAAAGGCAGAAAAATACTAAATGAAAAAAAGTGTGTGGAAAAAAAGTGTGTGGAAAAAAAGTGTGTGAAAATGAATAGGAGGATTATACACGTGTCTGAAAATGCAGCAGAAATGTGTTCAATTTAAAATCATTTTACCTTTCTTCATTGATTTATGATTAAATTTGAGCATTTACTAGACATTATACTAAATCTTTAATGGAACATTCTAAATTTGGCTTCTTTGTTGTCAGACTGATAGAATGTGTGTACATGATCAGACTTGGTGTTTGACTTTTTGTAGGACCAATCACAGGTTTATAGATCCCAGCTCCTTCAGTATCTTTCTGTGTATGTGTGCAGGTCTGACATGTCTGGCCTTAATCCTCTATTCTCTTGTAAATTTTGAAATATTTCAGAAACTACTACTGATCAATTAAGCTGGGACTCTTTGACATTTCAATAATGTGATATATTTTCTTACAACAGATTCACAGTATAGTACTTAAAAGTATAAGAAAAAAGAGATTCCTTGAAATTCTTTTTGAAAGTACTATTGTTGAACAATCACAGAATTTCCAATAAAATTAATGCAGTATTATTAATAAGTACCTTATAACACATGTTTTCTCATAATGAATATATTGTTAGAAATACACATGGAATGCTCCCTTCTATGATTATGTATTCTGTTTTCACAATTTATGTGAATATTGGAAGTTTAATTCCACCATATTCACATTTTTTTTTCAAGTAACACCTTTGCCAACAACAACAATGCCACTACAAAGTTATACATAATCAATTTTGTGTGGAGAGCTTATGAGAGTCTTCTTCTTAAACAAGCTATGTTACACGACCACATGTAGGAACTCTGAAGGATTTTAGGGACCTAGTCTTAATAAATATCTAATGTATAAAACTGTAAATCAGGTGAGCTGTCAAGCTGTACAGACATCCTGATAAAGTTGATATTCAACAAGGAAGTTGCTCAAACATTTGTATTATCTAAAAATATAACCAGTGTATTGATTTTAATAAAACATTTTGTGTGAGGATTTTCTCACTCGCAGTTGGTGCGTTATGTCTGTGGTCGGAAATTAATTTCAGATCAATAAATCTGTTGTGGATGTTTCATGTTGTTTTAAATATTGATACTTTATTTCATACTTCTGAAGCTTCAGCTTAGTAAATCATAAACTACACATGATAACATTAATATTTCAGCAGGTCTCTGTTAAACCTAAAGAGCACACTTCAAGGCAGCTATCGCAGGTGCATTGCCATGCAATGAA
This sequence comes from Pecten maximus, assembly GCF_902652985.1. Taxonomy (NCBI): domain Eukaryota; kingdom Metazoa; phylum Mollusca; class Bivalvia; order Pectinida; family Pectinidae; genus Pecten; species Pecten maximus. Next base: position 6,737,635 of record NC_047028.1, on the reverse strand, counting down.
ATATCAGGAAAATATCAAATTTTTTAACACATTTTGCTTCCAGATGCCCAATCCTTGTGTTGTTTACTTTATTTGACAGTGTCCAGCTTGACCACGGCAATTCTTTCCTATAATTAGCCCTGTCTAAAGAAAATATTTTAGAGAGTGACAGCTGGATAATGTAGAAAGCAGGCAATATTGGTTTGGGTGAACATTTGTATGCCGTAACTTCTACTTCTAAATGATAATGACCAACTTCAACAAGTTGAAGACAATGTCATGAGAGAGAGAAAAAGTGATGCAGTCATTTCCTAGAAAGCCAAAAAAGATGTATATATAGGTATTAATTAATTTTGGGGGATATATACTGACAGGAGGGCAGTCTTAAAGGATGCAGCTGTTGGACAGGAGGATACGATATCTGGTGGGATCTTGTTCCACTCAGATATTGTACATGGAAAAAATGATTGTTTACTGACCATGGTTTTGCAGTGTGGTAGTTGAAATGATTTGTGATGGGTATGCCTTGATTGCCTGTTTGTTGGTGTCAGTCTATTGTGTTGGCTGATGGCTACTTGGCTGTTGATAATTTTGTCTTGAGTCTCCATCATAATGCCCAAGATTCCAGTACCTTGGCTTTAAACATTAATTCCATTTTAACATGTTTACCTGTTTCTCCATGTTCAGAGAGTGTTAATTAAGTGTACAGCAAAGTTTCTGACAGCGGTGACTTCCTCAATATTTTAGGCACCAACCTGAAGATGGAGATCTTAATGAATAAATATGTCGTCTGTAGTGTTTCAATCATATTGTGGCATTGTTTCTTTCTTCTTCACATAAGAAACCTTGATGGCAGGATCATGGTGACAGCTGGTTTAGGTCAGTGTAATTTTAAGAGTGAAAACAATAACTGTGTTTTGAGATTTGAAGAGATATATTGTAATATTTTACAAGTTGATTTGTTAATAGCACAATGTGGAGTAGAGCCAATTCTTTGTGAGAGTTGTAATCACCATGATTATACACAATTCTAATCCTATTTTAATGCATGGGTGGTTAAATGTTGTTTTCCAATATTTTGAACTGCAGAGTGTCTTTTAAATGAATGACCTTGGCCTTCTTTAAGATCATAGGATCAAATGTTTTACAATACATGTATTTGAATTTTTTTAATAACATAGAGAATCATGCAGGGTTCTGATACTGCAGCTACTACAAGGAGAACCCACCTCAAAATGACCGTGGCTGTTCAGGGGTGATAAACCCAACAAACAAACGTAACTGATACTGGGCATGTTGCATACTTGGATAGCAGGGCACCAAGTTTGTTGAAATTCATGACCATAATCTGCTTTCAAGGTCTGATGTTAGGTGGTGAACTCAGACTTGTTGTTGTCCTGTCCATCTAATGCCAGACTTTGTTGAAGTCCAATTTTGTTCCTGGAACAAGCTAGCATTGGCCTTCCGGCAGTCCTGTCTAGATTAGGCAGGCCTTTTCTGTTTGCTGACAATTCTCAATTGATAATCAATTGTGGAGAGAATCTCATGGTTATGAGGTCACAAAACATTTTGGCTGAGTTATCTATAATGCCTTGTCAGAGCTCAAATAAAATTGAATCTAGGAGTTTATCTTTAAGGCAGAGATTTGGGTTTTGAAATGTGATAGGTTTTGTCCTTTATCAGGGAAACATGACAGTACAACTGTGGTAAGGTTTTGTCCTTTATCAGGGACACATGACAGTAAACTGTGATAAGTTTTGTCCTTTATCAGGACACATGACAGTAAACTGTGATAGGTTTTGTCCTTTATCCAGACACATGACAGTAAACTGTGACAGGTTTTGTCCTTTATCAGGACACATGACAGTAAACTGTGACAGGTTTTGTCCTTTATCAGGACACATGACAGTAAACTATGATAGGTTTTGTCCTTTATCAGGACACATGACAGTAAACTGTGACAGGTTTTGTCCTTTATCAGGACACATGACAGTAAACTGTGATAGGTTTTGTCCTTTATCAGGACACATGACAGTAAACTGTGACAGGTTTTGTCCTTTATCAGGACACATGACAGTAAACTATGATAGGTTTTGTCCTTTATCAGGACACATGACAGTAAACTGTGACAGGTTTTGTCCTTTATCAGGACACATGACAGTAAACTGTGATAGGTTTTGTCCTTTATCAGGACACATGACAGTAAACTGTGACAGGTTTTGTCCTTTATCAGGACACATGACAGTAAACTGTGATAGGTTTTGTCCTTTATCGGGACACGTGACAGTAAACTGTGACAGGTTTTGTCCTTTATCAGGACACATGACAGTAAACTGTGACAGGTTTTGTCCTTTATCAGGACACATGACAGTAAACTGTGATAGGTTTTGTCCTTTATCAGGACACATGACTAGTAAACTGTGATAGGTTTTGTCCTTTATCAGGACACATGACAGTAAACTGTGATAGGTTTTGTCCTTTATCAGGACACATGACAGTAAACTGTGATAGGTTTTGTCCTTTATCAGGACACATGACAGTAAACTGTGATAGGTTTTGTCCTTTATCAGGACACATGACAGTAAACTGTGATAGGTTTTGTCCTTTATCAGGACACATGACAGTAAACTGTGATAGGTTTTGTCCTTTATCAGGACACATGACAGTAAACTGTGATAGGTTTTGTCCTTTATCAGGACACATGACAGTAAACTGTGATAGGTTTTGTCCTTTATCAGGACACATGACAGTAAACTGTGACAGGTTTTGTCCTTTATCAGGACACATGACAGTAAACTGTGATAGGTTTTGTCCTTTATCAGGACATGACAGTAAACTGTGATAGGTTTTGTCCTTTATCAGGACACATGACAGTAAACTGTGACAGGTTTTGTCCTTTATCAGGACACATGACAGTAAACTGTGATAGGTTTTGTCCTTTATCGGGACACGTGACAGTAAACTGTGACAGGATTTGTCCTTTATCAGGACACATGACAGTAAACTGTGACAGGTTTTGTCCTTTATCAGGACACATGACAGTAAACTGTGACAGGTTTTGTCCTTTATCAGGACACATGATAGTAAACTGTGATAGGTTTTGTCCTTTATCAGGACACATGACAGTAAACTGTGATAGGTTTTGTCCTTTATCAGGACACATGACAGTAAACTGTGATAGGTTTTGTTCTTTATCGGGACATGACAGTAAACTGTGATAGGTTTTGTCCTTTATCAGGACACATGACAGTAAACTGTGACAGGTTTTGTCCTTTATCAGGACACATGACAGTAAACTGTGACAGGTTTTGTCCTTTATCAGGACACGTGACAGTAAACTGTGACAGGTTTTGTCCTTTATCAGGACACATGACAGTAAACTGTGATAGGTTTTGTCCTTTATCGGGACACGTGACAGTAAACTGTGATAGGTTTTGTCCATAACCCTAAATCAATAGCTGAATTCACTCTGGAATATATTGTGTTGAATTGAATGCATTCGGCAGGTTGTTAACACAGAAACTATGGTCTTGCCTCTGTTACCCAGTGTTTACAGTCTACCAATTAGAGTCTGTTAATGATAGCCACAGTAATAATACAATCCAGGTTCTGCCAGCGTCCTTGTGCCAGGATTTGTACACAGACAGAATTAGTTGTGTTTTGATGCTTGGATTGGGAAAGTGAATACCTTTTTAGAAGTAGGAAAAATTTCAGGAAAACATGTTCAGTAAATATTTCATCTCGGTATACGTAAAACACATTGATATTCTTGTCATAAACAATGTACAAATGAATCACCAAACATTGTTGTATTAAGACAATGATACAAGTATACATTCACTGGACAGTTGTGTCAAGATTATTCTACAAGTATACATTCACTAGACAGTTGTATGAAGATTATTCTACAAGTATATAGAGGATATCTAACAGTGTTTTCAGTAATACCAAATATATTTCACGAGTGGGGCTAATATTTTGATATTTTTCACGAGTGCGCAGCACGAGTGAAAAATATCAAAATATTAGCCACACGAGTGAAATATATTTGGTATTACTGAAGACACTGTTAGATATTCTGTTTATTACATTTTTTTATCAACGAAAAACCTACCCCGTATGCTAACTAGGCCTACAGCGAAAGTTTGCATACTAAAAAATGTAGTTCCCCCTGTCCAGGTGCTGACATATATGTCGAGCTTTCTGATTGGTCAATTATTGTGATATTTTCTAATCATTAATTTGATTGGTCAAATCAGCAAAAGTGATATTTTTCAAATATGATATTCTTCACTAGTGAAAAATATCACTTTTATAGAATGAATAATTTTTGATATTTCACTGGTAAAAATGTAATAAATATACATTCACTAGACGGTTGTATGAAGATTATGATACAGGCCTACATTTCCTGGTCAGATTTATCAAAATTATTCTACAAGTATACATTCACTAGACAGTTGTATGAAGATTATATATGGTACAAGGAAGAGTATGTGTATTTGAGCCATACCTCATGATCACCACCTCGGGCTGTTACCAAGCTTGTTTAGATTGATGTTATGAAATCTGTATGTCAATTGTAATTCTTTGATGTTGGTGTAGTTATGTAATGGTGGAGATTGTCTGTCTGTGATAGAGTTAAAAGTACAAATGTAAGTGTATCTAATTTTCAGTTTTTATATGAGACATATTTACTGCAACAGGGCTTCCAGAGAGGGCAGTTCTCCAGATGACTTAAATTATATTTGAATAATTCTTGTTACTGTAATATTTACAGAAAAAGCTTAAATCATTAAGAAAATTCTATATCAATTGATGATTTAATTTTGTAAAATGTTTGTCATACCAATGGATGATTTAGTTTTGTAAGATATTGGTCAAACCAATGGATGATTTAGTTTTGTAAGATATTGGTCAAACCAATGGATGATTTAGTTTTGTAAGATATTGGTCATACCAATAGAAGATTTAGTTTTGTAAGATATTGGTCATATGTACCAATGGATGGTTTAGTTTTGTAAGATATTGGTCAAACCAATGGATGGTTTAGTTTTGTAAGATATTGGTCATATGTACCAATGGATGGTTTAGTTTTGTAAGATATTGGTCAAACCAATGGATGATTTAGTTTTGTAAGATATTGGTCATATGTACCAATGGATGGTTTAGTTTTGTAAGATATTGGTCATACCAATGGATGGTTTAGTTTTGTAAGATATTGGTCATACCAATGAATGGTTTAGTTTTGTAAGATATTGGTCATACATTGTACCAATGGAAGGTTTAGTTTTGTAAGATATTGGTCATACCAATGGATGATTTAGTTTTGTAAGATATTGGTAATACCAATGGAAGGTTTAGTTTTGTAAAATGTTTGTCATACCAATGGATGGTTTAGTTTTGTAAGATATTGGTCATACCAATGAATGGTTTAGTTTTGTAAGATATTGGTCATACATTGTACCAATGGATGGTTTAGTTTTGTAAGATATTGGTCAAACCAATGGATGGTTTAGTTTTGTAAGATATTGGTCATACCAATGGATGATTTAGTTTTGTAAGATATTGGTCATACCAATGGATGGTTTAGTTTTGTAAAATGTTATTCTTACCTATGGATGGTTTAGTTTTGTAAAATGTTATTCTTACCTATGGATTGTTTAGTTTTGTAAAATGTTATTCTTACCTATGGATGAGTCCATTCAGTCTGCCACCTTATTTAGTTAATGAAGTACATATGTGATATGATTTTTACTGCCAATACTAATGAAAGATTTCCCGTTGTATCGTTGCAGGTTTGGTCACTATGGTAGTCCTACAATCGTGATATTTACTGGAGCGGGCCTCAACATGATGCCATCTACTTGTATTCCTCCTGTTTTATCAAATGCTTCAATTGCTAATGTAAATATGTGTAAAAGTCTTCAAAATGTCAAATCCACAAACAGTATCACTTTATCATCGGCAACAATTTATCACTACTGTTAAGGTAAGTCTCAAATGTCAGAACAACAAACAGATCCTTCGGAAACTAACAACATTCTCTATAGTCCTTTATGTAAGGCAAGATTTAGAGATTCCTTAACATGGTATTAGATGTCTCAGACAAGATTTAGAGATTCCTTTACATGGTATTAGATGTCTCAGACAAGATTTAGAGATTCCTTAACACTGTGTAAGATATGTCGGACAAGACTTAGATATTCCTTAACACGGTGTAAGATGTCTCAAACAAGACTTAGATATTCCTTTACACTGTGCAAGATATGTCGGACAAGACTTAGATATTCCTTTACATGATGTTAGATATCTCAGACAAGACTTAGATATTCCTTTACACAGTGTAAGATATCTCAGACAAGACTTAGATATTCCTTACACAGTGTTAGATATCTCAGACAAGATTTAGATATTCCTTTACACAGTGTTAGATATCTCAGACAAGACTTAGATATTCCTTTACATGGTGTTAGATATCTCAGACAAGACTTAGATATTCCTTTACATGGTGTTAGATATCTCATACAAGACTTAGATATTCCTTTACATGGTGTTAGATATCTCATACAAGACTTAGATATTCCTTTACATGGTGTTAGATATCTCATACAAGACTTAGATATTCCTTTACACGGTGTTAGATATCTCAGACAAGACTTAGATATTCCTTTACACAGTGTTAGATATCTCAGACAAGACTTAGATATTCCTTTACACAGTGTTAGATATCTCAGACAAGACTTAGATATTCCTTTACATGATGTTAGATATCTCAGTCAAGACTTAGATATTCCTTTACACAGTGTTAGATATTTCAGACAAAACTAAGGAATTCATTTGCATGGTGTTAGATATCTCAGACAAGACTAAGATATTCCTTTACATGATGTTAGATATTTCAGGCAATATTTAGATATTTCAGGCAATATCTAGGGGTCCCATAAATCTTTTCCTTGCAAGGTACTTTTTTACTGATAGCTAAGAAATGTAGTTTGTTGACTATATATGCATATATATATATATATAAATGCAAAATAATTGTTTATAATTATTGAGAGTCAGTAGTAATTCTGTACTAATATACACCACATGACTAGATAGTAATAAGGGTAGATTCTCCCTTGTGATCTATGTCAACAGTAACCAGTTGGTATCACTTTATCTGGCCGAGTCATATGACAATTAGCTATATATAGACCATTGACTCTTCATGATAAACAAATTAATATTTATATTATCAAATCAGATATAAACAATAAATATCTAAGTTATCATGACTCTGTTAGACTGTTACATCCTTGTGTATATATCATCCAAATATTCCGGTGATAAAAACCCATTGTGCTATATGTATGAAGGCTAATTGATTAAGGTGTGTTTTCCTATTGTACAGCACACGATGCTTGCTGCAGTGTATGCCACTGTGTCATGTCTTTTTTACACGACAAGCCCAGAGGGTCACATTGGCCTAATTAGACTTTGGGTAAAATGGGTTCATCATGTACTTGGATCCCCCTTAATTTGACCTTGACATTGCTATATAATTATCCCGCTATAGATTTAATAAATATTTGTTCTGATAGAATGGTTTTAACACTACAGTATATATATATATACGTAGCTTAGATTCTCAAATCAATCTTAATTTTTTGTCAAATGTGTCCTTACCTAAATCATTATATGAAAGAAAAATCATAACTAAAATTAAACATCAATTCAGATTTTGAGGAATGTTTTAAGAAAATGTTCGAATTTCAAAATATATTCTAATGACTCGTGGAAATAAAAGTGTATCACTTGGATTCTAAGAGAGTTATTTTGATTTCATATGATGTTTAATATAAAATGATATTACTTCTGATTTCATTAACATTTTATGTAAAATATGAAGTTTCTACATACATATAGACAGTAGATTCCGGTAGTGTAGACATACTGGAGTATGTGAAATGTTTTAACTGTGAACCAAAATTGAGAAATGTTGTTGCCATATGATATATACAGTGTACTTGTACCTGGTAGTGATTATCTTGTGAAATATTTTTACATTTCTGATAGTCAAGTCTTTCATTTTTAATTGCATTTGTTGGATTTCACAAAAGACTTTGCTTCATGTAAGCTAGCTGTAAAAAGTATAAATCTCTGGAAAATAGCTCAGAACTTGCCAGTTAACTTAACTTTCCCCATTCTGAGGAAGTGAGGAAGAGGAGATTTCTGATTTTTTATCCACATTTTACTACATATATGTGTAATTAACAGGAAATCTTGTCTTTATTATTCAATATTTATTACATTGTATACTGTAACGTTTGTTATGAGGTCTGTGAGTTTATTTTTAGCCCACCATCATCAGATGGTGGGCTGTTCAAATCGCCCTGCGTCCGTGGTCCGTCGTCCGTCCGTCCCTCCGTCCGTCCGTCCGTCCGTCCGTCCCTCCGTCCGTAAACAATTCTTGTTATCGCTATTTCTCAGAAAGTACTGAAGGGATCTTTCTCAAATTTCATATGTAGGTTCCCCTTGGTGCCTAGTTATGCATATTGCGTTTTGAGAACAATCGGAAAACAACATGGCCGACAGGCAGCCATCTTGGATTTTGACAATTGAAGTTTGTTATCGCTATTTCTGAGAAAGTACTGAAGGGATCTTTCTCAAATTTCATATGTAGGTTCCCCTTGGTGCCTTGTTATGCATATTGCGTTTTGAGACCAATCGGAAAACAACATGGCCGACAGGCAGCCATCTTGGATTTTGACGATTGAAGTTTGTTATCGCTATTTCTGAGAAAGTGCTAAAGGGATCTTTCTCAAATATCATATGTAGGTTCCCCTTGGTGCCTAGTTATGCATATTGCGTTTTGAGACCAATCGGAAAACAACATGGCCGACAGGCAGCCATCTTGGATTTTGACGATTGAAGTTTGTTATCGCTATTTCTGAGAATGAACTGAAGGGATCTTTCTCAAATTTCATATGAAGGTTCCCCTTGGTGCCTAGTTATGCATATTGCGTTTTGAGACCAATCGGATAACAACATGGCCGACAGGCAGCCATCTTGGATTTTGACAATTGAAGTTTGTTATCGCTATTTCTGAGAAAGTACTGAAGGGATCTTTCTCAAATTTCATATGTAGGTTCCCCTTGGTGCCTAGTTATGCAAATTGCGTTTTGAGACCAATCGGAAAACAACATGGCCGACAGGCAGCCATCTTGGATTTTGACAATTGAAGTTTGTTATCGCTATTTCTGAGAAAGTACTGAAGGGATCTTTCTCAAATTTCATATGTAGGTTCCCCTTGGTGCCTAGTTATGCATATTGCATTTTGAAACCAATCGGAAAACAACATGGCCGACATGCAGCCATCTTGGATTTTGACGATTGAAGTTTGTTATCTCTATTTCTGAGAATGTACTGAAGGGATCTTTCTCAAATTTCATATGAAGGTTCCCCTTGGTGCCTAGTTATGCATATTGGGTTTTGAGACCAATCGGATAACGACATGGCCGACAGGCAGCCATCTTGGATTTTGACGATTGAAGTTTGTTATCGCTATTTCTGAGAATGTACTGAAGGGATCTTTCTCAAATTTCATATGAAGGTTCCCCTTGGTGCCTAGTTGTGCATATTGCGTTTTGAGACCAATCGGATAACAACATGGCCGACAGGCAGCCATCTTGGATTTTGACAATTGAAGTTTGTTATCGCTATTTCTGAGAAAGTACTGAAGGGATCTTTCTCAAATTTCATATGTAGGTTCCCCTTGGTGCCTAGTTATACAAATTGCGTTTTGAGACCAATCGGAAAACAACATGGCCGACAGGCAGCCATCTTGGATTTTGACGATTGAAGTTTGTTATCGCTATTTCTGAGAATGTACTGAAGGGATCTTTCTCAAATTTCATATGAAGGTTCCCCTTGGTGCCTAGTTGTGCATATTGCGTTTTGAGACCAATCGGATAACAACATGGCCGACAGGCAGCCATCTTGGATTTTGACAATTGAAGTTTGTTATCGCTATTTCTGAGAAAGTACTGAAGGGATCTTTCTCAAATTTCATATGTAGGTTCCCCTTGGTGCCTAGTTATACAAATTGCGTTTTGAGACCAATCGGAAAACAACATGGCCGACAGGCAGCCATCTTGGATTTTGACAATTGAAGTTTGTTATCGCTATTTCTGAGAAAGTACTGAAGGGATCTTTCTCAAATTTCATATGTAGGTTCCCCTTGGTGCCTAGTTATGCATATTGCGTTTTGAAACCAATCGGAAAACAACATGGCCGACATGCAGCCATCTTGGATTTTGACGATTGAAGTTTGTTATCTCTATTTCTGAGAATGTACTGAAGGGATCTTTCTCAAATTTCATATGAAGGTTCCCCTTGGTGCCTAGTTATGCATATTGCGTTTTGAGACCAATCTGAAAACAACATGGCCGACAGGCAGCCATCTTGGATTTTGACAATTGAAGTTTGTTATCACTATTTCTGAGAAAGTACTGAAGGGATCTTTCTCAAATTTCATATGTAAGTTTCCCTTGGTGCCTAGTTATGCATATTGCATTTTGAGACCAATCTGAAAATAGCATGGCCGACAGTCAGCCATCTTGGATTTTGACAATGGAAGTTTGTTATCGCTATTTCTGAGAAAGTACTGAAGGGATCTTTCTCAAATTTTATATGGAGGTTCCCCTTGGTGCCTCTTTATGCTTATTGCATTTTGAGACCAATCTGAAAATAACATGGCCGACAGGCAGCCATCTTGGATTTTGACAATTGAAGTTTGTTATCGCTATTTCTGAGAAAGTACTGAAGAGATCTTTCTCAAATTTCATATGTAGGTTCCCCTTGGTGCCTCTTTATGCTTATTGCATTTTGAGATCAATTGGAAAACAATATGGCCGACAGACCGCCATCTTGGATTTTGACAATTGAAGTTTGTTATCTCTATTTCTCAAAGTACTGAATGGATCTTTCTCAAATTTCATAAGTAGGTTCCCCTTGGTCCCTTGTATTGCATTTTTGGACCAGTCTGTCCTTAAAACAACCTGGCAAACAAACAGACCGTTAAATCTCAAATTTCTTATATAGCTAGGATTCCCTTGTTTGAAAAGTACTGGAGGGATGTCTCAATTTGCACAGATTAGTAAAATGAAGGGAAAAGTAGAGAAAAGATCAATCTGACATGGAACTTACGAAGATCATTCAATGGTGGGCGCCAAGATCCCTCTGGGATCTCTTGTTTTCTGAAGCTTGAAATTTTATGAATGATGAAACTCCCAGATTGAAAATCCAAAACTTTTGACAAAGTATAATCCTATCACAAGGGATATTCAAACTTTCTGTTCATATTAAAGAAGCTTAAAGATTTATTTAGTAATCGTAGATCTTAGTTGAAATTTACAATGTGAACTGGTGAATTTCAAGGTTACACATGTCTGAAGGAGTTTATATTGGGGTATAACTGGATAAGACAGGTTCCAGTAACTACATTAATAAGTTTTGCTTTAGGCTATATATTTTGTAACTTGTGTATCAGTGCCATGCTGTATATAGAGGTAATACATATGATTATACAGTGTACTGTAAAATATGCAATTTCAACTGGGAAATCAATAATTTGAAATAGTTCTGATGAAGATTAATTAAAGTGGAATGAAATGAATACAAGAATGAAGCATTTCAGTTTGAGTATTTATAAGGAAAGAGGATGTACATACAGTGTCCACTCGCATATATCTTATTTACAAAAGCACATTTTTAGAACATTGATATTTACCTAATACAATTACACAATTAATATATATATATACATGCATTTTTAGCTCGCCTGGCCCAAGACACCATTGACCTTATTACATGGTGCAGCATCCGTTGTTCCTAAAAATCACTACTAGTGATGAACAACTGAGTAGATTTCAACTAAATTTGGTGTGGAGCATCCTCCGGTCGAGGGGGAACCACTTTTGTATAAATGGTTGGTCTGGCCCCCGGAGGTCTGACAATTATACAGCAGGGCCCACAATAGGGGGAATATAAAAAAATAATAATTCTTTAAAATCCCTTTTCTGTGGGAATGAAAGGATCTTATCTACATATGGTCTGAAGCATCCTTGGAACCAATTTTGTATAAATGGTTTATCTGCCCCCCCCCCCCCCCCCCCCCCCCCCCCCCCCCCCTCCCCCAGGGGATTGGTGTGGGGCCCAATAGGGGAAATATTCAATGCTATATCCAGTTGAGAGATACAAGCCCTCCAGGCCTCTTGTTTTAAATGATCACTATATAGTATACCATAGTAATTTTAACATATTTAAGTTAAGCACGCTGGATTGTCAGTGTATCATTAATTGTCAGTGTGGCCACAAAGCTGATTATACATATGTATCAGAGTCTTGACTATGTTTAATTAGTTTTTTGGGGGATTGGATGAAATTGAGTTTTTAATCTAGATGTTTTCTCCACTTCATAGTATTATCACATTTTAATTGTTCATTTCACTACTGTTCTTGTATTTTGTTCAGAAAAAGTTGAAAATGAATTCTGGTTGAGGCTGAGATGAGAACAAATCCATTTACAGAATTTGCTTCTCTTTGCTTCTCTTTAACTTTTTACACTGAGCATTTGCTTACACATAAATTGTTGGGTTAAAGGCACACTGATCTAATTCAGATATAATTTTAGAAAATATTGTCAATCATAAGTTGTATTTGAATTATTTCTCTGATTTTATGGAATAGCCATGGAACTTTAAAAAAAAAACCCAGACAGGATCGATGATTTCTGGATCAAACAGGACATTTGTATAAGTATTGAACTAGTGTTCAGGTTTTATAGATAACGTGATGTCACATTTCATTTTGGGTATTACATGTATATTTACATACTGTTATATCCTTTCTTGGAGTCCGGTGAAGAGGGTCATATTTAGATCCTGTATCAGAAAACTGAACTAGAATGTATAAACCTAGATTTCACCTTAATGCCAATAACAGAAAATACTTGTGTGTGATAATTGATGTGTTTTCTCAAACAATACTGTTGCTATCTGACCATTGTTGTACTCATTAGACTGATATTTATTTAGCTTGCATGTATATATCTTGTTTTAGTATGCCACATACTTGAGAATTTATTTATGAATAAGTGACTAAGTATAAGTATGCAACTGTTATGATTCTCCCGTGGCAGAATTATGAGCTGAGTCAAACTTTTTTAAGTTGTCATTGTGTTGAGCTGAATGTGTGCAATAAACATTTCATACGTATCAATTTCAATTTGTGGTTTTGTTGATTTTTTTTCGAATTCATTTTGAAGAAATATATATTGACCAGGATTTGATGACGTCTGCCATACATTTGTGGTTAATTTAAAGTGTCTTACCAAAATTTTTGAGTGGACAAGTCTGAGAAATTCCATAAACATTTTCTCACAGACCCAGACAAAATAACTAAAAGTTTGATCTACAATTCATCACAAAGGAATGAAGATACAAAAATGCATATTGATACCAGGTAACAGATGCTGAAAGAGTCAACAAATCTGTAATGCTGGAATGTTATATAGTGTATCTATTGTATAACATGAAACTTTTGTTGTGTGTAAACTTTCGTTGTGTATTAACTTTCCGTGGTTGCTATGGATCAAGGAATATAAACAGAACAAACATGTCTTATTGTTATATTGTTGTTGCAAGGACTAAGTGCAAAAGTTTTACACATGAAATAATTTGAAAGCTCCAGTTCACGAAAGAAAGTACACACAAACATTTAATGTTATACAGTATATTATCATTCACTGTAAATGTTTCAAGATTATACTTACATAGAATTGTAAAATAAGTATTGAACATAATTAATTACCATTTTCTGAATAAAGTATAAAAATTTGGTAATGAATGGGTGTAAGAATGTCACTATTTTATAGAAAGAGGTAATTGAAGAATACGCTTTACTTCAACTGGAAATTTATTGGTCTCCCACTGGAAAACCCTATAGTTTTGCCTAGTGTCCCTCTGTCATTCTGTCCGTCCTTCCACACATTATCTTGTCAGAGCTCTATACACTTATCCACATCACCACTTCATACGTTGGGACATTGGTTCTCCTAGATGAGGTTGCATGTCGCATACCAAAAGTACTGGTAGGTCACTCTTACCTACATTGTGGCATTTGACCTACATCAATGGAAAATGTTGTGTGGGCTCTATCTCCTACACTTTTGAACATGTTTCTGGCACTTCATACTTGGGGCAACGGTTCACCTAGATGAGGCAGTGTGTCGCATACCAAAAGAAGGTCACTGACCTACATTATGACCTTTGACTCTATCAAAGAAAAATGTTGTCTGGGCTCTATCCTCTACATTTCTTAACACTTGCACTTCATACTTGGGGCATGTGTTCACCTGAATGAGGCAGTGTGTTATGAGCCAAACGTAGGTCACTCTGACCTACATTGTGACCTTTGACCTACATCAAAGAAAAACTTGGTCCGAGCTCTTATCTTCTACACTTTTAAACACAGGCACTTCATAGTTGGGGCATGCGTTCACCTAAATGAGGCAGTGTGTTACGTGCCTAACAATAGTCTCTCTGACTTACATTCACACTTCAGAACTACTGTGATCGGGCCCATGCACACAATAAACCTGATTCTTCCATTTATGTTTCTAATGCTTTAGTTATTCAGATTCCATACAGTATGATCCTGATACATCTGTATGCACATGTAATGTATGATATTTTCTTTTAAATACAATTTACCTGATTTGGATATCAAATATTTCTTATTCAGGAGGCAGTATCAACATAATTGGTTTACATTGGTAAAATACACCAAATTTGAATAAGATATATATTTTCAGTTCAAATAAGCACGGTTGATTGTACACCCTAGAATGGGTGATATCATTGATCAAATTAATCACAATGCCTCTTTTGAATTTTTCATTATCACATCTGAATTGCTAAAATTCATACCACCAAATGCAATCTAATACTGTTTATCCTGCAACTGCCACCGCATTATCGGAATACACCCACCGTATATATTTTTGCTGTATACGGCAGTGACGGAAAACAGCTGTATTTTGGAATCTGAGCACGTGCGTCAGTTCGACTGACCTACTTCAAAGTGAAACTACGTTTAAAAGGGAACATATTTCTATCATTTTACACCGTTTCAATTCAAAATGATTATTTTTATGAGTATTTTTATGACTGTTGCAGGATAAATAGAATGCATGGTCAGTGTCTTAAAATATAAGCTGTATTTTTGGCTCGGGACAGAAAGACAAAAGTGGCTCGCCAAGGCTCGCCACTTTTGTCTTTCTTTACCCTCGCCAAAATACAGCTTATATTTTAAGACACTGACCATGTATTCTCTATATATAGGTGTCACCAGATCCAATTTTATGGTGAAAGGACACCACATATCAGTAAATATACATTGGATTTATTTATGCATTCTTGGCATATAGCTTCACATTCAGTGGGGGACTGTAAATCGCTGAACTGTCTTGTTACTGTTGTCCAGTTACTGAAATCTGATTGTCAGGAAATGGCTGAATCAAATTTGAAATTTGCTCTACAATTATAACTCATTGACGATATTTAGCTAGATGTTCTAAACTAGTGAATCAACCATCCAAAGAATTAATACTCCTGCTTTATTTCCACAACTGTGTTATATACCCTCCCCCCACAGGTATGTTTCCTGGAAAGCAGCTTACACACAAATGTATCTTATGGTTTTTATACACAGGTGTGTTTCCTGGACAGACGGTTGAACACACACAACTGTATCTTATGGTCATTATACACAGGTATGTTATGTTTATAACTCAACAGTCCTAATTAGGACACATGCATTTAGCCATTGAACATTTCTTTGATCTCATGGATTTGGACCAAATTTGCTCTGGATCATTAAAAGATAAAGGGAAAATTATGAAAAATAGAGAGTATTCCCCCTTGTGGTCTGAGGAGTGTGGTCTATAATAAACAGAGTATACCCCCTTGTGAGGTGAGGAGTGTGGTCTATAATAAACAGAGAGTATACCCCCTTGTGGTCTGAGGAGTGTGGTCTATAATAAACAGAGTATACCCCCTTGTGGTCTGAGGAGTGCGGTCTATAATAAACAGATAGTATACCCCCTTGTGGTCTATAATAAACAGAGAGTATACCCCCTTGTGAGGTGAGGAGTGTGGTCTATAATAAACAGAGTATACCCCCTTGTGGTCTGAGGAGTGTGGTCTATAATAAACAGAGTATACCCCCTTGTGAGGTGAGGAGTGTGGTCTATAATAAACAGAGTATACCCCCTTGTGGTCTGAGGAGTGTGGTCTATAATAAACAGAGTATACCCCCTTGTGGTCTGAGGAGTGTGGTCTATAATAAACAGAGTATACCCCCTTGTCGGCTGAGGAGTGTGGTCTATAATAAACAGAGTATACCCCCTTGTGATCTGAGGAGTGTGGTCTATAATAAACAGAGTATACCCCCTTGTGAGGTGAGGAGTGTGGTCTATAATAACAGAGTATACCCCCTTGTAAGCTGAGGAGTGTGGTCTATAATAAACAGAGTATACCCCCTTGTGGTCTGAGGAGTGTGGTCTATAATAAACAGAGTATACCACCTTGTGGGCTGAGGAGTGTGGTCTATAATAAACAGAGTATACCCCCTTGTGAGCTGAGGAGTGTGGTCTATAATAAACAGAGAGTATACCCCCTTGTGGTCTGAGGAGTGTGGTCTATAATAAACAGAGTATACCCCCTTGTGAGCTGAGGAGTGTGGTCTATAATAAACAGAGTATACCCCCTTGTGGTCTGAGGAGTGTGGTCTATAATAAACAGAGTATACCCCCTTGTGAGGTGAGGAGTGTGGTCTATAATAAACAGAGTATACCCCCTTGTGGGGTGAGGAGTGTGGTCTATAATAAACAGAGAGTATACCCCCTTGTGGTCTATAATAAACAGAGTATACCCCCTTGTGAGGTGAGGAGTGTGGTCTATAATAAACAGAGTATACCCCCTTGTGGTCTGAGGAGTGTGGTCTATAATAAACAGAGAGTATACCCCCTTGTGAGGTGAGGAGTGTGGTCTATAATAAACAGAGTATACCCCCTTGTGGGCTGAGGAGTGTGGTCTATAATAAACAGAGTATACCCCCTTGTGGTCTGAGGAGTGTGGTCTATAATAAACAGAGTATACCCCCTTGTGGTCTGAGGAGTGTGGTCTATAATAAACAGAGTATACCCCCTTGTGAGCTGAGGAGTGTGGTCTATAATAAACAGAGTATACCCCCTTGTGGTCTGAGGAGTGTGGTCTATAATAAACAGCGTATACCCCCTTGTGGTCTGAGGAGTGTGGTCTATAATAAACAGAGTATACCCCCTTGTGAGGTGAGAAGTGTGGTCTATAATAAACAGAGTATACCCCCTTGTGAGGTGAGGAGTGTGGTCTATAATAAACAGAGTATACCCCCTTGTGGGGTGAGGAGTGTGGTCTATAATAAACAGAGAGTATACCCCCTTGTGGTCTATAATAAACAGAGTATACCCCCTTGTGGTCTGAGGAGTGTGGTCTATAATAAACAGAGTATACCCCCTTGTGAGGTGAGGAGTGTGGTCTATAATAAACAGAGTATACCCCCTTGTGAGGTGAGGAGTGTGGTCTATAATAAACAGAGTATACCCCCTTGTGGGGTGAGGAGTGTGGTCTATAATAAACAGAGAGTATACCCCCTTGTGGTCTATAATAAACAGAGTATACCCCCTTGTGAGGTGAGGAGTGTGGTCTATAATAAACAGAGAGTATACCCCCTTGTGAGCTGAGGAGTGTGTTCTATAATAAACAGAGAGTATACCCCCTTGTGGTCTGAGGAATGTGGTCTATAATAAACAAAGTATATACCCCCTGTGAGCTGAGGAGTGAGGTCTATAATAAACAGAGAGTATACCCCCTTGTGGTCTGAGGAGTGTGGTCTATAATAAACAGAGTATACCCCCTTGTGAGGTGAGGAGTGTGGTCTATAATAAACAGAGTATACCCCCTTGTGGTCTGAGGAGTGTGGTCTATAATAAACAGAGAGTATACCCCCTTGTGAGGTGAGGAGTGTGGTCTATAATAAACAGAGTATACCCCCTTGTGAGCTGAGGAGTGTGGTCTATAATAACAGAGAGTATACCCCCTTGTGGTCTGAGGAGTGTGGTCTATAATAAACAGAGAGTATACCCCCTTGTGAGGTGAGGAGTGTGGTCTATAATAAACAGAGTATACCCCCTTGTGAGCTGAGGAGTGTGGTCTATAATAAACAGAGTATACCCCCTTGTGACGTGAGGAGTGTGGTCTATAATAAACAGAGTATACCCCCTTGTGAGGTGAGGAGTGTGGTCTATAATAAACAGAGAGTATACCCCCTTGTGGTCTGAGGAGTGTGGTCTATAATAAACAGAGAGTATACCCCCTTGTGGTCTGAGGAGTGTGGTCTATAATAAACAGAGTATACCCCCTTGTGAGGTGAGGAGTGTGGTCTATAATAAACAGAGTATACCCCCTTGTGAGGTGAGGAGTGTGGTCTATAATAAACAGAGTATACCCCCTTGTGGGGTGAGGAGTGTGGTCTATAATAAACAGAGAGTATACCCCCTTGTGGTCTATAATAAACAGAGTATACCCCCTTGTGGTCTGAGGAGTGTGGTCTATAATAAACAGAGTATACCCCCTTGTGAGGTGAGGAGTGTGGTCTATAATAAACAGAGTATACCCCCTTGTGAGGTGAGGAGTGTGGTCTATAATAAACAGAGTATACCCCCTTGTGGGGTGAGGAGTGTGGTCTATAATAAACAGAGAGTATACCCCCTTGTGGTCTATAATAAACAGAGTATACCCCCTTGTGAGGTGAGGAGTGTGGTCTATAATAAACAGAGAGTATACCCCCTTGTGAGCTGAGGAGTGTGTTCTATAATAAACAGAGAGTATACCCCCTTGTGGTCTGAGGAATGTGGTCTATAATAAACAAAGTATATACCCCCTGTGAGCTGAGGAGTGAGGTCTATAATAAACAGAGAGTATACCCCCTTGTGGTCTGAGGAGTGTGGTCTATAATAAACAGAGTATACCCCCTTGTGAGGTGAGGAGTGTGGTCTATAATAAACAGAGTATACCCCCTTGTGGTCTGAGGAGTGTGGTCTATAATAAACAGAGAGTATACCCCCTTGTGAGGTGAGGAGTGTGGTCTATAATAAACAGAGTATACCCCCTTGTGAGCTGAGGAGTGTGGTCTATAATAACAGAGAGTATACCCCCTTGTGGTCTGAGGAGTGTGGTCTATAATAAACAGAGAGTATACCCCCTTGTGAGGTGAGGAGTGTGGTCTATAATAAACAGAGTATACCCCCTTGTGAGCTGAGGAGTGTGGTCTATAATAAACAGAGTATACCCCCTTGTGACGTGAGGAGTGTGGTCTATAATAAACAGAGTATACCCCCTTGTGAGGTGAGGAGTGTGGTCTATAATAAACAGAGAGTATACCCCCTTGTGGTCTGAGGAGTGTGGTCTATAATAAACAGAGAGTATACCCCCTTGTGGTCTGAGGAGTGTGGTCTATAATAAACAGAGTATACCCCCTTGTGAGGTGAGGAGTGTGGTCTATAATAAACAGAGTATACCCCCTTGTGAGGTGAGGAGTGTGGTCTATAATAAACAGAGTATACCCCCTTATGGTCTGAGGAGTGTGGTCTATAATAACAGAGTATACCCCCTTGTGGTCTGAGGAGTGTGGTCTATAATAAACAGAGTATACCCCCTTGTGGTCTGAGGAGTGTGGTCTATAATAAACAGAGTATACCCCCTTGTGGTCTGAGGAGTGTGGTCTATAATAAACAGAGAGTATACCCCCTTGTGGTCTGAGGAGTGTGGTCTATAATAAACAGAGTATACCCCCTTGTGAGCTGAGGAGTGTAGTCTATAATAAACAGAGTATACCCCCTTTGTGAGCTGAGGAGTATAGTTTAAACTTTTAAGTTTGGTGTCTTTCAGTTTAACTTAAAATTTCTTTGAAACACCTTCAGAATCAGGAAACCTGAATGTGATGTTACGTCCTATATGGTCATTAATGGGTCAAAGCAATGACTGCAGAAAAAGACCTCATGTTGTGTGGTATAGTAATCATTGTCTTTGTACATGTTTGATCCTCATAGAAATGTCACAGTGTGGCTGGTCTGTATTAACAGGTATCCGCTGTCATTGATTTTGTTATATTTGTGTGGTGTATATTGATCACTGTTGGATTGCGGTGCCGGTCCACACGGACAATAAAGGACAGCTTATGGTGACCAGATGTCCCCTTATCGCCTCTAACACTTACATCATTGAGCCAATGCCCGTCTATAAATTGATAAGGAATTAATTTCGTTGGATGAAATTGTCTGTCGTCATACAATTCAATAAATTGCACGCCACCATGGAAACATTCCCACACAGTGCATGACAGTCGTATCAGTTGTGTGGGGCAATTAATATACTTACAAACATAACAACATAATATATTCAAACCTGTAGTCGGTCTGTCTGTTTGTCCAGTCTAGGGGCCGCGGTGGCCGAGTGGTTAAGGTGTCCTGACACTTTAACACTAGCCCTCCACCTCTGGGTTGCGAGTTCGAAACCTACGTGGGGCAGTTGCCAGGTACTAACTGTAGGCCGGTGGTTTTTCTCCGGGTACTCCGGCTTTCCTCCACCTCCAAAACCTGGCACGTCCTTAAATGACCCTGGCTGTTAATAGGACGTTAAACAAAAACAAAAAAATTTCCAGTCTATATTTGTCTCGGACATATACTTCTGACTCACAGATGTTAGCTAGACTCATAGATACTAGTTAAATAATGCAATTCACACCTGTCATCAGTTTATTTGTCTCCATCCAAGATGATTGTCTGGGCCATAACTTCTGACTTGCAAAAAGCATAGGTAACAGTTTCAGATCGGTATGATGAAGGCCAAGTTAGGTTCGAAGGACAAACTCATTAAGCAATAACTTTCCACTAGCAAAATGCAGAAATGAATTCCATAGATGTTTGTATAACATTTTCCCTTTGTCTTTATCCTGGTAATCTCTACAATGATATTTTCCCTTTGTCTTTATCCTGGTAATCTCTACAATGATATTTTCCCTTTGTCTTTATCCTGGTAATCTCTACAATGATATTTTCCCTTTGTCTTTTTCCTGGTCTACAAATCTCTACAATGATATTTTCCCTTTGTCTTTTTCCTGGTCTACAAATCTCTACAATGATATTTTTCCTTTGTCTTTATCCTGGTAATCTCTACAATAATATTTTCCCTTTGTCTTTTTCCTGGTCTACAAATCTCTACAATAATATTTTCCCTTTGTCTTTTTCCTGGTCTACAAATCTCTACAATGATATTTTCCCTTTGTCTTTTTCCTGGTCTACAAATCTCTACAATAATATTTTCCCTTTTTCTTTTTCCTGGTCCATTCTCTGTTGATGGCTTCTATTATCAGTTGATCCATATTATAAAGTGTTCCATCTAACACTAGCATCTCCTATAACAACATGGTCCTGAGGGTTTAGCTATGAATTTCACCATGGATTTTCCTAAATGCTACAGTAAGCCCATCTTCATATGACATTTGCTTTTTGCAAGAATGTTAAAATGTGCACAATGGAAATCAATGATGTAATAAGTCTTGTGTAATCTGTCATGGAGTTTATTTATCACAAATCTACATGTAGGAACATGCTTACCGTACATAAAGAGGATAATTTTTTCAGAAGGAGTATAAAGACATTTTTCAAAGTGCATATCCTGGGTACTAACTAAAAATACTATTAGCAGGGTCCACATCGTCAGATGGAGGGCCTTCAATTTAACAATCAGGTTGTCTGCTCCCTTTTCTTTTTCTGCAAAATATCTTCATCACTGTTTAGACAATTACACTCAGACTTTATCCGGTGCTTCATTTAAGAACGTGACTGCTTTGAATAGCTTTTCAGGTTCAGGGGTCAAAGGTAAAGGTCACTGTTACTATAAATAGAAAATCAGTTTTGCATAATATCTCAAGTTCCGGCAGATTATACTCGGATTATATCCAGCGCTTACTCAATGAATGTACCCGCTTGTGATCACTTTGACTTGACTTGACGTCAAAGGTCAGGTTCTTTGTAACTACATTGTAACTAAATTAAGGTTATGCACAATAATTTGAGTTCTGCTGAATGCAATAGGACTATAAATAGAAAGTAGGTTTATGCAAATATCAAGCCAATTGCTATATAACAATCATTTTAAGCTCAGGTTTAAAAGCATGCACATTGCTGATGTGACTCTTTTAAGAAGTTAATTTTATCACCCTCTTTAATAAACATTGGAAATATTTTTGCATTAATGCCATAAGAACATTTTAAATACATGTATATCTTTTAGTATGTTTTACCTTGTAATCACATAGCTGTAGTAGATGGACAGTTTTATTTCACCTCTTGCTGTGGGCTGTTAATTTTCAGGATGGCTGAATGTCTACCATGTTGTGAAAGTTGTCAATAAAACATAAGATACCATCACTGATTGGAAAATGTAAAATCAAACGGGCACTGTTTAACACAAGCAGGCCAGTGTAGCCTGTATCCTAATATAAACGCCTCTGGCTACAAAGGAACTAGCTCAGTCTATGGTTGTGGCTCTCCATCCTACACCAACACACACAAAATATTGTGGCAGAAATGGACTACATTGGGCACACATCTAACAAGAGAGGAAAAATGCAACAACAAGACCAGGACTCGAACCCAGGTCTTCCAAACTTAAGATGGACGCTCTAACTATTTGAGCTACCTGGCCCCTGGTGCTTATCTCGGTCTAGTCCCACTACAACATATTACGAGCTGTAAGCCTTCCTTAGTTGTGTAATACATACCTACATTGATGACAACTAAGATGATATCTTATTAATTAGATATTGAGATACAGTGACATCTATAATTTTAACTAGACCATATTCAGGCCCTGCATGGTTTTAACAATGTTCTTTACCTTAAGGAAATTCCTTCACTTTCAATTTTTTTTTTTGAAATAGTTACAGAATTTACGGAAGGTTTCATGAAAACAACCTTAGCTGTTATCAGTGACCAACCCAGCAAACAAACACAAGGACAAGCACATGACATTATCTGACTTAAGCAAAAACCAGTCTGTAGAAAATCCCTTATAATACATGAACCATTGCAGTTTTCATGTAAAAAAACATATTCTCTCCCATATACTGTAAGAAGGATTTAAATTTACTTCCACAAGTCCAGGTTGGTTTCACATAGACTCAACAAAGATGACCAGGATATTGCTGATCCCTGTAAAACAATATTTTATTATCTAGCTTTTTTTAAAACAAATTACTGTAAATATACAAATTTTAGCAATAATCTATTTTTGTGCTATTCTCGTTGGAAGCATTGTGCTAAGTTATGATTGCGCAAATTAAATTTCATATATTAAATTTATATCAAATGGGTGACCTAATTCATCATTGCTCTTATCTAGTAACTGTTTTGATTTTCACAACACTGAACTGAGAAACATACATCTACTCTGGTTAGTCACAAAACCTACCATATTTATACATACATACAAAATGTTCCACAACACACATCAAAATTACCCGAAATGGAACATTTTCAGCCTCAGTTAACTAATTGCCTTGAGCTAGAGTACACCAATGTATTGCAGACGAATGTTATTGGTTTTCTGCAAGAAATGCGGTAAGGGGGTCTATAAATGATGGAGCAGTGCTCAGAAGCGTATGCGACACATTCCTAATGCTTTATGTGGAGAAAGATTCAATCAGACTCAAGACTGGACAGACACCGTCAGCAGTTAATACTAGCTATTGATTAAGGTATTCAAATCAAGATTACAGTTACAAGACTGGAAGACACATCCTAACCCATCCCCTCCATCACCTCAGCTTAACGTGCCCTCCATCACCTCAGTTTTAAGTGCCCTCCACTAGCTTCACATCCCCTCCATCACCTCAGCTTCACATCCCCTCCATCACCTCAGCTTCATGTCCCCTCCATCACTAGCTTCACATCCCCTCCATTACCTCAGCTTCATGTGCCCTCCATCACCTCAGCTTCATGTGCCCTCCATCACTAGCTTCACATCCCCTCCATTACCTCAGCTTCATGTGCCCTCCATCACCTCAGCTTCATGTGCCCTCCATCACTAGCTTCATGTGCCCTCCATCACTAGCTTCATGTCCCCTACATCACTAGCTTCACATCCCCTCCATCACATCAGCTTCATGTGCCCTCCATCACATCAGCTTCATGTGCCCTTCATCACCTCAGCTTCATGTGCCCTCCATCACCTCAGCTTCATGTGCCCTCCATCACCTCATCTTCATGTCCCCTCCATCACCTCAGCTTCATGTGCCCTCCATCACCTCATCTTCATATCCCCTCCATCACCTCAGCTTCATGCGCCCTCCATCACATCAGCTTCACATCCCCTCCATCACCAGCTTCATGTGCCCTCCATCACCAGCTTCATGTGCCCTTCATCACCTCAGCTTCATGTGCCCTCCATCACATCAGCTTCATGTGCCCTCCATCATCTCAGCTTCATGTGCCCTCCATCATCTCAGCTTCATGTCCCCTCCATCTCCATCTCCATGTGCCCTCCATCACATCAGCTTCATGTGCCCTCCATCACATCAGCTTCATGTGCCCTCCATCATCTCAGCTTCATGTGCCCTCCATCATCTCAGCTTCATGTCCCCTCCATCACCAGCTTCATGTCCCCTCCATCACCTCGGCTTCATGTGCCCTCCATCATCACAGCTTCATGTGCCCTCCATCAACAGCTTCATGTGCCCTCCATCAACAGCTTCCTGTGCCCTCCATCACCTCAGCTTCATGTCCCCTCCACCACCAGCTTCACATCCCCTCCATCACCTCAGCTTCATGTCCCCTCCATCACCAGCTTCATGTGCCCTCCATCACTAGCTTCACATCCTCTCCATTATCTCAGCTTCATGTGCCCTCCATCACCAGCTCCATGTGCCTTCCATCATCTCAGCTTCATGTGCCCTCCATCACCAGCTTCATGTGCCCTCCACCACCTCAGCTTCATATCCCCTCCATTACCAGCTTCATGTGCCCTCCACCACCCCAGCTTATATGTGCCATCCATCACCAGCTTCAAATCCTCTCCATCACCTCAGCTTCATGTGCCCTCCATCACCATCTTCATGTCCCCTCCATCACCTCAGCTTAACGTGCCTTCCATCACCTCAGTTTTAAGTGCCCTCCACTAGCTTCATGTGCCCTCCATCATCTCAGCTTCATGTGCCCTCAATCACCTCAGCTTAACGTGCCCTCCATCACCTCAGTTTTAAGTGCCCTCCACTAGCTTCATGTGCCCTCAATCATCTCAGCTTCATGTGCCCTCAATCACCTCAGCTTCATGTGCCCTCCATCATCTCAGCTTCATATGCCCTCAATCACCTCAGCTTCATGTGCCCTCCATCACATCAGCTTCATGTGCCCTCCATCACATCAGCTTCATGTCCCCTCCATCACCAGCTTCATGTCCCCTCCATCACTAGCTTCATGTCCCCTACATCACCTCAGCTTCACATCCCCTCCATCACCAGCTTCATGTCCCCTCCATCACTAGCTTCATGTCCCCTACATCACCTCAGCTTCATGTGCCCTCCATCACCTCAGCTTCACATCCCCTCCATCACCAGCTTCACATCCCCTCCATCACCAGCTTCACATCCCCTCCATCACCAGCTTCATGTCCCCTACATCACTAGCTTCACATCCCCTCCATCACCAGCTTCATGTGCCCTCCATCACTAGCTTCATGTCCCCTCCATCACCTCAGCTTCATGTGCCCTCCATCACCTCAGCTTCACATCCCCTCCATCACCAGCTTCATGTGCCCTCCATCACCAGCTTCATGTGCCCTCCATCACCAGCTTCATGTGCCCTTCATCACCTCAGCTTCATGTGCCCTCCATCACATCAGCTTCATGTGCCCTCCATCATCTCAGCTTCATGTCCCCTCCATCATCTCAGCTTCATGTCCCCTCCATCTCCATCTCCATGTGCCCTCCATCACATCAGCTTCATGTGCCCTCCATCACATCAGCTTCATGTGCCCTCCATCATCTCAGCTTCATGTGCCCTCCATCATCTCAGCTTCATGTCCCCTCCATCACCAGCTTCATGTCCCCTCCATCACCTCGGCTTCATGTGCCCTCCATCAACAGCTTCATGTGCTCTCCATCAACAGCTTCCTGTGCCCTCCATCACCTCAGCATCATGTCCCCTCCATCACCTCAGCTTCATGTCCCCTCCATCACCAGCTTCATGTGCCCTCCATCACTAGCTTCACATCCTCTCCATTATCTCAGCTTCATGTGCCCTCCATCACCAGCTTCATGTGCCTTCCATCATCTCAGCTTCATGTGCCCTCCATCACCAGCTTCATGTGCCCTCCACCACATCAGCTTCATATCCCCTCCATTACCAGCTTCATGTGCCCTCCACCACCCCAGCTTATATGTGCCATCCATCACCAGCTTCAAATCCCCTCCATCACCTCAGCTTCATGTGCCCTCCATCACCATCTTCATGTCCCCTCCATCACCTCAGCTTCATGTGCCCTCTATCACCATCTTCATATCCCCTCCATCACATCAGCTTCATGTCCCTCCATCTCAGCTTCATGTGCCCTCCATTACCAGCTTCATGCGCCCTCCATCACCTCAGCTCCATGTCCCCTCCATCACCTCAGCTTCATGTCCCCTCCATCACATCAGCTTCATGTGCCCTCCATCATCAGCTTCATGTGCCCTCCATCACCTCAGCTTCATGTGCCCTCCATCACCATCTTCATGTCCCTCCATCACTAGCTTCACATCCCCTCCATCACCAGCTGCATGTGCCCTCCATCACCTCAGCTTCATGTGCCCTCCATCACCTCAGCTTCACATCCCCTCCATCACCATCTGTATATCCCGTCCATCATCAGCTCCATGTGCCCTCCATCACCAGCTTCATGTGCCCTCCATCAACAGCTTCATGTGCCCTCCATCAACAGCTTCCTGTGCCCTCCATCACATCAGCTTAATGTGCCCTCCATCACCTCAGCTTCATGTGCCCTCCATCACCAGCTTCATGTGCCCTCCATCACCTCAGCTTCATGTGCCCTCCATCACCAGCTTCATGTGCCCTCCATCACCAGCTTCATGTGCCCTCCATCACCTCAGCTTCATGTGCCCTCCATCACCTTAGCTTCATGTGCCCTCCATCACCAGATTCATGTCCCCTCCATCACCTCAGCTTCATGTGCCCTCCATCACCAGATTCATATCCCCTCCATCACCTCAGCTTCATGTCCCCTCCATCACCTCAGCTTCATGTGCCCTCCATCACCAGCTTCATGTGCCCTCCATCACCTCAGCTTCATGTGCCCTCCATCACCAGATTCATATCCCCTCCATCACCTCAGCTTCATGTCCCCTCCATCACCTCAGATTCATGTCCCCTCCATCACCTCAGCTTCATGTGCCCTCCATCACCAGATTCATATCCCCTCCATCACCTCAGCTTCATGTCCCCTCCATCACCTCAGCTTCATGTCCCCTCCATCACCTCATCTTCATGCGCCCTCCATCACCTCAGCTTAATGTGCCCTCCATCACCTCAGCTTCATGTGCCCTCCATCACCTCATCTTCATGCGCCCTCCATCACCTCAGCTTCATGTGCCCTCCATCACCTCAGCTTCATGTGCCCTCCATCACCTCAGCTTCATGTGCCCTCCATCACCATCTTTATATCCTGTCCATCATCAGCTTCATGTGCCCTCCATCACCTCAGCTTCATGTGCCCTCCATCACCATCTTCATGTCCTCAAGCTCCTGCCAAAAAAAGAGACCTCGTCCATGACAAGTTGCAATAGACTTGTTAGTTTAATGCAGGCAATTAACTGGTAATGTCAGACAATGCTGTAAGAAGCTTAAGTTGTGTAGATAAATATGGCTATGACTGCTAATACCATTTATTATATGTAAAATAGTAAACCTGTTAATATTTCTTGTCTTTCGAGTATTTTTGTAATTCATGCACAAGCATTTTAAGTACTGGTATTTTATTTAGTGTTTTGAAGTGATTAAAGCTAACAAAACTCAACTAAACAATATCTGCCATTGCATAGTTTGACTGATTTAAACAATAACAAAACTCCTGCAACAAAAACAATGCCATACATCTGTGATGAAAAGATGTAGGAAATATTACAATGTCCTTAAGTTTGAGCCCATCATGACTGGTACACTGCACAATGCTGACTTTAAACGTCCATTATTGGAATTTTGTGTTCGTGCCTATACTTTGTTATCGAGTGTCTCACAGGACTTCCAACAAATACAGCTTGGTACTGAAATACTATCTAATACTGTATCTTGTTAATATTACATCACAAAAACCTTGTCCAGCTCTCTGGATTCCACAAAAATAGTCCAGAACAACAAGCACAATGGAACATTCTACTATTGGTCATAGACACTTTGACAGTATGAACTTTTTAAAATCAGCTCTTTATCATTGTATAGTTTTTATGTGAGAGTCTCACGAGATTCTGTTGGTAAATCCTGAAATGTTGAGTCTCCTAATAGTGAATTTAATGTATATTTGTAATATATTTTGAATTTGGGTATTATCTTAATTGTTCATTATTTCCCATAAGTGTATATCATTGGTTAGCAGCATTGAACATAAGTACTTAATATTGAAAAACAAAAGGTCCAGTGGACCTGCTATCACATGTTCTTCATTTTCAAATTAATATCCTTTCTCCTCAGAGCCTTGAGGTAAATGTCAAACATTATAACCTTGGGATTTTAAACGGAATTCTCCATAAGCTGGATAAGTTCTGGCTGTTCACATCTATACCTTTTAAAAACTCTTTCTAGTGTCAGCATCAAAATATCTTTCCTGTGGTCAGTTGGGACAAGTAAAGTTGGTGAGAATACCCTCAGTCAATATAAAACTTGACCGCCTATATCTAGTGAATTGAGAAATCTGAAGCTGAAGGGTCACGGGATCATAAATTCTGGGTAAATACATATGTGTACGTTTTTCATCAATGCATTCAGCTGGGATCACAATTTCATTGTTTCGCTAGGATAATTTCTTGTCGATTTTAAAATGAACACAAATATTTCCTACTATTTGTCTAGTACATTGTAAACCCTAATATGATGACATCTGGGCCATGTGATTGTTTTTAAATAGATTGATCTAGCTAGATGAAATTCATTTTAAATAGATTGATCTAGCTAGATGAAATTCATTTGTATCTTATGTTTGAACGTACTTATGTATGTCTTTCGTACAACTTTATAGAAAATATCATATATGAAATCATAACTTGTGTGAAATATATTTTAAACATTAAGGAATAAATAGTTTCAGGTACTAGCACATTAAACCTCTGTGACATTAAAGTTCATCAAGGTCATTCATGGAACAACATTTGGTAGGCCCTCATCTCAGCAACTTTTGTTGTTGTTAGATAACATGACCTTTGGCCTTCAAAACTGGTAATTTAAAAAGTAAGATTTTAAAATATATTTCACTCTGGTGACATTGAAAATAAGTCAAAGATTTTTTATTTCAACACCATTTGCAACATACTATTGGCCCCATACTATAACCCCATGACTCTTGGTAAATGAGAAGCTGTATCAAGATTTTACTTGTGACCTTGAAAGAAGATCAGGGTCATTTATTTGAACAAACTTGGTAGCGCTTCATCCCAGCTTGCTACTGGCCCTATATCGTGTCCCTGGGGATTGATAAGTTATTTAAATATTTTAACACATTTGACCCCTGTAACATTGAAAGAAGGTAAAAGTCATCAATTTGAAACTCACTTGGTAACCCATTATTCCATCATAATACAGTCCCATTATTGGGGCGCTTGGTTATTGAGAATAAGTTGTTTTACCGTAACTTTTTAATACGATTGACAAACAGAGCTTGCAAGAATCAATATGCTGCTCCATACACAGAACTTGAATTTAAAACCATGTGTGTGAAGAAAGATTACAAGTATCTTCTTAAATCAGATTGAATGTAATTAATATAAGAAATGGTCACCAGAGGGCGATAAGTTAATCGGTTTGTGGAGGAGGAGTGTTTCAAGTTTCCCCACAGTTCAGCTGCCATTCTCACTTAAAGCTCGCCTTTTTGTAAGATTCAACATCTGCTTCTTCTATCAAGCTGTAATAACCATACAGTGTGGAGCGAAAGTATGATAATTAACTAATCATCCTGGAGATCTAATTGTCTTTAAAAAAACGTATATTCTAATACAAAGTATATTAAAATACCCATGAATGAAAATTGAGAAAATATCGAGGAGTAGCAAAATTATCACATTCCTGGACAACTGGAAAAAGATAAACTCTTCCTAGGTATGCTCATAATGTGACCTATCTGTGTATTGTTGGATCAAAAATCACTAAGAAATGAAGTTGCTTTAGTCTTATCTCTAAATGGGTAGATGAACTACTTAAAATAGAAAGTGACCTTGACTTTGGCACCCTTCATGTTTAGGTTGACATTCCTCTGTCAGTACATCTAAAATATATCTCATCCCACTCAATATTAATGTACTCACCCAATCTATGTAAAACATATAATATATATCAGATCATTACAATATATCTCGTCCCAATGGCTCACTCAATATTAATGTAATCAACCAATCTATGTAGAACATTATATATATGTACAGTCACGCTATTCTGATGTTAACAGTTAGTATTCAGCAATCTACATTTTGTCTGTCGATAGTCACACAAAAGTATTACACTGTATGTTTAGAAATCCATGCTTTATCTAAAAGCTATATATATTGTGTCAATGTTTTCACAAGTGATTTAAAATCATACTTACTACCTGCTAGCCACACCACAGATTATATGGTGAACATTAGATTACATATCAGAGAACTATGTATAAATATAGCGTTAGACCTTGATGTGTTTTGTGGCCGTAGCATGAATAACATTAGGAATATGTGATCCAGGAAAGTTATAATAATATTGTAGACCTCTAGTACACTGTCATCCATAATTAGTTTCTATAAACTCTGCAGACAACATTTTGAAATTCAGTAACAATAATTATATTGTGTATTTTAATTGTTTTGTCTGATAACTTATAATAATGTTTTTATAGTCTATTAATAGTCAATAAAGTTATAAATTAATAAATCCTCAAAATGCAACATTTTTGCAATGTTATATCTTTCTAGAAATTTTGTTAAACTGAGAGCATATTTTCACAGAATAATAAAATTTTTGGAAGGGATATTTCCTAGTGTAATGTTATGATGTGTTTTTGGAATGTCTCGGAAAATAGTTCCTCCCTTGATCCTCTCCGAAATTTCATAATAGGTTATTTTCATAACAGAATTGTCATTGTCACTGACAAACTAACTATATTTAAGAAATCAGTTATATTTGTGATGTACTTTCAACATTATTCAAGGTGTTTATTTTTTTTACGGATGGTAGTGTAGTTTTTATGGATGGTAGTGTAGTTTTATGGATGGTAGTGTAATTTCTTATGTAGCTTTTATGGACAACAGTGTTTTTTTGTTATAGATGGCGGTTAATGTTTTATGTAGTTTTATGGATGGCAGTGTAGTTTTTAGCTCACCTGGACCAAAGGTCCGGTGAGCTTATGCCATGATGCGGCGTCCAGCATCCGTCGTCCGTCCATTGTCCGTCCGTTGTCCGTCCGTCAACATTTGCTTCAAATCGCTACTAGTCAAAAAGTTCTTAATGGATATTGACCAAATTCGGTCAGAAGCATCCTTGGCGGAAGGGGATCAGATTTTGCATAAATGGTGACTCTGACCCGCAAGGGGCCCAATAGGGGAAATTGAGGCAATTCCTTTAAATTGCTACAATTGTACTAGTCATAAATTTATGAATGAATTTGAACCCAATATGGTCAGAAACATCCTTGGGGGAAGGGGCCCAATACGGGAAATAGAGGTAATGCCTTAAAATCGCTACTAGTAACAAGGCATCGCAAACGATACAAATCTCCTCGCGTGCTAACACATGAACTCTGATGCAAAATGGGGGGTGGGGTTATTGCAGGACATTGAAATAACAACGCTGACAAAGATTTTCTATAAATAGTAACAGTGACCTTGACCTTAACCTTGGCGCCCTGAAACACGAACTTATTTGAGGTATTGCCATGCTTGACCCATATATGAAGTTTGGTCAGGATCCGTTCAAAAATGAAGTCGCATTACAGCGCTGACAAAGATTTTCTATAAATAGTAATGGTGACATTGGCCTTGACCTTGGCGCCCTAAAACACGAACTTGTTCGAGGTATTCCAATGCTGGGCCCATATATGAAGTTTGGTCAGGATCCGTTCAGAAATGAAGTCGCAAGAGTGCTGACAAAGATTTTCTATAAATAGTAACAGTGACCTTAATCTTGACCTTGGCACCCTGAAACACGAACTCATTCGAAGGTATTCTCATGCTGGACCCATATATGAAGTTTGGTCAGGATCCGTTACAAAATGAAGTCGCAAGAGCGCTGACAAAGATTTTCTATAAATAGTAACGCTGACCTTGACCTTGACCTTGGCACCCTGAAACACGAACTCGTTCGAGGTATTCCCATGCTGGACCCTTATATGAAGTTTGGTCAGAATCCGTTCAAAATGAAGTCGCAAGAGCGCTGACAAAAAGGGAACATACGTACGTACTTACATACGAACGGAACGCTATATCCCCTCCCCGACTTTCGTCGCGAGGGGATAATAAAGTTATGAATGGATTTCAGCCCAATTTGGTTTGAAACATCCTTGGGGGAAGGGGAACAGATTTTGCATAAATGGTGACTCTTTCGGGGCCCAATAGGGGAAATTGAGACAATTCCTTTAAATCGCTACTAGTCATAAAGTAATGAATGGATTTGAACCAAAGGTCAGAAACATCCTTGGGGGAAGGAGAACAGATTTTGCATAAATGGTGACTCTTTCGGGGCCCAATAGGGGAAATAGAGGTAATTCCTTTAAATCGCTACTAGTCATAAAGTTATGAATGGATTTGAACCAAATTTGGTCAGAAACATCTTTGGGGAAAGTGAAACAGATTTTGTAATAATGATGACTGATCCCCATGGGGCTAAAGAGGCGGGGTCAAATAGGGGAAATAGAGGTAATTTCTTTAAATCGCTACTTGTAATAAAGTTATGAATGGATTTGAAATTAATTAAGTCAGAAACATCCTTTGGGAAATGGGAAGGGGAACAGATTTTGTATAAGCGATGACTCTGATCCACGAGGGGCCAAAAGAGGCGGGGCCCAATAGGGGAAATAGAGGTAATTCCTTTAAATCGCTACTAGTCATAAAGATATGAATGGATTTGAACCCAAATTGGTCAGAAACATCCTTGGGGAAAGCGAAACAGATTTTGCATTAATGATGATTTTGACCCCCAATGGGCCAAAGGGGTGGGGCCCATAGGGGAATTAAAGGTAATTCCTTTAAATCAGTGCTAGTCATTAAGTTATGAATGCATGTTGTAAAAACAATCCTTGAGGTCTTTCAGACCCTTAGACAGTCTGGACTTCATTATTTCTTTAAAGCAGTTGGGATCCCCACACTTTAACCATATATAGCATTTGGTCAAATCCAACCAGGTGAGCGATACAGGCCCCATGGGCCTCTTGTTATGGATGTAGTGTAGTTATTTATCATATTATGGATGGTAGTGTAATTTATATGAATGGTAGTGTTGTTTCTATGGATAGCAGTGAAGTTTCTACGGATGTAGTGTAGTTATTTTATGGATGGTAGTGTAGTTATTTATGGATGGTAGTGTAGTTATAGTGTAGTTATTTTATTGAGGGTAGTGTTGTTTCTATAGATTTTGGCCTGGTCGAGAAATATGATCACGAAGGAAAATAACGATGTGCTTTTATTAAACATTTAACATACCTAGCATAGCCACAAAACATAACTTTTTGGAAAAGTGGAAGACATCAGAAAATAGAATATATAAAGATCAAACACTTTAATATAGACAGTAAAACAAGAGGCCCATGGACCTATATCACTCACCTGATTCTACAGGAACTTTGAAATTAATCTAGGTCATTTCTGCAGATAATAAGCTCATAACAACTTTATTCAAACATCAGAGTGAGTTAGTTTCATTCATGTCAATACATTTTCTATTCCTTCTTTTGCAGCATACTATTGGTCTATATATCAGGTCCTATTTGACACATGGGACCTTGAATGTAGGTCAAGGTCATTTATTCGAACAAAATTGGTAGCCCTTCAACCCTGCATATTGCAGACCCAATATCAACTCCCTGGGCCTCTTGGTTATCAAGAAGATCTTGTTGAAAGATTTTAGCCTATTTGACCCCAGTGTCCTTGAATGTACATTTTAACGAATTCGGTAGTCCCTCACCCCTGCCTATTGAAGACCCAATATCAACTTCCTGGGCCTCATGGTTATTTAGTAAAAGTTGTTTAAAGATTTCAGCCTATTTGACCCATGTGATCTTGAATGTAGGTCAAGGTCATTCATTTGAACAAACTTGGTAGTCATTCACCCCAGCATGCTACAGGCCCATTATCAATTCCCTGGGCCTCTTGATTATTGAGAAGAAGTTGTTTAAGTTGGTGACGGATGGTCGGACACACATTCAAGTGATCTAACAATACAATGTCCCTATTTTATGCAAACGTATGGAGCAAATTTTCATTGAAATAAAAATTGAGAAAATAAAAAGTTTATAATCACATTTATTATATTCATTTTAACATGTAAACATTAATGATATGAACACAAGAAACATACAAAATGTCACAAAGCCTGATCTTTGTTATAAGAGTGTATTATCTAAGAAATGAACAGGTGACAGTTCCAATGTTTGGTAAGTGATGTTCTTACAATTTTCTCTATAGATGTGTATGCTATTAGCTTTACAGATATAAACTCCACCATCCATTTACTACCGGACAATTTTATTACTCGTCAAATGAATGTAAAATGAATCAACACAAATCTCAAGGTCAGATCAAGGTAATGTATATTGAAAATCTGAATGGGCGCCTACTTCCTGCAGTAATGTGTCCATAGCAAGACGCAGGACCAGTCAACTAAGTCAATATCCAACAAGCAAATTGAAAGATTTCGCCCCAATGCAATTCCATGAACCAAATTAAAAGGTCACTCCAAGGTTGAAGTCATTTTGTGGTGTCCACCAGCCTCAATATCATGCCAAGTCTTCGTCATCGAACAGATCTTCAAAATCTGGAAGGTAAACAAGATTTTGTTAAATTGATTATCAATAACATCCCAATCAGTCAACGGAGAATGATTTTACAGTTGTTTGGTCCGAAGGCATGTTATATACAGTATTACCATTAGCTAAATGGCAGTGGGAATATATCAAAGTAAAGGCTTCAACTAGTATACATACTAATGTATTACAACATTCTTCCAGCTAAATTGTCCATGGAAACATGATATCATCAATAGACGGGGTCATCAAACCATCACAGAAACATCATTTGAAGACAGTTTCTAAACGGTTAGCAGAACGCTGTTACACTCTGAATTGTTGGAATTTCAGATTTGCCCAGAGATCATTGATTAACTGTTCTGATAAACCTAACACTAACCTAACCATAACATTCACACAAAGTAGTCATTCTAAAAGAACTTGATAACACAGAGACACTACCTGATAACACAGAGACACTACCTGATAACACAGACACACAACCTGATAACACAGAGACACACTACCTGATAACACAGAGACAAACTACCTGATAACACGGAGACACAACCTGATAACACAGAGACACACAACCTGATAACACAGAGACACACTACCTGATAACACGGAGACACAACCTGATAACACAGAGACACTACCTGATAACACAGAGACACTACCTGATAACACAGACACACAACCTGATAACACAGAGACACTACCTGATAACACAGACACACAACCTGATAACACAGACACACTACCTGATAACACAGAGACACAACCTGATAACACAGACACACTACCTGATAACACAGACACACTACCTGATAACACAGAGACACACTACCTGATAACACAGAGACACAACCTGATAACACAGAGACACAACCTGATAACACAGACACACACTACCTGATAACACAGAGACACAACCTGATAACACAGACACACTACCTGATAACACAGAGACACAACCTGATAACACAGAGACACAACCTGATAACACAGACACACTACCTGATAACACAGAGACACTACCTGATAACACAGAGACACACTACCTGATAACACAGAGATACACTACCTGATAACACAGAGACACACTACCTGATAACACAGACACACTACCTGATAACACAGATACACAACCTGATAACACAGATACACAACCTGATAACACAGAGATACACTACCTGATAACATGGTGACACACTACCTGATAACACAGAGACACACTACCTGATAACACAGAGACACAACCTGATAACACAGAGACACACAACCTGATAACACAGAGACACAACCTGATAACACAGACACACTACCTGATAACACAGAGACACAACCTGATAACACAGACACAACCTGATAACACAGACACACTACCTGATAACACAGAGACACACTACCTGATAACACAGAGACACACTACCTGATAACAGAGACACACAACCTGATAACACAGAGACACAACCTGATAACACAGAGACACAACCTGATAACACAGAGACACAACCTGATAACACAGACACACTACCTGATAACACAGACACACTACCTGATAACAAGGTGACACACAACCTGATAACATGGAGACACACTCTTTGATATTATAGAGACATACTAGGATGATAAATATTTAAAAGACCATCTAATAATATACAGACTCACTAGCTTCTATAAAGTTATTAGCGTCACTGAAATGTGGTAGAGAGTAGAAATCAATATAGTAATACAATAGTCAGACAGCAGGGTAGATAAATGCATGTTTTATGGAGTAAATTAAAATGTCAATTGTTTTATTTTTTGTTATAATCAAATAATGTACCTTACTGTACAGGATGTTCCTTTTAACAGTTAACTAGAAAATTGTGTGTTTTTACACTTTAAAGAAAGTCATGACTATTGAACAGCATTATAATTTACCAGTTACTGTGAGATATTGCATGTTTAGAATTTTAACCAACACAATCACTGAACGGGGTTAAATCCTCCTGTTATGCATTGTAATACCATTTTTATAGTTATGGCAATTCTACAAGTACTTACTGGCTCATGCTTTATAGTGGTATGTAGGATGTTGACTTAGAGAACAAGAGATTGCTAGTTCCAACCCCAACATGGGCAAAATATTTATTATAACTATTTCATATTAGAGATTTGGTGCCATTGACAACTCCGATTGTACTAATTGTACTACAGGAAACTGAGAAGCTGAAGCTTTGATCCTCACAGCTAAAGAAACTAGGCTATTTTTGCAAGTCTTCAGGGCAAATACTTTGTGAAGGTCACCTTATTAGCTTGTGCTAACAGGAATTTTCCTTTAACCTAAGTGGTAGCATATTCGCCTAGATAGTGAGGTTTGCTAGTTTGAGCCCCAGCATGGGCATGATATTGTTCTCTACAATTTCCTATTACAACTGTATACTATCCTTGTTGGGAGGCCTTGTAATATTTATTGTTCGAGGCTTTACAAGTATACCTGTCAGTGGCCTTACAAGTATACCTGTTGGTGGCCTTACAAGTATATCTGTCGGTGAACTTACAAGTATACCTGTCGGTGGCCTTACAAGTATACCTGTTGGTGGCCTTACAATATACTTGTTGGTGGCCTTACAAGTATATCTGTTGGTGGCCTTACAAGTATACCTCATGTAGGTGGCCTTACAATATACTTGTTGGTGGCCTTACAATATACCTGTTGGTGGCCTTACAAGTATACCTGTCGGTGGCCTTACAAGTATACCTCATGTAGGTGGCCTTACAATATACTTGTTGGTGGCCTTACAATATACCTGTTGGTGGCCTTACAATATACCTGTTGGTGGCCTTACAATATACTTGTTGGTGGCCTTACAATATACTTGTTGGTGGCCTTACAATATACTTGTCAGTGGCCTTACAAGTATACCTGTCGGTGGCCTTACAAGTATACCTCATGTAGGTGGCCTTACAATATACTTGTTGGTGGCCTTACAATATACCTGTTGGTGGCCTTACCATATACTTGTTGGTGGCCTTACAATATACCTGTTGGTGGCCTTACAAGTATACCTGTCGGTGGCCTTACAAGTATACCTGTCAGTGGCCTTACAAGTATACCTCATGTAGGTGGCCTTACAATATACTTGTTGGTGGCCTTACAATATACCTGTTGGTGGCCTTACAATATACTTGTTGGTGGCCTTACAATATACCTGTTGGTGGCCTTACAAGTATACCTATTGGTGGCCTTACAAGTATACCTGTCGGTGGCCTTACAAGTATACCTGTTGGTGGCCTTACAAGTATACCTGTCGGTGGCCTTACAAGTATACCTGTTGGTGGCCTTACAAGTATACCTGTTGGTGGCCTTACAAGTATACCTGTCGGTGGCCTTACAAGTATACCTCATGTAGGTGGCCTTACAATATACTTGTTGGTGGCCTTACAATATACCTGTTGGTGGCCTTACAAGTATACCTGTTGGTGGCCTTACAAGTATACCTGTCGGTGGCCTTACAAGTATACCTGTTGGTGGCCTTACAATATACTTGTTGGTGGCCTTACAATATACTTGTTGGTGGCCTTACAATATACCTGTTGTAGGCCTTACAAGTATACCTCATTGTAGGTGGCCTTACAATATACTTGTCGGTGATCTTACAAGTATACCTGTTGGTGGCCTTACAAGTATACCTGTCGGTGGCCTTACAAGTATACCTCATGTAGGTGGCCTTACAATATACTTGTTGGTGGCCTTACAATATACCTGTTGGTGGCCTTACAAGTATACCTGTTGGTGGCCTTACAAGTATACTTGTTGGTGGCCTTACAAATATACTTGTTGGTTGCCTTATAATATACCTGTTGTAGGCCTTACAAGTATACTTGTTGGTGGCCTTACAAGTATACTTGTTGGTGGCCTTACAAGTATACCTCATGTAGGTGGCCTTACATTATACCTGTTGATGTCCTTACAAATATACTTGTTGGTGGCCTTACAAATATACCTGTTGGTGGCCTTACAAATATACCTGTTGTAGGCCTTACAATATACCTGTTGGTGGCCTTACAATATACCTGTTGGTGGCCTTACAAATATACTTGTTGGAGGTTTTACAAAAAACTTGGTGGATTTGACAAACTAACGGGATTAATCTGACAAACTACTGAAGGAAGACAGTCTAGGGTACCTCCTGGTAGTCCAGCTACACTGACGGGATTAATCTGACAAACTACTGAAGGAAGACAGTCTGGGGTACCTCCTGGTAGTCCAGCTACACTGACGGGATTAATCTGACAAACTACTGAAGGAAGACAGTCTAGGGTACCTCCTGGTAGTCCAGCTACACTGACGGGATTAATCTGACAAACTACTGAAGGAAGACAGTCTGGGGTACCTCCTGGTAGTCCAGCTACACTGACGGGATTAATCTGACAAACTACTGAAGGAAGACAGTCTAGGGTACCTCCTGGTAGTCCCAGCTACACTGACGGGATTAATCTGACAAACTACTGAAGGAAGACAGTCTAGGGTACCTCCTGGTAGTCCAGCTACACTGACGGGATTAATCTGACAAACTACTGAAGGGAGACAGTCTAGGGTACCTCCTGGTAGTCCAGCTACACTGACGGGATTAATCTGACAAACTACTGAAGGAAGACAGTCTGGGGTACCTCCTGGTAGTCCAGCTACACTGACGGGATTAATCTGACAAAGTACTGAAGGAAGACAGTCTGGGGTACCTCCTGGTAGTCCAGCTACACTGACTGGATTAATCTGACAAACTACTGAAGGAAGACAGTCTGGGGTACCTCCTGGTAGTCCAGCTAAACTGACGGGATTAATCTGACAAACTACTGAAGGAAGACAGTCTAGGGTACCTCCTGGTAGCCCAGCTACACTGACGGGATTAATCTGACAAACTACTGAAGGAAGACAGTCTAGGGTACCTCCTGGTAGTCCAGCTACACTGACGGGATTAATCTGACAAACTACTGAAGGAAGACAGTCTAGGGTACCTCCTGGTAGTCCAGCTACACTGACGGGATTAATCTGACAAACTACTGAAGGAAGACAGTCTAGGGTACCTCCTTGTAGTCCAGCTACACTGACGGGATTAATCTGACAAACTACTGAAGGAAGACAGTCTGGGGTACCTCCTGGTAGTCCAGCTACACTGACGGGATTAATCTGACAAAGTACTGAAGGAAGACAGTCTGGGGTACCTCCTGGTAGTCCAGCTACACTGACGGGATTAATCTGACAAACTACAGAAGGAAGACAGTCTAGGGTACCTCCTGGTAGTCCAGCTACACTGACGGGATTAATCTGACAAACTACTGAAAGGATTCAGTAGTAGATTTGATCATCCAACAGGATTATTCATGATCTATTTTGAGACAGTTTCCTGAGTAAAGATACAAAAACTGACCCCAAATTACAGAAAATCAATCAGTACTATTTGTAGAGATTTATTTATATTTCAGGAAGGAGACATGAATTTTGTACGAGAACTTAAATCAATTGCCTCTTAAGCTATAGTGATTACAGAGAACTCATTACAACTACTTCACACTTCTATCACTCCCAGTGATTCACTAATTACTAAAATAATTAGCAAAATCTTGAATTTTCACTACTATGATGAAGATCAGCTCCCAGCATCTGAACCTGATGACATAATACCTTCCCCAATATTAGCTCTGTGTAGTGTTAATGGAATATATATTATATAGTGTATTAAAATTCTGGATAAATTATACACCAGATATTGGTTACAAACTCATATAGGAAACACGATGTGGTACATCACAACAATGGATTTCCCAAAATTCATCAGAAGGAAGAAAATATATCAAGATATTAATCTTAAGTTTGATTTTAAATCTGATCTATGTTCTTGACATAGTTCAATGTCACAATTGTAATCATTTAAAATTTCAGTGCTGTTGAATCCGGTGTGGAGGATTGCTTAAGATCTTGTATTGGGAATAAACTTAACTTTGTACTGAATTCAATGTTAATATTGAAACTTCCATTACATGTGTGGTTGAGGTGGCCTATGTTTATACATGTGTGGTTGAGGTGGCCTATGTTTATACATGTAATACAGGTGTGGTTGAGGTGGCCTGTGTTAATACATGTAATACAGGTGTGGTTGAGGTGGCCTATGTTTATACATGTAATACAGGTGTGGTTGAGGTGGCCTATGTTTATACATGTAATACAGGTGTGGTTGAGGTGGCCTATGTTTATACATGTAATACAGGTGTGGTTGAGGTGGCCTGTGTTAATACATGTAATACAGGTGTGGTTGAGGTGGCCTATGTTTATACATGTAATACAGGTGTGGTTGAGGTGGCCTATGTTTATACATGTAATACAGGTGTGTTTGAGGTGGCCTGTGTTAATACATGTAATACAGGTGTGGTTGAGGTGGCCTGTGTTAATACATGTAATACAGGTGTGGTTGAGGTGGCCTATGTTAATACATGTAATACAGGTGTGGTTGAGGTGGCCTGTGTTAATACATGTAATACAGGTGTGGTTGAGGTGGCCTGTGTTAATACATGTAATACAGGTGTGGTTGAGGTGGCCTGTGTTTATACATGTAATACAGGTGTGGTTGAGGTGGCCTATGTTTATACATGTAATACAGGTGTGGTTGAGGTGGCCTGTGTTAATACATGTAATACAGGTGTGGTTGAGGTGGCCTGTGTTAATACATGTAATACAGGTGTGGTTGAGGTGGCCTATGTTAATACATGTAATACAGGTGTGGTTGAGGTGGCCTGTGTTAATACATGTAATACAGGTGTGGTTGAGGTGGCCCATGTTAATACATGTAATACAGGTGTGGTTGAGGTGGCCTATGTTTATATATGTAATACAGGTGTGGTTGAGGGGGCCTATGTTTATACATGTGTGGTTGAGGTGGCCTATGTTTATACATGTAATACAGGTGTGTTTGAGGTGGCCTGTGTTAATACATGTAATACAGGTGTGGTTGAGGTGGCCTGTGTTAATACATGTAATACAGGTGTGGTTGAGGTGGCCTATGTTAATACATGTAATACAGGTGTGGTTGAGGTGGCCTGTGTTAATACATGTAATACAGGTGTGGTTGAGGTGGCCCATGTTAATACATGTAATACAGGTGTGGTTGAGGTGGCCTATGTTTATATATGTAATACAGGTGTGGTTGAGGGGGCCTATGTTTATACATGTGTGGTTGAGGTGGCCTATGTTTATACATGTAATACAGGTGTGTCTAAGGTGGCCTATGTTTATACATGTAATACAGGTGTGGT
Source organism: Pecten maximus (assembly GCF_902652985.1). Lineage (NCBI taxonomy): Eukaryota > Metazoa > Mollusca > Bivalvia > Pectinida > Pectinidae > Pecten > Pecten maximus. Next base: position 6,694,985 of record NC_047028.1, on the reverse strand, counting down.
TGAGGTGGCCTATGTTTATATATGTAATACAGGTGTGGTTGAGGGGGCCTATGTTTATACAGGTGTGGTTGAGGTGGCCTATGTTAATACATGTAATACATGTGTGTTTGAGGTGGCCTGTGTTTATACATGTAATACAGGTGTGGTTGAGGTGGCCTGTGTTTATACATGTAATACAGGTGTGGTTGAGGTGGCCTATGTTTATACATGTGTGGTTGAGGTGGCCTATGTTTATACATGTAATACAGGTGTGGTTGAGGTGGCCTATGTTAATACATGGAATACAGGTGTGGTTGAGGTGGCCTATGTTTATACATGTAATACAGGTGTGGTTGAGGTGGCCTATGTTTATACATGTAATACAGGTGTGGTTGAGGTGGCCTGTGTTAATACATGTAATACAGGTGTGGTTGAGGTGGCCTATGTTTATACATGTAATACAGGTGTGGTTGAGGTGGCCTGTGTTAATACATGTAATACAGGTGTGGTTGAGGTGGCCTATGTTTATACATGTAATACAGGTGTGGTTGAGGTGGCCTATGTTTATACATGTAATACAGGTGTGGTTGAGGTGGCCTGTGTTAATACATGTAATACAGGTGTGGTTGAGGTGGCCTGTGTTAATACATGTAATACAGGTGTGGTTGAGGTGGCCTATGTTTATACATGTAATACAGGTGTGGTTGAGGTGGCCTGTGTTAATACATGTAATACAGGTGTGGTTGAGGTGGCCTATGTTTATACATGTAATACAGGTGTGGTTGAGGTGGCCTATGTTTATACATGTAATACAGGTGTGGTTGAGGTGGCCTGTGTTAATACATGTAATACAGGTGTGGTTGAGGTGGCCTGTGTTAATACATGTAATACAGGTGTGGTTGAGGTGGCCTATGTTTATACATGTAATACAGGTGTGGTTGAGGTGGCCTGTGTTAATATATGTAATATATGTGTGGTTGAGGTGGCCTGTGTTTATACATGTAATACAGGTGTGGTTGAGGTGGCCTATGTTTATACATGTAATACAGGTGTGGTTGAGGTGGCCTGTGTTAATACATGTAATACAGGTGTGGTTGAGGTGGCCTATGTTTATACATGTAATACAGGTGTGGTTGAGGTGGCCTATGTTTATACATGTAATACAGGTGTGTTTGAGGTGGCCTGTGTTAATACATGTAATACAGGTGTGGTTGAGGTGGCCTGTGTTAATACATGTAATACAGGTGTGGTTGAGGTGGCCTATGTTAATACATGTAATACAGGTGTGGTTGAGGTGGCCTGTGTTAATACATGTAATACAGGTGTGGTTGAGGTGGCCCATGTTAATACATGTAATACAGGTGTGGTTGAGGTGGCCTATGTTTATATATGTAATACAGGTGTGGTTGAGGGGGCCTATGTTTATACATGTGTGGTTGAGGTGGCCTATGTTTATACATGTAATACAGGTGTGTCTAAAGTGGCCTATGTTTATACATGTAATACAGGTGTGGTTGAGGTGGCCTATGTTAATACATGTAATACATGTGTGTTTGAGGTGGCCTGTGTTTATACATGTAATACAGGTGTGGTTGAGGTGGCCTATGTTTATACATGTAATACAGGTGTGGTTGAGGTGGCCTATGTTTATACATGTGTGGTTGAGGTGGCCTATGTTTATACATGTAATACAGGTGTGGTTGAGGTGGCCTATGTTAATACATGGAATACAGGTGTGGTTGAGGTGGCCTATGTTTATACATGTAATACAGGTGTGGTTGAGGTGGCCTATGTTTATACATGTAATACAGGTGTGGTTGAGGTGGCCTGTGTTTATACATGTGTGGTTGAGGTGGCCTATGTTTATACGTGTAATACAGGTGTGGTTGAGGTGGCCTGTGTTAATACATGTAATACAGGTGTGGTTGAGGTGGCCTGTGTTAATACATGTAATACAGGTGTGGTTGAGGTGGCCTATGTTAATACATGTAATACAGGTGTGGTTGAGGTGGCCTGTGTTAATACATGTAATACAGGTGTTGTTGAGGTGGCCCATGTTAATACATGTAATACAGGTGTGGTTGAGGTGGCCTATGTTTATACATGTGTGGTTGAGGTGGCCTGTGTTAATATATGTAATATATGTGTGGTTGAGGTGGCCTGTGTTAATACATGTAATACATGTGTGGTTGAGGTGGCCTATGTTTATACATGTGTGGTTGAGGTGGCCTATGTTAATACATGTAATACAGGTGTGGTTGAGGTGGCCTATGTTTATACATGTAATACAGGTGTGGTTGAGGTGGCCTGTGTTAATACATGTAATACAGGTGTGGTTGAGGTGGCCTATGTTTATACATGTAATACAGGTGTGGTTGAGGTGGCCTATGTTTATACATGTAATACAGGTGTGGTTGAGGTGGCCTATGTTTATACAGGTGTGGTTGAGGTGGCCTATGTTTATACATGTAATACAGGTGTGGTTGAGGTGGTCTATGTTTATACATGTAATACAGGTGTGGTTGAGGTGGCCTGTGTTAATACATGTAATACAGGTGTGGTTGAGGTGGCCTGTGTTAATACATGTAATACAGGTGTGGTTGAGGTGGCCTATGTTTATACATGTAATACAGGTGTGGTTGAGGTGGCCTGTGTTAATATATGTAATACATGTGTGGTTGAGGTGGCCTGTGTTTATACATGTAATACAGGTGTGGTTGAGGTGGCCTATGTTTATACATGTAATACAGGTGTGGTTGAGGTGGCCCATGTTAATACATGTAATACAGGTGTGGTTGAGGTGGCCTATGTTTATATATGTAATACAGGTGTGGTTGAGGGGGCCTATGTTTATACATGTGTGGTTGAGGTGGCCTATGTTTATACATGTAATACAGGTGTGTCTAAGGTGGCCTATGTTTATACATGTAATACAGGTGTGGTTGAGGTGGCCTATGTTAATACATGTAATACATGTGTGTTTGAGGTGGCCTGTGTTTATACATGTAATACAGGTGTGGTTGAGGTGGCCTATGTTTATACATGTAATACAGGTGTGGTTGAGGTGGCCTATGTTTATACATGTGTGGTTGAGGTGGCCTATGTTTATACATGTAATACAGGTGTGGTTGAGGTGGCCTATGTTAATACATGGAATACAGGTGTGGTTGAGGTGGCCTGTGTTAATACATGTAATACAGGTGTGGTTGAGGTGGCCTATGTTTATACATGTAATACAGGTGTGGTTGAGGTGGCCTGTGTTTATACATGTAATACAGGTGTGGTTGAGATGGCCTATGTTTATACATGTAATACAGGTGTGGTTGAGGTGGCCTATGTTTATACATGTAATACAGGTGTGGTTGAGGTGGCCTATGTTAATACATGGAATACAGGTGTGGTTGAGGTGGCCTATGTTTATACATGTAATACAGGTGTGGTTGAGGTGGCCTATGTTAATACATGGAATACAGGTGTGGTTGAGGTGGCCTATGTTTATACATGTAATACATGTGTGGTTGAGGTGGCCTATGTTTATACATGTAATACAGGTGTGTTTGAGGTGGCCTATGTTTATACATGTAATACAGGTGTGGTTGAGGTGGCCTATGTTTATACATGTGTGGTTGAGGTGGCCTATGTTTATACATGTAATACAGGTGTGGTTGAGATGGCCTATGTTTATACATGTAATACATGTGTGGTTGAGGTGGCCTATGTTTATACATGTAATACAGGTGTGGTTGAGGTGGCCTGTGTTAATACATGTAATACAGGTGTGTTTGAGGTGGCCTATGTTTATACATGTAATACAGGTGTGGTTGAGATGGCCTATATTAATACATGTAATACAGGTGTGGTTGAGGTGGCCTATGTTTATACATGTAATACAGGTGTGGTTGAGGTGGCCCATGTTTATACATGTAATACAGGTGTGGTTTGAGATGGCCTATGTTTATACATGTAATACAGGTGTGTTTGAGGTGGCTTATGTTAATACCACTAACACTGATGTGATGATAAATATTCAATATCTTCAGTAGACAATATAGGACTGTGTTATCAGACAGTATATCATGATATCAGCTGGCTGCATATACATCACTCACGGGAATTATCAGTAAAGCTTCTGTGTACAATTTATCTCCGATATCTATGTTTCAAATAGCACATACATATTGAGCAACGATGTGAAATACACATACAGGTTGTATGTATCCTTTTAAAACAATCATATTGTGCAGATGATCGTATTTTGATGAACAGATCACGACATGAGCTATAATTATTGGAGAAAAAGCACTATATCATTGTTGGTCATCACAAGTCAAATTGGTAGTCATACAGAACTCAAATGACAATAAAGGCCAAGACAAAGGGACAAAGTAGACTGATCGATGCACACCAAGTGATTAGAGGCTTCATATAGATTGAGTACAATGAGTACATAATAATGTTATGATCCTGACAACCATGTATTCCCCAGACCTAGTCTTATGTACATGTTAGGATCCTCAAACCATGTATTCCCCAGACCTAGTCCAATCCTGTACATGTTAGGATCCTCAAACCATGTATCCCCCAGACCTCGTCCAATCATGTACATGTTAGGATCCTCAAACCATATACTCCCCAGACCTCATCCAATCCTGTACATGTTAGGATCCTCAAACGATGTATTCGCAAGACCTCGTCCAATCCTGTACATGTTAGGATCCTTAAACCATGTATTCCCCAGACCTCGTCCAATCATGTACATGTCGGGATCCTCAAACCATGTATTCCCCAGACCTCATCCAATCCTGTACATGTTAGGATCCTCAAACCATGTATTCCCCAGACCTCGTCCAACCCTGTACATGTCGGGATCCTCAAACCATGTATTCCCCAGACCTCGTCCAACCCTGTACATGTCAGGATCCTCAAACCATGTATTCCCCAGACCTAGTCTTATGTACATGTTAGGATCCTCAAACCATGTATTCCCCAGACCTAGTCTTATGTACATGTTAGGATCCTCAAACCAGGTATCCCCCAGACCTCGTCCAATCCTGTACATGTAAGACTCCTCAAACCAGGTATCCCCCAGACCTCGTCCAATCCTGTACATGTAAGACTCCTCAAACCAGGTATCCCCCAGACCTCGTCCAATCCTGTACATGTCAGGATCCTCAAACCAGGTATCCCCCAGACCTCGTCCAATCCTGTACATGTAAGACTCCTCAAACCATGTATTCCCTAGACCTAGCTAATCCTGTACATGTCAGGATCCCCAAACCAATGTTTTTCCTGCTCTACTTGAACAGAATGTTGATCATGGCTTCATATTTTTATGTCAATAGAGCTAGCCTGGTACAGTAATGTATGATACTACCTGAACAGATCAGAAGAGCAAAATGCAATAGATCATAGCGACCAAAATAAATAAATTTTTAAGTCTGCTAAGTCAAAAAAGTATTTCTGATGGATGTTCCAATACCCTTTACAACCAAAATGCTCTTAAATCTGCAATGGGCCAGACTGAGATATGAACTCAATGGGCCAGACTGAAATATAAACTCAATGGGCCAGACTAAGATATGAACTCAATGGGCCAGACTGAGATATGAACTCAATGGGCCAGACTGAAATATAAACTCAATGGGCCAGACTCAGATATAAACTCAATGGGCCAGACTGAAATATAAACTCAATGGGCCAGACTGAAATATGAACTCAATGGGCCAGACTGAGATATAAACTCAATGGGCCAGACTAAGATATAAACTCAATGGGCCAGACTAAGATATGAACTCAATGGGCCAGACTAAGATATGAACTCAATGGGCCAGACTAAGATATGAACTCAATGGGCCAGACTAAGATATGAACTCAATTGGCCAGACTGAGATATGAACTCAATGGGCCAGACTGAGATATATGAACTCAATGGGCCAGACTGAAATATGAACTTAATGGACCAGGCTGAGATATAAACTCAATGGGCCAGACTAAGATATATGAACTCAATGGGCTAGATTGAGATATGAACTTAATGGGCCAGACTAAGATATGAACTCAATGGGCCAGACTGAGATATGAACTTAATGGGCCAGACTGAAATATGAACTTAATGGGCCAGACTAAGATATGAACTCAATGGGCCAGACTTAGATATGAACTTAATGGGCCAGACTAAGATATGAACTCAATGGGCCAGACTGAGATATATGAACTCAATGGGCCAGACTGAGATATAAACTCAATGGGCCAGACTAAGATATAAACTCAATGGGCCAGGCTGAGATATGAACTCAATGGGCCAGACTAAGATATAAACTCAATGGGCTAGATTGAGATATGAACTCAATGGGCCAGACTGAGATATAAACTCAATGGGCTAGATTGAGATATGAACTCAATGGGCCAGATTGACATATATGAACTCAATGGGCCAGACTGAGATATGAACTCAATGGGCCAGACTGAGATATAAACTCAATGGGCTAGATTGAGATATGAACCCATGCATGGTATATTACTGATCTAGACAAGGACGTTCTGTAACCAATCGTGATCTGTTATCTGGTGATCATGTAGTAACCACTAACTGTCCCAGTATGTTGGTTTTGTTTGTTTGTTCATTCACAATTTGATTTTGATTTGTTCAAATTTAACAATACAGAGATGTTTCATAGCAATATAAAACAATATGTATGATTTTTAGATGACGTATCTTTAAGAATTTGTGTTCCAACTAATCTTTTAAAAAAGAATTTCTTAAAATGTAAAAACATTACAATTTACTGCCTAGGTAATATACATACAGTGTTATAAGATATATCAGCTATCTTTAGGAAAATTTATCTGGAGGTGAACTTTAGTACCACTGATTTCTGGTATCAATAACTTTGTGTTCAAATAAACAAATAACCTTAGTCTTAGTATATTAATGATCACAACAAATTCAAAATATAACAGGCACTAAATTAGTATCTAAAGTTCAAGGTCATAGTCATGTAATGACACAAGTCATTAATTTTTTATTTCAACTGTTAACATCAATAGCTTGGTTTCCAGTGTGTCGGGGGTTGCTGTCCCTGCATGGCCCCCCTCATCTCCATCCCTTACTTCAATCTCATTCAATTCACCCTACCTGAGCTTTGTACAAACAATGCATGTCAGGTTGAGTTTTTTGATAATGAAGACAATTCAGCGAACCACAGTCCCACACCAAATATGAAGTTATATGCCAAGAATGCACGGATGATAAATAAATCCAATGTATATTTACTAAGTGGTGTCCTTTTACCATGAAATTAGATCTGGTGACACATATTTAGTATTTGATTGTAGGAGATGGAGCCAGAAACAATTTTTTCTTTGACATAAGTCACAAAGGTCATAATATAGGTCAGATTGACATATACTCATGGCATGCGACATACTGCCTCATTTAGGTGAGTCGGTAGCTCATGCCTCAAGTACGAAGTGTCAGTGTTAATAAATGAAGGAGATAGAGACAAGACAACATTTTTTTGATGCAGGTCAAAGGTCACAATGTAGGTCAGAGTGACATACTTTTAGTATGCGACACCGCCTCATTCAGGTGAACCCATGCCCCAAGTATGAATTAAGTGCCAATGTGGAAAAGTGAAGGAGTCCTGACAAGATAATGTACGGAAGGACACAACACATCAGATTCCAGTGGGGAACTAATTATTTATACAAAGATGTTGCTTAATTTAACTTGATTTGTTAAAACCCCTTCAAGGTTAATGTACCACAATATCTAAATATATAATTCAAACATAAAACATACCGTTATAAAAGTCTGCATGAACTGATTTTTCATTGGCAGCAAGGTCCATTAACAGAGCACTAGATCCACCAGCCTACAATGTAGAGGAATTTGTGTTATTTCATGACAGTGTTTCTAATATCAACTGATGAAACAATAACTCTTCACTCTGTATGACTGGAGTGGCATCATTAGTATTCATCTCACAAATAAACTAATGGTTCAGTTAATAATGCAGATTGGATCATCAAACATTCTGTTCATTCATTAAACATTCAAGAGATGAAGCACATCCATTTAATTTGGTATTTACATAAAAAGAAGAATACATGTATACAGAAGTTTTTTTTAAATATCACAGAAAGCTCACATTAAATATTTTCGAATGCTCCGACATCATCAATTAGCTCTTTCTGTTTTCCACATGCCAATTACCAAAATGGATCACGGACTGATTTTTTTTCAATATAATGTGTAGTACAAGCATATTTTTTAAAGCATGTCATTATCTTTCAAATCTGTATTAAGAATTGAATTTCAGCAGTGTAGATGGTTTTTTTCAGTCCTAAACAAAAATATATGTGCCATCATTTAACAAAGTAAACAACACAACAACATTTAAGACTTCGAAATATTTATTCTAGTGTCATGAAATTCATCATATGATAGACTATATAGATGGAAAGTTTATTTTGTTACATGCATTCTAAGGCTACATAGTTTCAACCATTAATAAGGACTTTGAACACATTTGAACACAATTGTTGAATTTTGTCAACAAAAAAATGTGATCCATTGTGGAACATCATCCGAAACACATCATCAAAGGGATGCTTATCTGCAGAGGACAAGACAATGCCATATTGGACTGACTTGCTATATATATATATATAGTACTAGTTTGTACAGAATAATTGTACATGTATGTGATGATGAAATTCCTGAAATAAGACTGAAAATTAACAAGTAGGGCAAAAATATTCATTTCACTGACATACATGTTTTGTTAATCGGAAGAGGGGAGGGTAGCCATTGACTTTTGGTCTGTGCTTCATTGTTACTATTTACAACTATTCAATACCTTTGTGTGGATAGAAAATGTGACATATGTCCAAAGTAGATTTTTTTTTTTTCGCATGTAATTATATAAGTCACCTGTGACCATACAGGCATACATATCACCATACATAAAAAGGTCAATCCATTCATTTTTTAATCCAACTTTGAGTTTCAAAACATTTTGCAGCCATATTTGTAATGTTGATCATGTCATTATATTTATGTGTCACCAATGACTATTTTCAGCATAGTGGATTGCCGTGTCACACAAGATCTCTTCAGGTCACATGAATGTGGTTATTATATATGATTTTTTTAACCCCATTTTCACTATGGTAGGAGTTCTGACGTCAGATCGCCCATATCAGATATTTAAAAGGCTGATATAATTATCAAACATCAGAAACCTTTTGATTAATATGTTTCATTCATTTTTTTGTTTTGCAGTACCAATCAACGATGTCAGAGAATTCTACAAATTATGATAAAGTGGGCACACTTGTCCTCTACCACACCAGACATCCCAATGTAAAAATAACTATACAGGTCCATGCCAATTATCGTGATGAACATAAATATATTACTATGACGTAAAATGGCACAGCATATTGTGAGTATTTTCATATTTTTCATAGCGTCTTTTTCAGAGATTCATGTTCTGCATCATGGTAATTATAATTAAAATAAGTATTCATTCACATAAAAACAAAAGCTTCTTATCTAGTCACATATAAATTAATACTGGCCTTTCAATATACCGTACTGTACCATCTTACGTCACGGTAATATATGTACTTCACGATAATAGGCATGGACCCTGTAGTAGGAGTGGGAAAATGCATGACCAGACCGGAGTTCGAACCTGGGACGTATACCTTCGAACACTAGCTGATGCTCTACCAATTGAGCTACCTGGTCACCGACGATCAACCCGGTCCAGTCCCGCTACACTCTTCCCTCCCTTTTTTAAGTCTTTGACCCCGAAGACTTCACAACTCACAACCCAGGTTCGGGTATCCCCTTGTCAAGTATTCACCTAACTTGAAACAGGGTTTAGTCACAGGCACCAAATGTAGTAGGAGTGGAAAAATGCACGGCCAGACCGGGGTTCGAACCCGGGACCTCCAAACACTAGCCGGATGCTCTACCAATTGAGCTACCTGGTCGCCGACGATCGACCGGTCCAGTTCCGCTACATTCTAACGTCCGGTAGTGGGGCCAGGCCAGACGAGACTCGGCTAGCATAAAGTTGATAGATACATTATATAACAATTAACTTCAAACACACGTAACAGCTTCAAAAACAAACTGGATGACTACTGGAATGGACAGGAAATAAAGCACAAATACAAGGGGAAAATACGAACAATAACCGGAAGTGAAATTTATAATTATGACAACAATACTTATGAGTCCAGCGAAGAGGTTCCTTAATTTAAGTCAAAAAGGAGCTTAGGCAGGAAAACATCTCTAAGTAGTACATGTGTCATAATTATAAGTGGTCACAATAAGTTAGCATAGTTGTTTTTTTTAAATGACAAGAGGTGTACGCAGTATATTTAAAGACAGAGGGAGGTTACATTCATGAATTATTTGCGTACCTCCTCAATGTCCATGTAGGGCCCCGCTCCCTCTGGGAACATTTCATCAGCAACAATCGCTGGTTTCATTTTCACTCTTGGACCTAGATTCTAGAGTGAAGATATTTCGGTAACTTCCGGACTCGAGTCGCTCAATATAATACTCCTAAAAATAGTATTTACGAAAAGAACACAACATAATTTTTTTTTTATTATTGATTTAAATATCATTACTCATTTTGTAAATTAATGTATTCAGGTTAGTATGAACAATGCTTCAATATAGATCAGCTAAGATATTCTAGTAAAGTATTTCTTGCTGTATTAAAAATGAACACGCAGTAGTTCGTTCCGCTTTTTAATTTTTCAATTTATATAGACATGTGAAGGTCACATGCAAAATCGTCATATGACATCCGCCTGCTCGTCAATTCGGGGATTGCAACTTGTCGACGAAACAGGTATAATTCTATACATTTTCTATTGATTCTAAATGCTAAAATAATAGATATTTTCGTATTGGTTGACATTATTTTCAAGTTTTGTGAACGTATAAATATCGATAGAACTTGCAGTTGATATTTTTTGGAAAGCCAAGCAAATGTTGTTTATTTTTTACTGTTGCAGATAGAACCGGTCCCTCAGAAGCTACAAGATGAGGTCTTACGTGTGTACGGGGATAGCGTGTATTTTGTTATCGAGTCTCTCTATTGGTAAATATTTTGTTGTTATTGAAAACTGTCATAATGAATATTTTCAGAAATCTTTAATCCTTGGTGATCAGAATGTACATGGTGTAAGACTGGCATGGGTTAAGCCTACTGTTTCGTTTCGACACAGTCCAAAATTCTTCTACACTATTACAAAAGCTTACAGTATGTGTAATACACTGATAGCCATTGTTTATGTGTTTGGCAGTTAATATTGTGACTTTTGGGTATCATCACATTTATCAGCATGTGCAACTTCATTAAAAGAATATGTTAACCATCCTTTATAGTACCAAAGGAAATGAAAAACTGCACTGTATCATAGTAGTAAGTTTCTGATGTTTTATTGACCTAAATAACAAATTTATATGAACTGAATAACATCAGAATTCCTCCCACATCAAAAAAGTCGATTTGATAGAAAACAGTTATCTATTAAACATCAGTAATTTTTTGACATACCTGTGTAGTAGGACTAGGTCGATCATCAGTGACCAGGTAGCTCAATGGTAGAGCATCCGGCTAGTGTTAAGAGGTCCGGGATTCGAACCCTGGTCTGGCAGCTACATTTTCTCCTCTCCTGTTACCAAATTGCGCCCAGCTAAAATACCCAGGTTGGTGGTAAAAGGGTTTTGTGTGTATTTGAGGGCAAAGACTTTGACTAAAATAGGGAGCTGTTTAGCGGGCCTATATGGAAGCGCCTGATGGATCTTATGTGGGTGGAAACAGGGTACTTTGAGGAAAACCCACATGGTTAGGGCACCCTATGACACCCCAGTCATATAGGTGAAAGGCAAGTGTGTTACCGGCTTAGCATATGCCACCAGGCCACCCATGAGATAATTAGATAGTAATTAATCAAAAGGGCTGGCTGTCATCATTTCAGATTCCAGATTATTTTGCGGTGTGTTTGAGTGAGTTCATGATCACAATTTATTTTGATACATGCCTTGTAATAATGATGGGGAAATCCCTGAAAGCAGGGAGTCTTGATTTTGTGAAAAAAAACTATTTATTTTATGATTGAGTGCACCCTATATAAAATATCAAAGTTTCAAATTTTAGTATATATATTTGATTGCAGTGTTAAATCTATGTGCGCGTCCTGCATCTGTGACGCATAAAAATCAGAGGACGCACATATTCTAATCACGGGTGTCCTAGGGACGCATACTAAATAGTAGATATGCCTAATTTGTTGCACAACCTCATATATCAAACTGGTTAACAAATAAATCTGACCAAAATTGAAAGATGCTTTTTCGTGTCAATAAAACTTTCATCATATGTGTCCGGAACACCTCTCGCTTTTCTTCCTTTGGAGAAAACAGGAAAAGCCCGAAGAGTTCCAGATGCGGTCATACTGGGAATTTTTCTGTTCTAATTATAGCGAAATACGAAAGCGACGCGCTGATTGGATATTAATTTCTGTAACCAGCCAATTGCGCATTACTTCAGTGTACTGGTTTCGAATGTACTTGTTACTGAATATTAAGAAAATAAATAATACTTGTTGTTATTTTAGTTTGTACTGTCTTTTATAATGAGTGTATGGTGTAACCAGGATGTTTTAGGCTGGGTAGGGATGAGGTGTAGAAGCCATACAGTATTAATTTTTGTGATGATATAATTAAAAAAAAGAACATTTCTGACAATGTCAAAAGTATGAATTGTTACTTGAAATATGCTCAGAATGCAGGATTTTGCATCTACATTCTCAAATTTTTCACGCACCCTCCCCCACCTCGTCGCTTCGCTCCTCGGCTGCTGCCTGCGGCAGCAGTTACTAGGACCCATACATTCAAAACTTGTGGGTCCCAAGGACCCACAACCATAAATCATAGATTTATCACTGTGATTGATAAGTGAAAATTGTCAAAAAAAAACACCAATGTTGATGGTAACCAAAATCAGGAGGTTTGATGTTATATATATATATAGGGCACACTCAATTGTAAAACACAAATTTGTCTCACAAAATCAGAGCTGTCCTGACTGTCTAGGAGAGTTCCCTACCTGATATATGCCATTAGTTCATTTGTTGTACATGTAATACATATATGGATATATATATTGGTCAGTAATTAAACAACATAGAATACAAAAAAAATGGATATTTTTTTCAAAATTTTTCCCTTAAATATTTTACATGGACCTTATGCATGCTGTACAGCAGTAAATTATTTTTTGGAAACAAAAATAAACCATGAATTCCTAGAATATCTTTACATATATTAAATCCACAAAAAAAAATAGATGCAATCTTACATCTGTTTGTGGATGCCAGTATAGAAAACAAGATCAGTTTTGCTGTTTGAATTAAGTGTGGTAGTGTTACCCCAATGATAGATGGAATTATATATAATTAGTAACTGAAAATTAATTAGTTACACAACCGATACAAATTAAATGTCAATGAAATTCTGTAATGGATTAATCCCTTCTTTGTATATAATTATCCATGAAATAATAGTTAATCTGTTAGGCCTGTATGGGCATGAAAAAGATTAAATTGTCTTGTAATTGGATTTCTGACAAGTTAAGCAAAAAAATAGTATAAAGTATCAGGAGTACTTACAACATAATTATCCTACATGGCAAACACCATACATATTATCAACCAAATGTTGCATGGTTATAAAATGGCACACTTTCACCCAACCTGTAAATGAGTTTAAATCTGTAGTCTTTAACTTCTTAACATATTTGATCACTGTGTCAAGGCCTAGTATATATCAGTTTCATTAATACTGGTCAAGAAAATCTTGCAGCTAATATGTACATTCTGACTCAAAATATAAAGAGAAGTCACCAGCAAATATAAATTCTTGTCAAACTGATTGAGATATAGCTTTTGTAATGATTCACAACAGTAGGTATTTTGCATTTTCCGGTAAATATTTTAGGTGATTGTCTCCCTTGTTTGTACAGCTTCATCACCCTTCTCCCACACTACAGTTTTTCGTAACTAAAAACAACTTCACATGTTCAGATATATAGAGGTTATGCAACAAGTGGTTGTATATGATATTTTTTTCTTTGGGATTAAATTTTCTCTGTTTGTTTTTTAAAGTTATATGAAAAACACTAGCTTTATCAGGTGTTTTCTATTAACTTTTTAAAAATAACTGCACTGAGTGGAGGAAATACCATTATATATATAACAACCACAAGCTTGTATGACCTGTTTCTACTACAACAAATTAGCTTTCCAAGGATGAATCGCCCTGTCCAGTGTAAATGTTTGTTACAATCAATTTGGGCCTAACAAGATTACCTGTGATATTGAAATGGTGCTAATTGATATGCAAGACTGATAATTTCAGAAACATTTTGAAATATCATAATTTATTACAAATTATAACAAGTAATTAACAGGTTTATTATCTTCAAAGTAATGAAGTCATAGAAATATCAATAAAAATGTTATCACAAAAACAATTGCATCCATGACTGCTGTTAAAATGCATTTGACCATATGATTAAGAAATGGTCCTAATAAAAGTTCACCTGCTGTGTTAGCCAATCAAAATGCATTGGCTGATATACAATGCATGGTATAAACTATGTAATTCAATAGTTGTAACAATTAGTTAATTCCATGGGTGTTGAATAACACCTAACTATTGTAGTAGAAATACACTAACAAAGTATCGCAAACCTAGTATCAATAGTGCAACGTCCAGGAGTTTGCTGTTGTGTCAGCATGATATTAACTTGCAATTGTGAATAATCATTAAAATCACAGAATTTTTGCCATATGCAAATTTTAAACAACCCATACGAAAAAAAATGTGACAGCAACCTGGGCTCAATAATTGAATTGGGTATATGTATAATGTATATACAGCCAACGTCAAGCCATAGAAAAATAAATATAACGGTGACCTTGGTTCACTGTTGAATAAATATAATTATAGCCAACAGGAAAGTAAATTTTGATTGCTATCCAGTGTACAACTGACAAATCTAGTAATCTGTTTATATTTTTTCGTAATATTACAATATCAACTTCAATGATTAGCCCCATGATTCTGATGAGTATGCCTTGTACTTTTACATTTTCTATTTCTCAAACATCTACACAGATTAAATGTTTAAAGATATAAATGATTCATAAACCAAATGGCTGCAACCACATACAGCCAGTTTGTTCTCTCATAAAGAAGTCAAGCTTCTGTTGTAATTCATTCAATTTTTGAATCTTTGAAATGGATTATATATATCTTTACAATTAAAACATGAAGAGTCGATGTATACATACTCTAAAATTCATGATATTTGACAATAAAATAACAATTAATACTACAGATCTACTATGATTTCAGATTAAAAGTATAAAAAGGAATATACATCTCCTGGGGAAATGTTATTTTTGATAAACTTTGCACTCATATTTTAGTGGATAGGTATATATATATACTTGTTTAATCTTATTACCATGCACGTGATGATTTACATTTAGATCTTAGGAGTGAAATCATGTGATAAGAAGACTCCGTCATGTGACCCATTTTATGACATATCTGTATACGATACACATTGACGTGTTATACATATGTACTTTGTAAACATGGAGGAGTCATTGGCTCATATACAAACAGCAATCATGTGACTCTGATATACCATGGCCAGTTCAGTCCATGTATACATTTATATATATAGTTCATATCCTGTATTAAACAATTTGTCACAAGGATCATGTCGGTATATATGTTCAGTACTAGCAACTTCATATATTTCTGACTAGGCAATTAGGTGAATATTTGAGTTAATGTTGAGAATAAGTGTATGTCAAATTAATGAAGTCCTAGCAGCTATATCATATGAAAACTTTGATCATGATCCAAAGGTCAAAAATGTGAATTCCCTCATCTAATGGATTTGTTTCTTTACAAATATAAACCAGTTGATGATACATCATGTAATAATATCATCATTAATTATTTGGTTCATATATATATATTATCAGATTCTGATAAGAATTTTGTGGTTTTACTGTAATGCTTAATTAGCTTGCCAACAATGTACAAGATACTATACACTATTTTTGTGTGTGCTGTCATGATCATGATCATTGGTACATATATGTTGATATGGTATATGTATGATGCTATAAAGTTAGTTTTAGGTTGCACAGATCTGAATCATTTCTTTCTTTTTCTAGAGTCATTTAATTTGTATCATATTACACATGAATGTCATTGGCTCCCTTACTATATTGTCTTTATTATACCCCCCGCAACGAAGTTATGGGGGGTATACTGGAATCTGGTTGTCTGTCCGTCTGTAGACACAACGATTTACCGGCTACTCCTCCTTAACTACTGAGGGAATTTCAACGAAACTTTATGGCAATAACCCTTATAAATACATTGAAGATGATACATTGAAGATGTGCGTATCTATATCATGTTGTAATTTTGTGGTTACCATAGTAACCAGATTACTATACTTCGTTTTTTGGGAAAGTCTGTAGGCACAATGATGTACCGGCTACTATTCCTAAACTACTGAGAGAATTTCAACGAAACTTTACGGCAATATCCCTTATACATTGTTGATGTGTGTAATCTATATCATGTTGTAATTTTGTGGTAACCATGGTAACCAGGTCACTACCTCGTTTTTTGGGTGAGGGGGAATTTTGTCCAGTCAACTCCTCATAAACCTGTGAACTGCTTCAAGTCAAACTACACAGGAGTGATAGGAACCATTTGTAAATGTGCATATACATGATATTTCTCTAGAGAATTTTTGGTTTCCATGGTTACCAGGTTTAATTTCATTACCCATATATACTCTTGTGGAAAATTTTGTTAAGACAACTCGAACAACTCCTATATAACTATCAACCAATTTCATTTGAAATACACAGGAATGTTAGGTACTCATAATGTGTACATATGCATGCAGGTTTTTTCCCCACAAATTTAGGTTGCCGTGGTAACCTGTTCACTAAAAACAGGTTTTTGTTGGAAAATCTTCACAATCATATGAGTTGGCCCTCTGGACAACAGTTCTAGTTTCCAATGGATTTGATAAATATAAAATAACTCCATATTTGAAGCAGTTATTAGCCATACATTGATTTAGAAGGAAAAAAAACAAGTGATATTGATGATCGATGACAAATTCAGTTTAAAAAAATGTAAATTTTATTCGTTTTACAACAATTGCTAAATAAGTTATATTAATCGTTCTTGTTGGCCTGGATGGAAGCAGGCTGGCATGGGATTCTTATATAATTACAATTACTGTGGGAGGAAACCCCAAAGTACCTGGAGAAATCCTATGTGTTCAGGCAGGTCTGGGTCAAAGGCAGGTTTGTTACCACTGTGCCACCCGACCAAGATTTAGTTTGAATGTCACAGATGACTTCACAGTATACACATACATATACGGAATATTTCATAGTATAGAAGGGGATTATAGAAATGCAAATTTATATTTTTGGCAATCTTAATATTTCACATGGTCATGCACGTTTCATTGGTCTATGGACTTATATTAAATAACAGTATGTATGATCATGTGTCTATGACATAAATATAATTCTCTGTACATAGATAATGTGTTGTTATCAAGGTCTGTTAAGCTTTGCCTGTAAACTATATATTGAGCCTATGTAAGTATCGTTTTGGCATTGTTCCCAATGAGAATATGTGTAAACTAAAATAATTTCTGTGAGGGAATATTATATATTCTGATACATTTTGAAGGTCATATTCAAGAAGGTATCATTTCTGCAGATAATAATATCAGTATTGGTACATAATTTATATCAGTTGTAAACTTGTTCAAATTTCTATGCAAATATATACTTGAGAATTGGCATGGGGGTGTTAATGTATATGTTTTAAGGTCTCATGTCAACTAATTAGGAACATATCTCCTCCAATTGACAGATTAATACCTGAAAATGTCTTACTTTATTATAAGCTATCTAAGCTGATAATCTGTGTTATAATATTGGTAAATGCACATTTATATAATGATAAAGGAGACAATTTTATGACTTAAACTCACGATCTATGGGACCCAATTGCCTATAGCTTAAAATATATACTGCTTATATAGAAACATCCATGTTGTAAAAAGAACATTTCAATGGTGCAGTGATGGACGGTCTGATACCCTGGCATGATCATAATGACAAATCATCTATACACGTACTGAATGAATACCTAGATTGCAATGCATATATACATACATGGATATAATTTGTACACATATAACATATATTCCACACAGTACAACTCAGTCAGGAAATTCAAATTTTTAACCTCTGAATCAACGTTATATAATACATTGTCTTTAATTATGACTTCTAGATATTGTTTTGAGAAGCGTGGTTTAGAGTAGACTTTAGCTTTGATAAGATAATTTATACAAACTTTTAATAAGTTGCGAGAAAAGAAGATTGTGGATTTTTGATAATGACACTTTTTTTGAAGTAAATTGGCATATGATTTTATTCAACAACTGTACCCTGGCCCCTACAGGAAATCCTACTGTCCCATTTTCTTTGTGTTTACGTTGGACTGAAATATTTCATATAACTTAAATGAAAGATCAGTTGGACTTCACTTGAAATGGACCATTGACTAATAATGTACATCAAACCTATTCAGGCTCCTCAATCATTATCTCTATACAGTATCAGTATAGTTACACATAAGTGTTGTACTATCTTCCTTTACTAGCTAGGTGTACCAGTACTGGTGGTGACTTGTACCGATTACCCATACACAGTACTAGTAAACCTATTTATAGATGCTCATTACTGATAATTGTATAACATAGGGTAAACACAGTTTTTTTAACATCCGGAAGGAACTATATCTTCTTAATGCCAATATAATCAGCAGTTTACTTATGAAAATGTCTTTTCCTTTCCGCTCACTTTTCTTCCCAAAAAAAAAGACAAGTGAATCAGAAGCATATATGAATGTTTTATTAATATTTTATACTGATTTCTTCATTTTGTTTTTGTTCAGTTTCATCCCTTGAATGGGATTTTACCCAACAAGGCCAAGCATCACCATGTTTGAAAGTGAAGTGGGATGTAACCAAGATGGACTTGATGGGATTTCCTACCTCAAGGGAAGGAGATAAGGTTTGAACATTTAGTTCCTGTTTGATTCTGAAATGTACTTTTCGTACAAAATTGTTAACTACATCAGTAGTTACTGGTATTTCTTATCTGGGGATGCGTCCCTGTCCATTTCAATTACAACAATAAAAATATACATACCAACATACCAAGAAATGCTTTATTTAAGAGGTAGGTGCTCTCTTCATTATAGATGTGGTAATATATGTTTCTGTCAGTGCTCCCTTAAAGATAAATACAGTCATACAATACCCAATACAAATAAATACGATGATATTCGTGGGTACTTCCTGTCAGTGTTCCGGTCCCCTCATGGATATACTTCCTGTCAGTGCTCCCCTCATGGATAAATACAATGATATACTTCCTGTCAGTGCTCCGGTCCCCTCATGGATAAATACAATGATATACTTTCTGTCAGTGCTCCCCTCATGGATAAATACAATGATATACTTCCTGTCAGTGCTCCGGTCCCCTCATGGATAAATACAATGATATACTTCCTGTCAGTGCTCCCCTCATGGATAACTAAAATGATATACTTCCTGTCAGTGCTCCCCTCATGGATAACTAAAATGATATACTTCCTGCCAGTGCCCCCCCTCATGGATAAATACAATGATATACTTCCTGTCAGTACTCCGGTCCCCTCCTGGATAAATACAATGATATACTTCCTGTCAGTACTCCGGTCCCCTCATGGATAAATACAATGATATACTTCCTGTCAGTGCTCCCCTCATGTATAACTAAAATGATATACTTCCTGTCAGTGCTCCCCTCATGGATAACTAAAATGATATACTTCCTGTCAGTGCCCCCCTCATGGATAAATACAATGATATACTTCCTGTCAGTGCTCCCCTCATGGATAAATACCATGATATACTTCCTGTCAGTGCTCCCCTCATGGATAAATACAATGATATACTTCCTGTCAGTGCTCTGGTCCCCTCCTGGATAAATACAATGATATACTTCCTGTCAGTGCTCCCCTCATGGATAAATACAATGATATACTTCCTGTCAGTGCTCCCCTCATGGATAAATACAATGATATACTTCCTGTCAGTGCTCCCCTCATGGATAAATACAATGATAGACTTCCTGTCAGTACTCCGGTCCCCTCATGGATAAATACAATGATACATGTATACTTCCTGTCAGTACTCCGGTCCCCTCATGGATAAATACAATGATACATGTATACTTCCTGTCAGTACTCCGGTCCACTCAAGGATAAATACAATGATATACTTCCTGTCAGTACTCCCCTCATGGATAAATACCATGATATACTTCCTGTCAGTGCTCCCCTCATGGATAAATACAATGATATACTTCCTGTCAGTACTCTGGTCCCCTCATGGATAAATACAATGATATACTTCCTGTCAGTGCTCCCCTCATGGATAAATACAATGATATACTTCCTGTCAGTGCTCCCCTCATGGATAAATACAATGATATACTTCCTGTCAGTGCACCCCTCATGGATAAATACCATGATATACTTCCTGTCAGTGCTCCCCTCATGGATAAATACCATGATATACTTCCTGTCAGTGCTCCCCTCATGGATAAATACAATGATATACTTCCTGTCAGTGCTCCCCTCATGGATATACTTCCTGTCAGTGCTCCCCTCATGGATAAATACAATGATATACTTTCCTGTCAGTGCTCCCCTCATAGATAAATACAATGATATACTTCCTGTCAGTGCTCCGGTCCCCTCATGGATAAATACAATGATATACTTCCTGTCAGTACTCCGGTCCCCTCATGGATAAATACAATGATATACGTCCTGTCAGTGCTCCCCTCATGGATAAAAATGATGATATATTTCCTGGCAATGATTTCTTTATAAGTAGTATAAATTATGTTAATGCTCCCTCATCAGAATAGATATGCTAATATAGTTCCTGTTTGCTGTACAAGGATAATTGATTATGGTCATATACCTGTTTTTAGTATTAATATGAAAATATACTCTATTTGGCAAGTTCTTTCTTATGAAAAAAGCTGGCAATACACTTTTTCCTTCATGACAATAACTGACTGGAAGATTTTCAGAATAAATATGGCATTGTATAGTGAGATCTTTACTCCGGGCTTTTTCTGGGAGCTTTTTGGGGCTATTAATGGGCCCCATTCCCTTTGAAATTATTTCATTTTTAAGCCAAATTCACAAAATTTGCAGTTTACTATTGAAACAATCTTTCCCAATTCATTATTTTTCTTCACAAAATAAGAGCTAAAGGCCCCATCCCAAACCAGTGAGGAAAATCCCTGATATACTTACAAATCACATGGAGAATTTTACTAGTACTTTTCAAATATAGAAAAAATCATTACCAGAAATTTGTATCATGAGAGATGGTTATTTTAACCCAGAAAATGTAAATTCCTTGTTAATTATGTTTCAGTATGCTATCGATCCAGCGTTGGGTGCAGTGAGTACATCATCCCTCTGTGGAACTACAAGTACTTTGAAAGTTGAATTTGCTAATAATGTGAGCATGTCACTGACCTTTACTGAACAAAGTAACAATGTGGCTATGGATGGCACATTGACCTTTGTCCCCTTCAAAGTGTTTGGACAACCAGAATATGAAAATACAAGTAAGTTGTTTTATTTTCAGACCAATAATTAATTGTAGTGACTTATAGAAGGTAGGGGTATTTTGAACTTTGATACCTTCTTGCATAACTGTCCTGGACTTATTTCATCTCTGCTTCAAATGATACTGGCTCTTCCTGTTACAAACTTGATTTGCTATAATGATTTCAGTATAAATGTATTTCATTCTTTCAGCCGAGATCCTTGACCTGGCTGGTGATCTGAAACTGTCTGCTAATGACAAGTCATTCACCTGTAACAGATTTGCTATAATGATTTCAGTATAAATGTATTTCATTCTTTCAGCCGAGATCCTTGACCTGGCTGGTGATCTGAAACTGTCTGCTAATGACAAGTCATTCACCTGTAACAGATTTGCTATAATGATTTCAGTATAAATGTATTTCATTCTTTCAGCCGAGATCCTTGACCTGGCTGGTGATCTGAAACTGTCTGCTAATGACAAGTCATTCACCTGTAACAGCTCAATCGTTCTGAAGTTTACCGCAGCAACAGCGAACAATAGTTACTCTCTAGACCTGGAGGTGGCCAACTCCCAAATACAGGCTTTTGGCATCACCGACGGAAAATTCAGTGATGGTAAAAAAGTTTTAATTATATGTTATTGTAGTATATTTACTCATACTCGTTTCTCTTACCAAAGATCCAAATATTGTAATATTTGAACATACCAAATCATGACTCAGACTTTGTAAAATCATGAAATACATTTTCAAATATTGTATCAATAATATAGCTCTTTTATTAGGTCACCTGAGACAAAGTCTCAAGTGACCTATTCTAATCGCCTTTTGTCTGTTGTGCGTCCGTAAACAATTTACATTTTCAACTTTCAATGAAATTTGGCGGGAAGCTTCTATGGCTAAAGATTATCCAAAATTGTGAATTATATGCCCGCCCCCCCCCCACCCCCCACCCCCCACCCTTCTACCCCAAACACACCCACACACCCCACCCCCAGGGGCCTGAGGGGCGAGGATAAAAAGGGTCAAATTGACTAAAACTTCAAAAACCTTCTTCCCGACTCTCAGATATGGTAGAATCAAACACTCTTCATAGATGTAGGGGTCTTAAGGTGCTTTACAAAAATTGTGAATTTCATGACTGGGGTCTCAGGCTTGCCCCTGGGGAGGGGGTAAACTTTACTATAGTTTATATAGGGAAATCATATTTTTGACTATAAGTTGTTTGATTTCTATTGGAATTCATTCTAACTTGGTTAAATTATCAGCTTAAGATGGCAGTTTGATGGTATACAAATGTTGGCCCAGACTGACCTCAGGGGGCTGATCGGCTGGGCTAAAAAGGGTCAAATTGACTGAAATTTCAAAAGTCTTCTTCTCAAGACCCAAATAAGGTAGAATCAAATACTCTTCATAGGTGGAAGGATCTTATATGGTGCTTTACTAAATGTATGAATTTCATGACCCTGGTGTCGCATATTTGCCCCTGGGGATGGGGTAAATTTTACTATAGTTTATATAGGGAAATCACAATTTTGACTATGATTTGTTTGATTTCTATTGGAATTCATTCTAACTTGGTTAACATTATCAGCATTGGATGACACAGTTGGCCCTGAATGACCCCTAGGGGCTGATGGCCAAAAAGGGTCAATTAGATTAATTGAAATATTTCAAATCTCAGGTGACCATTAAGGCCCATGGGCCTCTTGTTTAAGTTAAATCACTTTCTTTTTGAAATCTGTGGAATGAAAACATAGTCAAATAGGCAAATCCCAGGGTAATTATCCCAGGAGTCAAATATTATTTTTGGGAAGTTGAAAATGCCGTCATGGGTCTACCAGGCACAATGTCAAAATACCTGGCTATACAGCTACACCTCCATAAGTGACTGATGATGATAGTAATATTGTATCATCAATGAAGATTCATGTAATTTTATTTTATCCCTCCCTTAATTAGATCTACCTTTCCCTACATTATCAATCTAATTGGTTTTACAGGCACACCATGTGAGGCTGATGTTGGTAACGATACTGTCACTACAGAGGCACCCACAACTGCTGCTCCAAATGTTACTGTTGTTACGACAGAAAACCCAACAACTGTGAATTCAACAACCGAGAAACCAACGACAGAAGCCCCTACAACAGAAGCCCCTACAACAGAAGCTCCTACAACAGCTCCCCCATCTACCTCGCCCATGTACTACTACCCCAATTCAACAGATCCCTGTGTAATTGTTGCAGGCAAATTTAAAATTGATGTGACTTACATGAAAAAGGACAACACTACAGTAAGTACCCACTTTATCAGGATCCTTTCCCACGGGATATACCCTGTAGTTTACCAAATGTTTGTAAAAAGTTTAACAAAACTAAGCCAATCATACAGCTAAGAAAATTCTTGAATTTCAGCCCTCGTCTGTAAAAGTCTTTGAATTTGGCATAAATAACTTGAAAAAGCCATATATTTAGAAATGAAATAAACTATAGAAGATCTCATTTTCATAACTGTTCACAAAACAAATCTCACTGAAATTATATGAGAGATCAGATTCCTGTGTTTACAATTGTAATGTGTTAACATTGTAAATGTGATGGCAACTATGCTACATCCAGTCAAACCTGCTCTTACGACCGCCTGTATATAACGCCGCCTGTCTAAAATGACCAATTGAGAGTTTCCCAGTGAGATTTTTGTTTATATCTGCTCTCTGTATAGGGACCAATGTGACAAACGACAGGTAATTTTGGAACGGTGATTTCTGTCAGCCATCTTCTGCTCCCAGAAGTAATTCCTCAAAAAACCTCAAAAACTCAGATACTTTGACCCTGGCCTGGTTATGTAAACAGAAGACCCTCACCACCTAGGCCTGTTATAGTTACTGTAGCTGCTTTGGCTTGAGGCTTGGTGAGAGAGGAGTCGGTAACTATGTGTGTTGGTGTATTACATTATAACTGTGGCTTCATTTGACATGGTCAGTTAATTTTGTGATTAAATCTAGGATATATCACTTCAAGAACAAACACTGCTCATATCTGCCAACAAGATTTACTCACATGAAAGCCAATAATGTCTTTCTTAATCATAGCTGTCGGTTCTAGCCTTAGTACTCTCACCATCTATAATTTACCATACCAATAAAGTCGTAAACTGTCACAAAAATCCAGATTTCAAAGAAAGGGAGATAATTTGATAAATACATTTAGAAATTTTTCAGAACAAAATAGTAAAAAAAAGTGTTGTATGCATTAGACCTTTTTAATATTGATTTAATTCTCAATATCTATAATAAAATATAAAAAGTGCATGCATTGATGTGACTTCTGAAAAACTGACTGGTCTACTAAATGCCCTGCCCCTATTTAATTTATAGCAGTTTCATGTAAACTGGTTGAGGCGAAAATCTTGACCTGTCTTTAAAGGTAACCTGTCTATAGTGACCTTTTTTTGTCTCCCCTTGGGCAGTCTTCATAGACAGGTTTGACTGTATTATGTATTTAGCTCCTAATTTCACCAAATGTTCATATCAGTGAGATAAGTTTTAAAATCTTTTAATGACAGAAAGTCTTGGAAAATTCTTTGAACTTGATCATTCATTGTCTGGATGAACCATGTGTAATGAGTTTGGTCAAGATTTGGTCAAGATTAAAGGTCATATTTGACGACTTTTTAGTTACAAATGCCTTTATACAATTCAAACCACATACAAAGGTCTGAATAGTCAAACCTTGTTATCTTGAACTCTGATAGCTGGAAGACCTTGGTTAACTCTAAGTAAACATTCAGTTCCGACAATAGAATTCTATTTTAAATATACTTGGATACCTCAAATACTTGAGATATTTTTCCATTGCCCTACTGACTTTGAGATAACAAGGTTCGACTTTACTTGAAATGAGTTTATGTGCAGTTGTATACTTTTATCAAATTATATAAAATATCATGCATAATGATACCATCTATAACTTGTGTTAACAAAGTTCCAATACCAATGCCATAATTGAGCACTGGATGAATAGGGTATTCTTGGGTTCCTCAATCTGCCTAAGCAAATATACTTGTTTATATTTGAGCAGAGGCCTTTTCAGCTTATTTTATGAACGACTCTCTAGATCTGTTGTCCCATAAAGAAAAACGCTGTCATAAAATTGACATACAGAAAAATAGGAATAAATATTTCTTTTTCTTGACAGAGTAATGCTGTTGTGTCGGTTCCTGCTGATGCTGATACAAAGATGAACGGAAGTTGCCCCCAGGATATGAAATCTGAAATCAGCATGTCCTGGGGAAGTACAGGAGCCATGAGAATGATCCGAATGTCATTCAGCTCCAGTAATGACCAGGTTGAAATCAGCACCATCTCCCTGGATGTGGACCTGGACAGTGCCACTTTCCCAGATGCAAAAGATGGTATTCTTTTTTTTTGCTTTAAACAATTTCTCAATAGCAATCCAGATATTTGGCTGGTAGGTTCCTTTAATGAAGCCAGACAAAGAATGACCTTGACCTTATTTAATGTCACAGAGGTTCCTTTTTTTTAACACATCATAAGTCTAAATAAAAGACTGCAATGGTCAATTGTTATCTTTAACTCAGAATTTTGAAGTGTATCTAGTTTGTAAATTCCTGGTATAAAGCCAAACAAATTTTGATGCTTTTCGTTTACCAAAAATACTTCAGTCATGCTATTTAACTAATTGGGATAAAGTCCATCAATGTTTGTGAACAGAAATGACTTTGACCCATATACAGTGTTACAAGAATCTTTGCTTAAACACTTTAGTAACTTCTTATTAAAGTGAATAACATGTGAGCGATGCAGGCCCATAAGGCCATGTGTACATCTTTCCAAATTAAAAAATTCCTTTGGAAAAACATTCCATCTTTTCAAATATGCTTGTCAAGTTTTTTGTTTTTTTCAAATTGAATTTTAAAGAATTAATCCTTACAATGATCAATAGTGA
Source organism: Pecten maximus (assembly GCF_902652985.1). Lineage (NCBI taxonomy): Eukaryota > Metazoa > Mollusca > Bivalvia > Pectinida > Pectinidae > Pecten > Pecten maximus. The sequence goes on along the minus strand of NC_047028.1, from coordinate 6,668,181 downwards.
AAAGACTGATAACTGTGTCACACTAACCTCAAAATGTTCTGTCTTCTTGTAGGAGTTATTCAAGCATCTGTTATTTCTTTTGCAGGGAATGTGAATGCTGATGATAATGTAAATAGGCCCTTGTCTAAACCCACTGGCTACTACAAATGTAACACCCAGATAGATGTGAGCATAGCAGACAGCAAATTGATGATGGAAGATGTAGCTATCCAGGCTTTCAATGTTAATGGCGCCAACTTCACAGGGGACCGTAAGAACAGATTTTTCTTTACTTTGCTAAATTCAGTGAAATGGAGAAAGCTATTCACATGTTTTGGAGTTAGGTGTATTTTTCAGAGCAATATTCAGATCAGATATGAAATTATCTAGAGTTGTTTGGATTATATTGAGAGAAATTCTATGCATGTTGATTTTGCATACAAGGTGGAGCTTTGTGGAATTTTTGTTACAGTTACCTCCCTTTAAGTCAAGAAAGGTGTTATTGAGCATAATTAATACTGTTAAATGGGTTGTGAGTAGGTAAAACATGTTAAATAGATAGCTCAATCATGTTACAATTGACTCAATCAAAGTGATGCTTCTAAATTACAGTTGAAACAGTAACCATCTCGATCATTTCCATTCCCCCAAAGCATTTTGCTTTATATTTTAACTCTTTCAATTTCTTTTAATGATACCAGAACTGCATATATTTTTTAATGTCAGGATGCCTTAGAACTGCATATATTTTTTAATGTCAGGATGCCTTTGGCACCTGCCGTTATAGGCGTGGTGAGAAAATGTTGTTACTGACACCTCTGTTCCGGCTAACTATTCCTCTGTTAATTTTCTGTCATACAAATAATATACATCCGCAGCCTAATATAGTTCCTATTTTGATAGCAATTATTTACACAATTTAAGTGATGTAAACCGTGTTTACAGCAATTATTTAAAATGAAATATGAATGTTTGGTGTTCTAGACTATTTTAGAGTATAACTATTAACATTTTCCTCGTCAGTATATGCAATTTTGTTGGCGTAGGATTACGTAGTTCTGTCTTTATACTACCTTGAAAACGAAAGTAGAAAAATCAGTTTGATCGTCGTGGAAATTTACATGCATTCACAGAGAAACTATCCACATCTGTTCATCCCGAGTTCATATGCAGGAACATTTCATATAAGCCTTAAACCAACCCTATTTACGTAGTCAAATGCACCCGAGCATTCCACGAGATAACTGCAGCTGTCACGTGACTCAACACTAGTCGGCCAAAATGGCGGTTATGTCTGATGTAACTAAATCAACGAACTTTCGCAGTTTCATATTCATTTGTATGTCGCTAGAATAAGCAAGAAATATGACCAGGAATAGAGGGCAAGTTGTAACAAACTACATAGCCGTTTTTCGTGAGGATTTTATTAAATAAGGTTATTATTTGTTGTTTGAAAAGAATCTAATGATTATGATCCGTGACTGATGTACTGGCGTCGGTGTCAAAACTAGATATGTCTCGTCGGACAATGCGACCGCAGTTTTCTATCGGAGTTAAAATGTGTTACTAAGGGTCATAAAATAGATGTTTGATAGGCCTTATTAACATCTTATAGCATAGATAAGATTTTTAAAAAAACTTCGGCTGTGTACATCTTGGATTTTATCTTTAGTTGTAGTTACTTGAACTACATGTTATGTTAATAGACCGATTTGTCGTTCAGTTGATTTTTTTTTTTTCAAAGTCTACAAGCAGTTTTACTGATTCAGGAGTATATCAATAATCTTCCACAAGCATTAAAGAAATAGGGAAAGAACTATACTCAGCTATTATAAAGTTGTCAGCTGATATATATGTTATACACACACATGTACAGTATAACTCCTTTATAACGCCACCCGTTACAGCGCCAAACTCACTTATCGCCACACATTTAGAAAAAACAGATTTCTCTCCACGTTAATGCACCCGTTTTAGCGCCAAACGCGCTTATCGCCATCCACCACACATTTTTCAAAACAAATGTTCAATTTCCCCTTACCGTACCCCCGATAGGTCCGCCAAGTAATTTCACTCGGCTAAAAATAGAATTGTGGTTACAGCCGATCAGCAGTTAAAATCATGTGTTATCGAGTGAGACATTGTTCACACCCTGCACACTCATTTACCTTTAAATGTAATCACTGTGGTCAGTCTATTGTCCATGCATTTCATAACTCATTTTTACCATGGCTTCTCTCAAGAGAAAACGTACTGCGTTGGATATTGACAAAAAATCTCAAATAATCAAATATGCCGAGTCTCGTCCAACGGCTACGCAACAAAGTATTTCCAATCATTTTTCCACCATATGGGATATTACCGTGAAACGACGAACTGTCGGTGATATTTTGAACGATAAAGCCAAAATATTTAATTCTGAAAGTGATTTAGGATCGCCAGCTCGTAAGCGTCATCGTTCTGCTCATCATGTTGATTTGGAATCGGCACTGTATGTGTGGTTTACTAACGCCCGAGCACAAAACATTCCAATATCGGACGATATTTTAAAAACAAAAGCACAGAAGTTTGGAGATGAACTTGGAATTCAAAATTTCCATTATTCTAACGGCTGGCTTAACCGGTTCAAAACATGACATAAAATTTCATCTCAGGTTATTTCAGGAGAAAGTGCTGGTATCCCAACTGCCCTCATTGATGAAGGCAGGAAAAAAGCTGCAGATGTTATAAAAAATTACGAGCCCAAGGATGTGTTTAATATTGACGAAACGGGTCTATTTTACCGATTACTTCCAGACAGATCACTAACGACATCTGATTCTACGAAAGGCATTAAAAAAATAAAAGATCGTATTACTGTGGCACTATGTGTTGTAACTGATGGAAGTGAAAAAATAAAACCGATGGTGATCGGGAAATCGAACAACCCACGGTGTTTTAAAAATTTTAATGTGAACTTGTATGTAAACTACACATCCAACAAAAAAGCCTGGATGACATCGGCCCTCTTTCACGATTGGTTGGTGAATTTCAACACATCTATGAAGCGTCAACGTAGAAATGTGCTGTTGATAATGGATAATGCCCCAAGCCACATTATTCCCAAACTTACTAATGTGAAAATCCACTTTTTACCCCCAACGACTACCAGCCATTTACAGCCCCTGGACTCCGGTATAATCCAGAGTTTTAAAAAACATTATCGGAAACAACAATTGACACACCTTGTCGACTGCATAGACAGAAAGGAAGCACCAGTTTTACTATTAAACACTGCCATCAGATTTGTAAAAAATGCCTGGGATTACGTGACCCCTCTAACAATCATTAATTGTTGGTATCACAGCGGTTTAGTCATGCGCAACGATGAAGCAAGTGAACGTCAATCACTTGAGGTCCCGGATGTAGAACTTGGGAATTTATTAAACACCGTGCAAGATGACCTGGACTTAGATCCAGAATTACGTCTTACAGTAAGACAATTTGTGGACATGGACAAACATTTACAACCAACAGAGGTCATTCCTGAAAATGAAATCGTGAAATCGGTAACTGAAACTAATGACAGTGACTCAGACGACGAACGACAGGAAACACAAATGACCCCGCCCCCAACATTCACGGAAGCAAAACGTGCTATAGAAACTGTAATCAAATTTTTAGAATACCAAACGAGTACTGTATCAGGTGACATAGACAAATGTGTATCTATCCAAAACAAAATAAATAATATTTCACAGTGTTCTGCAAAACAGAAAACAATGTACGACTTTTTGAACATGTAAAATATTTACAGTGACATGATCGTTGTTATTGTCGACGTCGGACTCCTAGCCGTGAATAATTTTGACTGATTTTACTGATGTGTTTGATGCAATCAATCTATTTCTACATATATTTAAAATGTCAAATTGTATGATAATAAAAACATATTTTGTATATATTTTGCGAATTTTTAACATCATTTCTATGATATAAAAGGTACACGTTGATCCAACACTGCCTTCTTAAAACATGTCGGGCCTATCTCATTATTGGATCAAATTCGTTATTTCGCTAAACTCGATATAACGCCAAAATCTCCCAGAACAAAAAGTGGAATTATAACGGGGGTTTACTGTACATGTTTTCTTGAATATATATAGAATAGGAATACCAGGGCCAGATTAAGACATTTCATCTGATACAAATGTAACTGTCTGACTGTAAAATCCAATTTTAAGTTTCTTATAATATTACCTCAGACCCTGACGTTTCTCAGGGCCTTTGGCCCTTTGATTATCTGTGGTCACAAGCCTCTCTAAATAAGCAACATGCATCCAAAAATGCCTTATTTTCTAATTACAAAGAAACTTTACTTTTTTGTGAGAAAATGAAAGGAGGCGAGAGACATTCTAGCAATTCAGACAATTTTTCAGATGTTTTGACTTATATAACTTTCACGTTTCAGTGCGAAACATCTAGTGTATGGAAATGTGTCAGTAGCGGTTCTTTACTCTGTGAAAATCTAAAGTTACATAAAATTGGGATGTGAAAGATATTCCGATAAGAGATAAAGAATATCACTAACCTGCTCAAAGATGCTCTTTTTACAAATACAATATATACATAAATATCTAGTAATGTGTCAAGAGATATGATGTAATTAAAGTGCCAATTACTGGACAAATGTCAGTCTAGTAAAAACAACAGTAAACTGACCAAATCACACCTGCTCTTTAATTAAAGCCTTGTGTAAATTCAAACCCGACTAATTAATTGATAACAACTCACTCCCAGTTTGTATGCTTGTATGAACAATGTACCTGTGGATACTTTCTAGTGAAATCGCTGGTGCAGGATGGTTTATGCATAGCGCAAAACTGTCACACACATTAACAAGATGATGCATGTGCCCATTCTAAAACGGAGTTACCCACAAATAATTATACAAAAGAGTGCATTGCAAAGTAAAATATAATAACGATGACAGAAAATGATCTGGATCTACAACAGATCCATGAATTATAGGAAGGGATGTACAGCGAATATGTTCTGAAAAGAAAAAAATTGAATATTGACCCTGTGAATTTAAAGCACTATAGTAATAAACAAAATGAAACCATAAAAGAAATGAAACCAGGAAATAATATTTTAGGATTGTTTGTCAAAATGAACTTTTTTTAAACATTATTATTGGCATTGATGATCAAGTGAATACAAATTCTAAGGTAATCTCGATAGATCAAGCTATATAGGAGACCATCTGTATTGAGATCTAGGAGACCATCTCTATTAAGAAACCATCTCCATTAAGAGACTGGTTTTCAACTTTCCTTGGGCAGTGTTATTACAGATTTGACTGTTTTGTCTTGGTGTTGCCACTCTGAAAGTACATGTTCATTTGGCTTTTTGACAATTTGCATGGTTGTAATTTCACACCATTAAGGCCTATCTGTATGAAATTTGATCTGTTACAGGTGAGGAATGTGCAGAAGACAGCCCAACAACTGTAGCCCCAGTTACAACTCCTGCCCCAGTCACCCCATCACCAGGGTCCCCACCTACTAACAAGTACAGTTTCCCTGGAAAATGCATCGTCCTTGATGCAGGAATGGAGTTTGTAATCCCCTACACCATGAAAGATGATAAAGTGAGCCAATAAAGTTATAAAATATACACTAAATGAGCAGGTGCCTGTACATATTAACTGTTTGCCTGTTTATATGCCCTCTGAACGCCTTATCAGTTCGAATTCATCCCACCCCAGCAAAATAATTAAAGTTCTTTTGTTTTCTAAATTTAACCACATTAGATTATTACCCACAATTCCTCTGGGCTGTTTCCAGTAGATTGATAACGAAACAGTTACTGCCAAATTTACACATGGATTGAAGTATCATGCTGAATTGCAGAGCTAGGGTTTTTAGCTCACCTGACTTGAATGGCCAATTGATCAGTTTTCTGTCCCTTTGTCATCAAGTGTCAACGTTTTCACCTTAGACAATTGTGTAACCAGGAGTCCCAGTGTCAGGATTATGGCTTATAGGTTCACAGGGGTCAAATTTGTTCAAACCTTCAAACGACATCTTCTGATTAACCTAAATGCTTAGAGCATGATCTTTCTGATGAGTTCCTGGGAATGAGCCCCACAGAGTTTGCAGAAAGAAATGGTGTTGACCCATATTCAAGGTTACAAGAGTCAAATTTGTTGAAACATTCAAACAACTTCTCTGAAACCAGAAGGCCTGGAATCATAATTGACTGGGTGGTTTCTTTGATGAAATGCAGCGAAGTTTGATCCGACTTTTGTCGGTTGTGTATCTGTAAATATTTGACTTCTGCTCAGAACCCTGAACCAATTTCAATGAAATTTTGCTGAAACCTTCCCTGGCAAAAAGGATTAACCAAAATTTTGAATTATGCGGTTGGTATTTTACAGAACAGCAGTGTGACTGTAGGAATACCTAAAAACTTTACCACCTCTGGATCCTGTGGAAACGTTACTCAGATGCTTGAGGTGACATTCTACGATGGTTGGGTGATGGAAATGTACTTTAACGGTGGAGGAAGTGCAGTTCAACTCGCTGACAGTGACAGCTTCTTCCTGCAGGAGATGAAGCTTACCTATATTCTTCAGTCTGATATCTTCAAAGATCCTAAGATGCCCAACGGTAAGGAACTTGTAGTATATATGGTGTTAATATGCTGATGACTGCTGGGTCACAAATAGGGGCAATCATTCAGAGTTCCACATTGATAGTCCCTTATCCAAATTCCCAGTATATATCAAACATGACAAAATTTTACTCATCTGTCGGATTTAATGGTTTTTTCATCCTATGTAAAACTTAAATTGTGATATTGGTAACTTCATGTATCATATAAGTTATTTTGTGCCTTTAAAAACTTGGTTTATTGGGATAAATTTCAATGAAAGAAATACACACCAGATAAAAAGTGCAAGTTGGCTGATTGTGTGTAGCCCTATTTGTTTAGCTAATACGTATACATCTACATTTTTTTTCTTTTTCAAACTTTCTGTAGTTCTATGTTTTAGCTGCCTAAAATGAATTGTTGAAATTTGAGAAATGAAAAAAATCAACAAAGAATGAACAGTTTGATTTAGAAGGATCGTGTAAAACTTTTGTCTTGCGGTATATTATTTTAGAAACAAGTAAGAAATACACATTTATTTACTTTAGAGAACATGTATGAAATAGAGTCTCTCATTTCTTATTCTATTTTAATATTATTTGAAAACCCAAAAAATTAGGTTTTGCATTTCCACTTACCAGTCACTACCAGTCACATACTTTGATATAATATGTTGCTCTTTCTTGTTATAGATTTAAAATTAAGCTCACCGGTTACGAGTAACCGAGAGCTAATGCTGTCACCCCGGTGTCGGTGTCCCACCCCAAAACTTTAAAGTTTTTGGGGTAAGTTTTTGGAAAGCTTGTCCAAAAGTATACACCTCATGCCCTTCTAAATTGGTTTATACATTCATTAGAGGTCTAGGAGTGATGTTATGGCAAAATCATGCAGAAAAAAAATTGTACTTTTTTCACATTTTACCGTTTTGTGGACTTAACTTTTTTGGCACCAAAACCCACTTTAAAGTTTTTGGAGTAAGTTTTTGGAAAGCTTGTAAGTCCAAAAGTAAACACCTCATGCCCTTCTAATTTGGTTTATACATTTATTAGAGGTATATTAGTGATGTTATGGCAAAATAATGCAGAAAAGAATTGTGATTTTTTCACATTTTACCATTTTTAGGTCATCTGACCTATAGTCATCATGCTTCGTCCGTCGTCGTGCGCCGTCCACCGTCCGCCGTGCGTCGTGCGTAAACTTTTCACATTTCAAACTTCTTCTCAAGTTCCACCAGTGGGATTGAGCTGAAACTTGCCTGAAATGATCCTGAGATGGTCCTGACCAAGTGTTGTTATTTTTCGGGTCGGTCCGAAATCCAAGATGGCCACCATAGCCGCCATTTTGAAAACACACTTTAAACTTCTTCTCATGTTCCACCAGTGCTATTGAGCTGAAACTTGCCTGAAATGATCCTAAGATGGTCCTGACCAAGTGTTGTTATTTTTCGGGTCGGTCCGAAATCCAAGATGGCCGCCATAGCCGCTATCTTGAAAAACACATTTTAAACTTCTTCTCAAGTTCCACCAGTGCTATTGAGCTGAAACTTGCCGGAAATGATCCTAATATGATCCCGACCAAGTGTTGTTATTTTTTCGGGTCAGTCTGAAATCCAAGATGGCCGCCACAGCCGCCATTTAGAAAACACATTTGAAACTACTTCTCAAGTTCCACTGTTGAGATTGAGCTGAAACTTGCCTGAAATGATCCTAGGATGGTCCTGAGGAAGTGTTGTTATTTTTCAGGCCTGTCAGAAATCCAAGATGGCCGCCATGGCAACCATCTTAAAAAAACACATTTTAAACTTCTTCTCCAGTTCCACTGGTGCCATTGAGCTGGAAATTGGTGAGGATGTTAAGGAAGGAGAGCCAACAAAGTGTTGTTATTTTTCAGCTTCGTAAAAACTTTGACATAGCAGCCATGGCGGCCATTTTGTAACATGATTGCGCAATCATGGTTTTCCTGAACAACACCTAATTCAAACTTCTTCTCAAATTCCACCATTGGGTTTCAGTTCTTACTTACTAAAAATGATCCTGAGGTGGTTCTGACCAAGGCTTGTTATTTTTCGGATCAGTCAGAAATCCAAGATGGCCCCCACAGCCGGCATTTTGAAAACACATTTGAAACTTCTTCTCAAGTTCAACTGGTGAGATTGAACTGAAACTTGCCTGAAATGATCCTTGGATGGTCCTGACCAAGTTTTATTAGGTCATCTGACCCGAAGGGTCAGGATGACCTATAGCCATCGTGCTTCGTCCGTCGTCGTCCGCCGTCCGCCGTGCGCCGTGCGCCGTCAGCCGTCCGCCGTCCGCCGTCCGTAAACTTTTCACATTTCAATCTTCTTCTCAAGTTCCAGCAGTGGGATTAAGCTGAAACTTGCAAGAAATGATCCTGAGATGGTCCTGACCAAGTGTTGTTATTTTTCGGGTCAGTCTGAAATCCAAGATGGCCGCCACAGCCGCCATTTTGAAAACACATTTTAAACTTCTTCTCAAGTTCCACCAGTGCTGTTGGGCTGAAACTTGCCATAAATGATCCTGAGATGATCCTGACCAAGTGTTGTTATTTTTCGGGTCGGTCCGAAATCCAAGATGGCCGTCGTGGCCGCCATCTTGAAAAACACATTTTAAACTTCTTCTCAAGTTCCACCAGTGCTTTTGAGCTGAAACTTGCCTGAAATGATCCTGATATGATTCCGACCAAGTGTTGTTATTTTTCGGGTCAGTCTGAAATCCAAGATGGCCACCACAGCCGCCATTTTGAAAACACATTTTAAACTTCTTCTCAAGTTCCACCAGTGCTGTTGGGCTGAAACTTGCCATAAATGATCCTGAGATGATCCTGACCAAGTGTTGTTATTTTTCGGGTCGGTCCGAAATCCAAGATGGCCGCCGTGGCCGCCATCTTGAAAAACACATTTTAAACTTCTTCTCAAGTTCCACCAGTGCTTTTGAGGTGAAACTTGCCTGAAATGATCCTGATATGATCCCGATCAAGTGTTGTTATTTTTCGGGTCAGTCTGAAATCCAAGATGGCTGCCATAGCCGCCATTTTGAAAACACATTTTTAACTTCTTCTCAAGTTCCACCAGTGCTGTTGGGCTGAAACTTGCCATAAATGTTCCTGAGATGATCCCGACCAAGTGTTGTTATTTTTTCGGGTCGGTCCGAAATCCAAGATGGCCGCCGTGGCCACCATCTTGAAAAACACATTTTAAACTTCTTCTCATGTTCCATTAGTGCTTTTGAGCTGAAACTTGCCTGAAATGATCCTGATATGATTCCGACCAAGTGTTGTTATTTTTCGAGTCGGTCCGAAATCCAAGATGGCCGCCATCTTGAAAAACACATTTTAAACTTCTTCTCAAGTTCCACCAGTGCTGTTGGGCTGAAACTTGCCTGAAATGATCCTGAGATGATCCCCACCAAGTGTTGTTATTTTTCGGGCTGATCCGAAATCCAAGATGGCCGCCATAGCGGCCATTTTGAAAACACATTTTATACTTCTTCTCAAGTTCAACCAGTGCTGTTGGGCTGAAACTTGCCTGAAATGTTCCTGAGATGATCCTGACCAAGTGTTGTTATTTTTCGGGTCGGTCCGAAATCCAAGATGGCCGCCGTGGCCGCCATCTTGAAAAACACATTTTAAACTTCTTCTCAAGTTCCATTGGTGCCATTGAGCTGGAAATGGGTGAGGATGTCAAGGAAGGCGAGCCAACATAGTGTTGTTATTTTTTCAGCCTCGTAAAAACTTTGACATGGCAGCAATGGCGGCCATTTTGTAACATGATTGCGCAATCATGGTTTTCCTAAACAACATCTTTTTCAAACTTCTTCTCAAATTCTACCGGCGGGATTCAGCTCTAACTTACCAGAAATGATCCTGAGATGGTCCTTACCAAGTGTTGTTATTTATTGGGTCGGTCAGAAATCCAAGATGGCCACCATGGCCAACAATGCCACTATATACTTGCTACAGAGAATGCATACTACAATAATATAAGGGTTTTAATTTAGAGTCAGATGACCGTTAAGGCCCCTGGGCCTCTTGTTATTTGTTGGGTCAGTCAGAAATCCAAGATGGTTGCCATGGCAACCATTTTGAAAAACACATTTTTTACTTCTTTCCAGTTCCACAAGTGCCATTGAGCTAGAAATTTGTGAGGATGTTAAGGAAGGAAAGCCAGCAAATTGTTGTTATTTTTTGGCCTTGTAAAACTTTGACATGACACCTATTTCAAACTTCTTCTCCAATTCCACCAGTGGGATTTAGTTTTAACTTACCAGAAATGATTCTAAGATGGTCCTGACCAAGTGTTGTTATTTATCTGGACAGTCAGAAATCCAAGATGGCAGCCATCATGAAAAACACATTTTAAACTTCTGCTCCGGTTTCACTGGTGCCATTGAGCTGGAAATTGGTGAGGATGTTAAGGAAGGAGAGCCAACAAAGTGTTGATATTTTTCGGCATCGTAGAAAGTTTGACATGGCAGCAACGGTGCTAGAAATGATCCTGAGATGGTCCTGGCCAAGTGTTGTTATTTATTTGGTCAGTCAGAAACCCAAGATGGCCACCATAGCCAACAGTGCCACTATACCTGCTACAGAGACTGCATACTACAATAGTATAAGGGTCTTTAATTTAGAGTCAGATGACCGTTAAGGCCCCTGGGCCTCTTGTTTGGACTTAACTTCTTTGGCACCAAAACTCACTTTAAAGTTTTGGGGGTGAGTCCAAAAGTATACACCTATCACCCTTCTAATTTGGTTTATACATTCATTAGAGATCCAGGATTGATGCTGTGGCAAATCATGCAGAAAAAAATTGGCATTTTGGCATTTTACCATTTAGTGGACTTACTTTTTTTGACACAAAAACTCACTTTAAAGATTTTGGGGGTTATTTTTTTTGACACAAAAACTCACTTTAAAGATTTTGGGGGTTATTTTTGAAAAGCTTGTAAGTCCACACCCTTCTTATTTGGTTTATACATCCATTAGAGGTCTAGGAGCGTTATTATGTGACATACAATTTCAAAATGACATGCTTATACATACATAAAAAATGAATGCATAGTGTGATTGCTGCCGCCGGTGAGCTTTCGCAATCATTGATTGCACTTGTTAACTTCATTGACATCAATGCAAGATATTTTGCACCTCATCTTTCCCCATATAAACATATTTTCCAGTTGGAGAGCAATACAGCTGAAATGGATGGTAAACATTTTTAGCTCACCTAGTACAAAGGCAATGGTGTGGCCACTGGCATCCGCCTGCCAAGTTTTCTATTTGATTGCTACTAGGCATAAAGGACTGAATGTATTCTTACCATAATTTTATCAGAAGCATCATTGGGGTTAGGGAGAAAAAATGGTGACTAGCCCCCTGGAGACTGAGGTGCTGGGTACAATAGGAGAAATATTGGTAAATCCTTTAAATCTCTGCTAGTCATAAAGGATTGAATGGATTTTGCCATATGGTTTGATGGATGTTGATCAAAATTTTGTTTGGTAAAGGTTTTTTTTTCTTTCTTTTTTTGCAGAAAAAATGGTTGCAAATAATAGCTACAGTCCATCCCAGTTTTCGGCTAAAAAGTCTGGAAGCTACGAATGTAATAGCAAACTCAACTTGGACTTGAATAATGGCGTCACATTGAACACTAACAACCTTCGTGTAATGGCATTCTCAACTGCTAACACAACCAACTTCCCAAGTGATAGTAAGTGTGCTTTTGTGATTAGCAATTAACTTTTTAGTGTATACTGAAACAAATAACAGCCAGTATTTCCTGTAGGGATTTTTTGAAAATTTATTTAGTTACATAACAATGCATATTTCTTTTTACATTATGGACCTGTTGTGCCATTCCTTACTCCACTGCAGACCCAGTTTAATCCCATTGTTTCCAATTTTGTTTGGCTTTATGTGGTACAAGTTTTTGACTGCAGTACTGTTAGAATGTGTAAACTGTTGAATTTTTGGATGAACTATGATGTTGGTGTGTATTCATTGTGCCATACAAATTGTTAAAAAATTGGAGAACAGGACTTTAGAGATGCATCACAGTAAGGAATGTGGTGAGGTGAAATAAAGATGCATTATATGAAGGTTTTATTGTATAGTTAATCTATTTATGTGTTTCTTGTCCATTTCAGACTTGTCCGAATGTCCACTGGATTCAGACACCAACAGTGTTGTACCTATTGCTGTTGGGGCAGCTCTGGCCGGTCTAGTCATCATTGTATTAATAGCTTACCTCATCGGAAGGAGGAGGAGCAGAAGTGGATACCAGCAAGTGTAGACAACCTGTGTATCTTGAATGTGATATCAACTTCCATATCAAAAGGATCAGGCTGTTGAGTCATGCTGTTCTCAGCTAATATATCTCTCATTTTATTTGGAACAAAACAAATATGACTAGCAGATGTGAAAAAAGAACGGTTTTAAAAAATTCGGATATTTTTCAAGTAGAAGGTAGATAATAAAAATTCAAAAAACTGTAAAAGATCAACTTCACATTGTTTAACTTACATCCTTGTTTTTAAATTATACCCCTGCATTTTGATTCTGTCATCAGCTTCCAGGAGTGGTGTTAATATCAGAGTTATCTTAGCTTTGAACAAAGAAACAGACTCTTTGGCAGTGCCCTATGTGAAGATGTCGGATGTATCAGTGTGTGAATCAACGAGTGAAATGAGTGAAAATTTCCCATATAAACTTTTTCCAAGCTTTTGGCTAAGTTAGACGGGTGGGATTACTACAGACCTTTTTTTCTTCCCTATAAGTCAAGATGCTAAATCATGTATAATTATTTGTATTGAATGGGACTTAATGACATTTCTTGTCCTTATTACGAACATACAATTACTGGCAATTTTAAACATTTTATTGCTATTGGTTATCTTTGAAAAAGTCAATGCCATATATTTTTGTCACTTTAAGATGAAATTCATATTTGTAGGGCATCATTGGTTTGTCATTAGACTTTATTTGATATCAGGTATATTGAATTGAAACTAATATAAATCTGTGTTTAAAATAAGATATATCAGGTATATTGAATTGAAACTAATATAAATCTGTGTTTAAAATAAGATATATCAGGTATACAGCCAACAATTTTCTCTGAAGCTTTTTATTCATCTTTTTTTCTTTTTTTTTGACAAATGCAAAGTTTAAAAAGGGGAGAGGTTTCCTTGTTTTGGTCAAAATCAGGGTAAATCTAATATCAGCACAAAATATAAAGTTCTTTCTGGGAAAATCCTGGACAGGTTCTGTATACTGAATGTCTATAATTGTTCATGGTGTGGAATGAATACCTATAGTATTGGTATGATTAAAAGATGAAATGAAATCCATATTTTGTATGTTCTATATTTCCGTATTTAATAGAGTAACATTTTTTTTAAACGCATAGATTTTGCTCTTTTGAGAACAAAAAATTTTCTTGATGGAAGTTTATGTAGAGTATAGTGAAACCTGTCTGTACTGATATTTTGAGGGACTGTGATGTATATATAGAAAAAAAGTCTGAAGACTGACAAACATTTATTTAGGGGCCAAAAATTATATCCTATTCAAGGATGTATGGAGGTGGTGGTTCAGTACGGTATGTATTAGGTAGAATATGTCAACTAATTTTCTCGTTCACAATGTACATATTTTGTGATTTTGCTTTTGAATAGCTGTTGACCACTGAATGGCTTTTTTTTTCTTCAAGAATACTTAACATTTCAAATGGCCTACATTTGCAGTGAGGTTTGGGGATATTTCAATGATAGTTGAAAAGTTTAATTCTAGATTATTTCAAATGATTGACTTCGGATTTGACAGTTGAACAGAAATTTTATGTCAGAAGCCAGCAAGCATTGACATGAAAATATTGGATAATTATATTAGTACAAAGTTCTTTCAAAGCCATCAAGCGGAGTAGTAAATCAGAATGTATAGGGTTGATGAGAAATATTTGATTTGATTGATATTTTATGTTCCTCATTCCACTTACAATGTATAATTATGATTTTGATTGTATTAAACAGTTTTGAATGATGTGTGAATGTAAGAAAAAGGAAATGTAAATGTTTTTTGTTTTCTAGTTTAATATATAAATGTATGTTGAATGAACATGTCGCAAGAAAAATATGAGGAGAGATTTTTATGGAACATTTAATGAAACAAAGCATGTATATACACTGTATTATGTATATCACATGTAGAAATACTCATACTGTACTGGTTTGGTATAATAAATGGGAGGACATTCCACACATAACATTTTCAAAGAGGTTCCAGTCTCCAGGATCTTGTGAGCAAAATAATATTTTTTCTACCTGTTGCTTTGTTGATTTAATTTAATACTGAACAAATAATGTAAGTGCTGTCATATTATAGACTCATCCTGTCACTGTAATATATTTAAATCCACTTAATACAAGCTTTGTGTATATTGCTAGCAGTTAATTTACAGGAGACTTTACAAAGAAGGGAAACAACTCCTTCATTTCAATACCACAATTTAAAGATTTGTGAATTGATTTGAGCGTTCCAGTATATTACTTAATGTATTATATTCTAAGTAAGTATGACGACACATGTGTCAAATACAAGTACAGGACATCTCTCTGTCCTGTCACATATTTATTTTCAGTGATTGGTGTTTATCTGCACGAGTAATGTCATTATAACAGGACAGTACAGACACACTGCATTGTCGGTACAGACACACTGCATTGTCGGTACAGACACACTGCATTGTCGGTACAGACACACTGCATTGTCAGTACAGACACTCTGCATTGTCGGTACAGACACGCTGCATTGTCAGTACAGACATGCTGCATTTTCAGTAGACATGCTGCATTGTCGGTACAGACACACTGCATTGTCAATGTTGGTTTCTAGTTTTTGGTGCTGTATGTAGATACTAAGAAGTAAAAAAAAATATCTCAAGTAACCAGATTGTAATGTGTTTGTAGCAGATCGTTGTTATTTTGGAATCAATCATTTTTCAAAGTCTCTGGGCAGAGCAAACATATTGTCATGGCAACAAGGAAAATCATATCAATTTGCAGTGTCAACAGCTGGCATTCTATTGTCAGCATAATATTGTCATATTTATGGATGAAGAAATTGTAATATACAAATATAATGTATTTATCATTCTAAAAAGTTTATAGTGTATATTTATATATTGGTGCCATGATGTTGAAAATTAAAGTGCTTTTGAAGGGGTTTTGTGAAATTATTGCTTGAGGGTGCAACATTGTAGAAAATACATTTGTAGTGATGTTGTTATAGACACTTTTTTTTTTCATTGATTATTTTTAGGATTAATCATGACACAGATAGTGCTGAGAACAAATTATTATCATCAAATTGATTTGCCTATGACGCCTAATTTAAAAGCGATTGGAGTTTTATTTTGATTTGTTTGCTGTAGCTTTGAAGGCAGATATTACGTTGAAAATGGTAAATAAAATCATTTTACCTATGATTTATTGTTCCTGGTTTGTAATTTCCATTTGATTTTAGACAAACATTTTTGGGATGTCATTAGCTGTTTTAATTACCGGTACATGTAGCTATCATTGGCTCTGTATTTAGCAAATTATTGATTGTGTTATAATGAAAGAGTTATCATTTGTTTTAGGTTAAATTAAACCTGGTTAAACAATTCCACCATTGATCTCTCTGTAAATTAGGTCAGTAAGTTAAGTCAGCATGATTCATATTTGATTATGTATTAATTACTTATTATCAAGACATTATTAGTCCCCCACCTCAAACCGAGTGGGACTATATTTTTGCCTTGTCCTTTTGTCCCTCCACACATTATCTTGTCGGGGCTTTCTCTCCAACACAGCACTTTTCCACACTGGCACTTCATACTAAGGGCATGGATTCACCTAAATCAGTTGAGTGTTTCACGTACCAAAAGTAGGTCACTCTGACCTAAAATGTGACCTTTGACCTACATCAAAGAAAAATATCCTCTGCGCTCTATCTCCTACACTTTCCCACACTGGCACTTCATACTTGGGTCATGGTGTCACCTACATGAGGCAGTGTGGCGAGTACCAAAAGTGGGTCACTCTCATACAGTATGATCCTGTTACATTTGTATGAACATTTTAGGTTTTTCTATTAATACGATTAAACTGGTAAAATACTAAATTGATATAAGTTATATTATCACTTCAAATAAGCACGGTTGATTTGACAGCCTTGAATGGACGATATCATTGATCAAATTAGTCATGATCATATTGCCTCGTTTTCGTTTTCACATCTGAATCCTGATATGAGTGATATTACTAAATTGATACCACCAAATGCAATCAAATAACTAATAGGTGTCACCAGTTCTAATTTCATGGCAAAAGGACACCACTCCATAAGATCTATAACTTAAAAACATGACCAATGCTAAAAAAAAGGACGTATCATTCACAGGGCGTCAAAATAATTTAAGTATAGCATGTTGCAGTAATCCATGTTACTAGGAACAGGTCAATATTGTTTGTACATAGTCTTAAATACAGTATCTGCCGTTCAGCTGACGAAGCATGCTTCTTTGGCTCAGGAGGAAGAACCGTGGATCATCACATTGGAGACCGGGTTCAATTCTGTCGCGCCACTCGACAGGAATCTCTTCAATATCTGAAAAGTATTGGATGTATCTTTCTCAAATTTCGTTTGCACGTTCCCCTTAGTCCCTAGTGGCAATTTGATTTTGGGACTGATCAGAAAAACAAAATGGTTTGAAGGCAACCATCTTGGGTTTTGATACTTTGAATTTTGTCATGAAACACTTCACCGCAGTCTTATTACGGAACTCTTTTACAGAGAAAATGTATTTATATACATTGTATCTGTAGCATGCTTCCTTGATACAAACTTCATGTTAGTAGTATTGCACTTCTCTTAGTGGCGCCAAATCATCACCCTGGACTTATAAAGTGTCGCTAAACAAACATTTACGTTAGTGTTCGAAAGGGAGACCTAGCTACCTCTCAGATATATGATGCATGTTCCTTCTGCGCGCGCATGATGACTCACGTGGTTGATGAGTAAAATGAATAGTAATACGATTTTCTTTGTTTTCGTTATCGTTTCAGTAATCTCCTCACGGACATATGATACCATTGGCTCCTATTTAAAATCTAATGACAATTTCAAGTACAGATAGTTCAATCACTTAACATCCGCCGTCTAACTCAACGACTCGAGAATTAGAATTTTAGCGACCTGCAGACTTGTATCAATAAAATTCCTAACAGTTTAGATTAAACCCTAAGTATTTTAATTGGCCACACTGTATATACATCAGCCTGGTACTTGATTTATAGTTTGATAAAAAAAATCCCTGAGACATTTGTAGTTGTTTGTCTTTATTATTAAGAAGAACTATCAATAAAATGCCGACATGTTTTATAAAGTTTCCGTTCGCACACCATAAATACAAGTAAGTTCGCATGATATCGGTTCATCTATCAACGGACCCCATTATTTTCGGAAGATCAAATATATATAGTTTTCCTTTAAACATGACACTGGAGTAACGCCTCAACGGAAGACGAAGATTAATACTTATTGTCTTAAAATTAGACTGGAAAATCGATGTTTTATTCTACATATGCAGAGCACAGACCAGAGATTATCGCTGTGAGGCCGGCTGTCTCACGAAGAGGCGACTTATTGTTACCCCCTCCTTACAGGATCGGACAGGGTTCTTTTTCTGTTTTGAGGACACTGGCGAGCCCAAGTAACCCCCCCCCCCCCCCCCCCCCCCCAACTTATACCGTGTTTGAGGGGCATCGGTTGAAGATAAAAAGTGATGCCTTTTATTGTTTCATTCTCGATCGTCCTCTGCTTTTAACCATCACTTTCATTGTTTCATAGGGGCCGCGGTGGCCGAGTGTTAAGGTGTCCCGACACTTTATCGCTAGCCCTCCACCTCTGGGTTGCGAGTTCGAAACCTACGTGGGTCAGTTGCCAGGTTCTGACCGAAGGCCGGTGGTTGTTCTCCGGGTACTCCGGCTTTCCTCCACCTCAAAAACCTGGCACGTCCTTAAATGACCCTGGCTGTTAATGACGTTAAACAAAATAAACCAAACATTGCTTCATTCTCGAGCGTATTGTCCTCTGCTTAAAGTAAACATCGCTGTCAGTGAGTTTAAAATTGATTGATAAACTTAAAGAGTTCCTATAGTCCTGGCTGTAGCGGTATCGATTGCAATGGTTTTGTTGTTTCTTTTTTAATATTTGATGCGATAAGTCTCCCCTACCAGATGCGGCTAATACTATATAAATTGCTTTTGTACTAGGTTCATATTCGAATAGAGTGATGAAGTCTTAATACGTGTAAATATCACATTACGTTGAACATATACCCGTAGCTATCGTGATGGATTATCTCCCTTTGTTCGTTATGAGACTGGTCAGTTTGGTATTAAACGACTAGAATTGTAGATGTCATAGTTATTAAAAATATGGAAATAGGTTTAAGACATAGCGATGCCCGAGCCTATGCCATAAACATGTTCTATAAATATATGTTTACGAGTTTTAAAACAAGGGCCCACGATAGCTCAACCAGTATGAAGATCCGAGATGCGTTGTTCGACGCTCCCTAACCGTGTCGGTTCTTGTTTCGGTCTCAGTTTGTGTACTGTCGCGGTTGTGTCTTGGCAAGACACTTTGCCCTAAATTGCTCTGGTTGGCATGCGACGTGCCTCCCGTGTCATTCAGTGCGGTAGCTACCAACTACTACATGGAGACCCCACCTCAAAATGACCTTTGCTGTTCAAAGGGCAATACACCCAGCAAATGAACAAACAAATAAACGTTTTAAAACACTCTTTACCCCGGTTGGTGTTTGTAAAGAAAGAATGACACACGGAGAAAGCGGAATGTTTTGAGTGCGAGTGACGACGTCAGGACGGCGTGCTGCTTACGAACGATAACTACGCAATCCTGTAGGATATACCAAATTGTAATGTTATTGTTTTGCATTGATTTGAATACTTACAAAACACGGTTATAGACACTTCTAGTTTTCGTAATCAAGGAAAGTTGTATAGCTTTTAAAACATTACACCTGATGACATTTTCCAACAGTAATTTAAAACAAACTTTAACAAATACGATTGAAAACTGCATTGGGTATGAGACGAACATCAAATTGCCACTTGACCAATGGCACTCTAATACCGCAACTAATCTGATAATGTGTAAACGGGAGGCCTGGCCACGACAGTAAGATTTATATAGTGTAATGTATTACACCTGGGGTAAGAAGAGCTGCTCAGACCCGCTCTGAACTGGGGATGGAATGCCATTAATACAATTACCACACAATGACTTAGTCTCAATAGTATGGTGTTCCGTTAGGGCCAAATTTCCAATATCGTTCCTTCGCTCCTTCGACATAAACGCGTAGGAGCGAAGGAGCGCAAATACGATGGCGAAGAAGCGAAGAAGGACTCACACAACTAAATAATTTACTATATGTTATTACTAGTGACCCCATCCCTTTATTCACTCGTTTGAAGTTCAAATGATGTGAAATTTATATCAAATTAAAGTTTGAAGTTTTTTTCTATCGGATAAATGTTGTTATTGTATAGGTTTAATGACATATTAAAGCACACGGGTACTCGAAAGACAGTAACCCTAACATTAACAGTACACTGGGGAACCCTCACCTGGGGAATTCCCGCCTTTTTACACCTCGAATCCTACGCCATTCTATTTTCAGTAGGAGTGTATATTTTTGATTTTCCAAACCTCAAGACCCTACATTTTATTCTCGTATATAGAAAGTACCCATTCCATATGTCATTTACTCAGGAAAACAGCTACAAACCTAAGAGACACATTTTCCTCAGGGACTTGGTTCGGGTGAAACACCAGCTGATTTAGTTGTGTGAGTCCAGAAACGAAAATACGATGGCGAAGGAGCGGAAACACGATGGCGAAGGAGCGATTGAACTTCGCTCCTTCGCCATCGTGTTTTTGCTCCTTCGCCATCGTATTTTCGCTTCTTCTCCATCGTATTTGTGCTCCTTCGCCATCGTGTTTTCGCTCCTTCGCCATCGTGTTTTTGCTCCTTCGCCATCGTGTTTTTGCTCCTTCGCAATCGTATTTTCGCTCCTTCGCCATCGTATTTTCGCTTCTTCGCCATTGTGTTTTCGCTTCTTCGCCATCGTGTTTTTGCTTCTTCGCCATCGTATTTTCGCTCCTTCGCCATCGTGTTTTCGCTCCTTCACCGTCGTGTTTTTGCTTCTTCGCCATCGTATTTTCGCTCCTTCGCCATCGTGTTTTCGCTCCTTCACCTTCGTGTTTTTGCTTCTTCGCCATCGTATTTTCGCTCCTTCGCCATCGTGTTTTCGCTCCTTCGCCATCGTGTTTTTGCTTCTTCGCCATCGCATTTTCGCTCCTTCGCCATCGTGTTTTTGCTCCTTCGCCATCGTGTTTTTGCTCCTTTGCCATCGTGTTTTTGCTCCTTCGCCATCGTGTTTTTTGCTCCTTCGCCATCGTGTTTTTGCTCCTTCGCCATCGTGTTTTTTGCTCCTTCGCCATCGTATTTTTGCTCCTTCGCCATCGTATTTTCGCTCCTTCGCCATCGTATTTTCGCTCCTTCGCCATCGTATTTTCGCTTCTTCGCCATCGTATTTTCGCTCCTTCGCCATCGTATTTTTGCTCCTTCGCCATCGTATTTTCGCTTCTTCGCCATTGTATTTTCGCTCCTTCGCCATCATATTTTCGCTCCTTCGTCATCGTGTTTTCGCTTCTTCGCCATCGTATTTTTGCTTCTTCGCCATCGTATTTTTGCTCCTTCGCCATCGTGTTTTCGCTCCTTCGCCATCGTATTTGCGTTATGGTCGAAGGAGCGATTAGGAAATTTGGCCCAAACGGGACTCCATAGTTCCGTTAGGGTCAAATTTCCAGTATAGCTCCTTCAACCTAAACGCGAAGGAGCGAAAATACGATAGCGAAGGAGCGAAGTTCTATTGCTCCTTCGCCATAGTATTTTCGCTCCTTCGCATGCATCGTGGTTTCGCTCCTTCGTCATATTGTTTTCGCTCCTTCGCCATCGTGTTTTCACTACTTCGCCATCGTGGTTTCGCTCCTTCGCTCCTTCGCCATCTTGGTTTCGCTCCTTCGCTCATTCGTTATCGTGTTTTCGCTCCTTCGTTCCTTCGCTCCTTTGCTCCTTTGCCATCGTGTTTTCGCTCCTTCGCGTTTAGGTCGAAGGAGCGATTTTGGAACACCATAAATATCATATCACCTGAGAAGATTCTGGGAGATGAGATTTAAAGTAAAGAAATATTTGCAATATTATTTGTGATGAGAAATTTTGCAGTAAATCCTTAGCTATTAAGATGCGCGGTACAGGTCATCTGAGCTCTGGCCGTGTTATTCAAAGTCCATGGTTTCTCTTCATTACCACTAGAAATCAGCTAACATGAATCACTTTTAATATGGAAAATATTAGATTTCCGCAGGATAACCCAATCATAAATATAACTCGCGAAAATTAAACTATGTTCAGTAAGATTGCTTGGTTTGTGTTAACAGCAATCTTCCACGGTGTACGGGACGAACTTCTAGTATTATGGGATGGGGGTTTTATCAATACGATCTACCGAGTCACAACGAAACCATAAAGAATGTCCAAGTGTGAAAAATCGATGGGAATCATCGCTCTGTGCGGTGTTCCTGTCGCTATTCAAATTAATTACGGAATAATTCACGGTTTTATCATCGAGCATTTAGTTTACGATGATAAAGTAGGCCCATAGTGACAAACAGATAATTTGATTAATTTTATGCTCGTAGCATCGTCACTTTTGATAAATGGGAACGTTTTTTTATAGACGATGCTATGTAAATCGTAAGAAAACGATAATGTCTACCTGTATATTGTCCATGTACGAGTTTCTAGGTGAACGGACATTCTACCAGTTTACGGGAAATGGCTGGCGTTCCTCGATTGGTCAGTGAAGATGAAGATCAAGCTTGGCCATTCTATGTGTTATGATTTTGACGGTGCTACATGTCATGTTTAATGCCGGTATCACATACACACTACATTTAAAGAGTGTTCAACAGGCAGATCCGCACTTTTTCATAATCATAATTAAGGAAATGTAAGGAACTATCCTTAAATTCTATGGAAAACAATTAAGTTACGGAATATTGATGAAACTTGGGCTTGGTGTGTGAACGCGCGAGCGTTGAAAAGCATACAGCGGACTATAGCCACACTACCTTTTCTTACGTTAACATCAAAACTGTTATTTGCCTGAAAATATAAAAAAAAGAGTAAAAAAAACATAAAAAATATACTAATGAAGACTACTATAAAATAAAACCGCTTTGGGACTATTAAACTTATTCACTGTTTGTATGTGAATGTACGGTAAACTGAATTGGAGTCACATGGACAAACTCATAGCAGGACAATTAGCAACAGATTAAGTGTGAACTTAACAAAATATCCTAGATAAATGCAATGATAAGAATGAATAAAGGTACCAAGCGGACGGGCGGGATTCACACGAAAACTAAGATGCGGGTACAGTAAGGGAAGGAATGAGGGAATTCTCTAAGGAGTTTGTCCTGTCTGTATACCACCAGGGGGTAGATGTGGGTACTGAGAGGGAAGGAATGAGGGAATTCTCTAAGGAGTTGGTCCTGTCTGTATACCACCAGGGGGTAGATGTGGGTACTGAGAGGGAAGGAATGAGGGAATTCTCTAAGGAGTTGTCCCTGTCTGTATACCACCAGGGGGTAGATGTGGGTACTGAGAGGGAAGGAATGAGGGAATTCTCTAAGGAGTTGGCCCTGTCTGTATACCACCAGGGGGTAGATGTGGGTACTGAGAGGGAAGGAATGAGGGAATTCTCTAAGGAGTTGGCCCTGTCTGTATACCACCAGGGGGTAGATGTGGGTACTGAGAGGGAAGGAATGAGGGAATTCTCTAAGGAGTTGGCCCTGTCTGTATACCACCAGGGGGTAGATGTAGGTACCGAGAGGGAAGGAATGAGGGAATTATCTAAGGAGTTAGTCCTGTATGTATACCACCAGATGGTAGATGTGGTACTGAGAGGGAAGGAATGAGGGAATTCTCTAAGGAGTTGGCCCTGTCTGTATACCACCATGGGGTAGATGTGGGTACTGAGAGGGAAGGAATGAGGGAATTATCTAAGGAGTTGGTCCTGTCTGTATACCACCAGATGATAGATGTGGGTACTGAGAGGGAAGGAATGAGGGAATTCTCTAAGGAGTTAGTCCTGTATGTATACCACCAGGTGGTAGATGTGGGTACTGAGAGGGATGGAATGAGGGAATTCTCTAAGGAGTTAGTCCTGTATGTATACCACCAGGAGGTAGATGTGGGCACTGAGAGGGAAGGAATGAGGGAATTCTCTAAGGAGTTAGTCCTGTAGGTATACCACCAGGTGGTAGATGTGGGTACTGAGAGGGATGGAATGAGGGAATTCCCTAAGGAGTCAGTCCTGTCTGTATACCACCAGGAGGTAGATGTGGGTACTGAGAGGGAAGGAATAAGGGAATTCTCTAAGGAGTTAGTCCTGTATGTATACCACCAGGGGGTAGATGTGGGTACAGTAAGGGAAGGAATGAGGGAATTCTCTAAGGAGTTAGTCCTGTATGTATACCACCAGGGGGTAGATGTGGGTACTGAGAGGGAAGGAATGAGGGAATTCTCTAAGGAGTTGTCCCTGTCTGTATACCACCAGGGGGTAGATATGGGTACTGAGAGGGAAGGAATGAGGGAATTCTCTAAGGAGTTGGCCCTGTCTGTATACCACCAGATGGTAGATGTGGGTACTGAGAGGGAAGGAATGAGGGAATTCTCTAAGGAGTTGGCCCTGTCTGTATACCACCAGGGGGTAGATGTAGGTACCGAGAGGGAAGGAATGAGGGAATTATCTAAGGAGTTAGTCCTGTATGTATACCACCAGATGGTAGATGTGGTACTGAGAGGGAAGGAATGAGGGAATTCTCTAAGGAGTTGGTCCTGTATGTATACCACCAGGGGGTAGATGTGGGTACTGAGAGGGAAGGAATAAGGGAATTCTCTAAGGAGTCAGTCCTGTCTGTTTACCACCAGGAGGTAGATGTGGGTACTGTCAGGGAAGGAATGAGGGAATTCTCTAAGGAGTTGTCCCTGTCTGTATACCACCAGATGGTAGATGTGGGTACTGAGAGGGAGGGAATGAGGGAATTCTCTAAGGAGTTAGTCCTGTATGTATACCACCTGATGGTAGATGTTGGTACTGAGAGGGAAGGAATGAGGGAATTCTCTAAGGAGTTGACCCTGTATGTATACCACCAGATGATAGATGTGGGTACTGAGAGGGAAGGAATGAGGGAATTCTCTAAGGAGTTAGTCCTGTATGTATACCACCAGGGGGTAGATGTGGGTACTGAGAGGGAAGGAATGAGGGAATTATCTAAGGAGTTGGTCCTGTCTGTATACCTACAGATGATAGATGTGGATACTGAGAGGGATGGAATGAGGGAATTCTCTAAGGAGTTAGTCCTGTATGTATACCACCAGATGGTAGATGTGGGTACTGAGAGGGAAGGAATGAGGGAATTCTCTAAGGAGTTAGTCCTGTCTGTATACCACCAGGGGGTAGATGTGGGTACTGAGAGGGAAGGAATGAGGGAATTCTCTAAGGAGTTGGCCCTGTCTGTATACCACCAGATGGTAGATGTGGGTACTGAGAGGGAAGGAATGAGGGAATTATCTAAGGAGTTGATCCTGTCTGTATACCACCAGATGGTAGATGTGGGTACTGAGAGGGAAGGAATGAGGGAATTCTCTAAGGAGTTGGTCCTGTCTGTATACCACCAGGGGGTAGATGTGGGTACTGAGAGGGAAGGAATGAGGGAATTCTCTAAGGAGTTGGTCCTGTATGTATTCCACCTGATGGTAGAATACGATTTAATTGGTCACAAAGTCCCTTTATCGTAGGATTTCCTCTCGCCGATTGATGTAGATTCCAGTCTGTTTAAATAGGTATGGGGACAGTATGGTTCCCGGTATGTACGCGAGTGGTAGTAGAATCCCAAAGGACCCAGTAGGTCACCGTGATGATGTGAAATGCATGCACTGCACCAATTAACCCGGATTTTACCTAATTTGTGCATGACGCCTACCATTCCAGGACATATGGTCGTATTTCCACGTGGTAGTCATGTTTTCCGTTCCGGGTCACATGGTCGTATTTCCACGTGGTAGTCATGTTTACCGTTCCGGGTCACATGGTCGTATTTCCACATGGAAGACAATGTTGGTTGATTTTTCATACCCCGACGATTATCGTGGTCGCCTCCCATGATCAATACTTTAGGTCTTTAGCATCACCGACGAGTCCAAGAATGGGAAAGAAAGCTGTATGTTTCCCTGTAGTTATCACCGTGTTCGTCCGTCTGTCCGTCAGCACTTCGTGAAATAACTTGAGTATCCTTTGGCCGATCGAACTTCATAGAGTGCTTTCTTACTGAAACTGTTTGCTTGAGATTGCTTTTCTGTGTCAAACGCCAAAGGTCAACGTCACTTTTGCTTAATATAGAAACTCAGTTCCCGTGCAATAACGTGGGCCAATGTAACTTAAACTTCATACAGTGCTCCCATATTGAAATTGCTTGCTTAGAGTTGCATTTCTGCGTCAAAATTCAATGCTCAAGGTCACTGTTACTCAATAATAAATAAACAAATCACCTTCCATGCAAAATCTAGAGTTTGCTTTGGCCAATCTAAATCACTTCCATACTTAAAGTGTTTGCTGGTTTGAAAGGTCAAAGGTCAAGGTCACTGTTACAATAAATTGAAAATCAGTTTCCTTGCAATAACACGAGTTTCCTTTGGGCTGATCGAACTCGACCTTCATACAGTTTTTCTTATTGAAATTGCTTGTTTCTTCATGATAAATTTCAACCTCGGCGATATGGGCAAATAGCTTCTTGGTGATTATGGAGGATATATAGCCACATGGCGGGGCACGTGGTGATCCGTGAGTGATCTAGCTTCATTGTTCTCCATGCAAATCTATATTTTGTTGGCATCGATTTTGAGTTAGATATTACGGGTTCGTATGTATAACGGTATTCTCTTTTTGTAAGAAAAATTGTAATTTTCGAGAATTGGTGTCAATGACGAATTCAAATATAGTGATTAACATGTAACAGTTTAATGAGGGCATCCTCGTCTACATTTTAACGAGGGCATCCTCGTCTAAATTTCAACGAGGGCATCCTCGTCTACATTTTAATGAGGGCATCCTCGTCTACATTTTAACGAGGGCATCCTCGTCTACATTTTAACGAGGGCATCCTCGTCTACATTTTAATGAGGGCATCCTCGTCTACATTTCAATGAGGGAATCCTCGTCTACATTTCAATGAGGGAATCCTCGTCTACATTTCAATGAGGGCATCCTCGTCTACATTTTAATGAGGGAATCCTCGTCTACATTTTAATGAGGGCATCCTCGTCTACATTTTAATGAGGGCATCATCGTCTACATTTCAATGAGGGCATCCTCGTCTACATTTTAACGAGGGCATCCTCGTCTACATTTTAATGAGGGCATCCTCGTCTACATTTTAATGAGGGCATCCTCGTCTACATTTCAATGAGAGCATCCTCATCTACATTTCAATGAGAGCATCCTCATCTACATTTCAATGAAGGCATCCTCGTCTACATTTCAATGAGGATATCCTCGTCTACATTTCAATGAGGATATCCTCGTCTAAATTTTAATCCTACAAGCATACCTGGTTCCTACTAACACGTGTGATCCACCTGTTCGATGTCAGAATTCTACAATTCGTTCCTGACGCACGTGGTATACATGGAAGGTCAACCGCTAATTATCATACTACATAATGAAACGGTAAACAAAACAAGTATTACTGGTATAACCCACAAGAATCGTCCGTATACCTGTGGCAATTAAGGTTTTTTCTGGTGGTTTTGTAGGTATTTGTATCATTACATCTGTGAGTCAAAGTATAATTCTGGAACCATATAAGTTGCTAATCCGTCTCCTTGTCTTATTCCCAGGATTAAATGTATATTCCAAAACATTTAGAAATTTCCAAACACAGATCGGCTTTGTGAGCGTCTGTTTGACTTTCTGTTAATTAGACATACTATTTGTTAAATATCTTGATAATTTAATCATATTCGTTATGAAACACCCTTGTGTGTTTTTTTCAGATTTAGTATATAGGTATATGTGTTTGTTAGGGTCATCCACAGGATGACATGTTCTACACGTCACTACTGTATGTATTATAGCTAACCATGGATCTAGCTTTTGACACTACGGTATGTATTATGGCTAACCATGGATCTAGCTTTTGACACGCAATTTGTTTAACGGGTTGTTATTTTGGCGAAACATGCTAAAATGCGTGTTTTGTGAGAACAAAATAAGCTAATGTGCATCACATATATTACATAAGATATGCTCACTATTGTCCATATCACACGACATTTAGCCGGATATGTCCCCATAGCCATCATTAGTCATGCACGATACATACTACATTGTAACATGTACTAACAATTGATCAAATTTCTTCGTGTAAGTAATGAATTTTACCAGAGGAGTGATTTATAAGCGTGTGGAAATATCACGTGATTTGCTTTCTAGATTATCATTAATGAAGGTTTAGTATGCATATATACCTGATTAATTAAACAAATTCCCTACAATTAATAATGTTCATTTTAAGCATTGTTTTATTATGTAGAGCTGGATATTTAATTGTGTTAGATATTGTTAAGTGGTATATATATATATATATATATATATATCTAAACATTCAAACACAGACAAGTCCTTGCCTGAAATAGGTCGAAGCCATTTTTCAAACACTAGACATTTTTATACCTTTCCTCTCGGGAGAAAATCAAACCAGCCGTAGCCATCCCATCGTTCGTTGGCAAGGAGCGTCCCCTGTTGCCATGGGTACCAGGTCAGGCATAACCTGTTACCAATAGGGTTTATAAATAAAACTGAGATATTGTATGATTCAGCAACGTTATTATCGTATATTTACCCAATAATTGTAAATAACAATACAACGATACATCCGTCATGTTACTTAAATTCGGTGTCGAGCGCCAAAACGGAAGTATGAATACGAAATACGGCTGAGGCGGTTGCTGGGGTCACGAAAGTTCATTCTATTTGAATGTGTGTGTGTATGTACATCTGTTTAGCGATCGACACCCATCTATACGTGTGTTTGAATTGTCGGTTGGTGGTAAAACATTACGAATGTGTTAAGAATAATGGACATACTGAATTCCAGGCAGACCTGAGTGTCGAAGGAAGTGATTCGGTCCTGTCTACCAGTTGGAAGGCTGAAAATTACCTGGGTAAGTCACTTATTTACGATAACACGCTGACAGGCTGTTTGAATCGACCGCCAAGTGAGTCATAATTGATATGCTTTAAAGCTCAGTTTAACTACAGTTTTGACTGTACGTTTTATTGCTCTGCGTTTTGTCTATATATCAAAATGCAAGTCAATTATTTATTGATATATCTTCGTAAAAGTGTCTGATGAGTTTAAATACATATTTTTCTGTTAATTTCACAAAAAAAAAACCATGGTCCTCGACAAAAATGTGACTCATCATTACAAGTTGATGGTTTCACTGAACAATGCATTATAATTCTATACATGGGGCAGTTACGTCAGGGAAATGATTTATTTAAATTTGAATTTCACGTGACGTGAGGCTATACTTAGATTGTATCAGTGATAACAGAGTTACAACTTAGTTAATTGCCCGGGAAAGTATCAGGAGTTTCAAACGAAATCATGAGATAGTATTACCACATAGACAAGGTCTTTACCGAACAGTAAGACACATCTGTCCATCCTTATATAGTTTGTCTGTCATATGTATATTAATTGTTTATCATGTATGTGTAATTATCCGTGTGTATAGTTATCTAGATGTGTATCCGAACTTCATTGATACACCTGAATGTTTTACCTGGAAAGCACCAGACATTTTCAACATTCCTGAAATTTCTCGATCTGTTTCCTCCAATAATATTCCCTATCAATGATGGCGTTTACAAGATTTCTATGAAATTATCAAAATACTATGAAGGTTATAGTATTCTCTGCACTACTACATGTATCTTGACAACCAAAGAACTTGAGTAAGTCTAGGATTATTAGTCCGGCATCGAACATCTGTCTTACTGTTTTGTAGCACGTGTCTATTATAGTCAGGTAAACATGCTAACCACATGGCATACATTAAAACCCTATAATCTCTTCAATCACCTGCATACACACACACCTGTGATGTTAAATCATAGCGCTGTGTGTAGACTGTGTAACACCGATACTTAAATTATCACAATATCCTGATTATTTAAAAATTCAATCAGTATTGTTTCTACCACGTCGTCCCCCCCCCCCCCCCCCCCCCCCCCCCCCACACACACACACAGAGAGATTGCTAATGGATTTCACAAATATCTTATTTAAAGATGTTTATTATGAAAATGGCGCCAAAAGTTTGTGTCCTTGTGAACGGTAGAAAGCGAGAGTTAATTAGTGGTGGTTCGCCGTCCATACCTCGTTCTGTGAGTCAGATGAAAGCAAATTGGCCTCGGACATGAAATCCACACAACAATTGTTGTAGGGGAGCTCAGTCCGGCGGTGAATCACTCTAGAACTGGCCAATCAGTGGTCCGTATTTGATATGCAGATGTCTCATTAATTTAATATTAAAGGTAACAATTATCACTCAATCATCAATGTATTTGGAAATGTTACACAATTGTTTTTATATTAGGAGTAGCTACTGTCATAGCGGTGACACTTTTGACTGTCGTCGTTTTATGAGGTTCATACATTTTGCCTTCGACAATATTGTAGTCGTCAGGAACAGTTACTTGAAAAGTCCCTCGACCCTCAAGCATGAGAGGACGAAATCTGAGAGATGCAAAAGAGTTGAAGGACTTTTCAGGTAAATTTGTAACTGTTTTCTAACGACTACAATACTGTCGAAGACAAAATGTAGGTTAGTACCCTGGTTTGTGTGGTACTGATCCAGATACCAAGGACGCTGGTTTTCAAAAGCTTCTTTAGAAATGGAAACGACATGTATTACACCTGGTCAGCGTTCCGTCAGATGTATGATATGTTAATTCCAGCCGAATTTGCCCGACGGAACTTTATCATGGTGGCCGATTTCGGCCTTATCGCGTTGTCGCGTTGGCGTCCTCGATATGGCTGACAACGCGACGAAATTACGCGCCAACATGACATCACTTTTTTTGTCAATTACGTTTGTGTCGACACAGTACAGCACTTCATCTAGTCATCAACATTTCTGGGATGGAGACATGGAGTGCTATTGACTACTGTGCCATATTTAGTCAATTGTATGACAGATGTGTCCTGGATGTGGGGTACTAGCACTTTCAAGGTCAATATTCATACATGTATATGTGCATTATACGATTTAAATTATCAAATATTTTAACAAAACATTTGGTATCACAAACGATATTGTTCACTTTCTTCCCGTGCAGTTTTTCTGATTACAGTCAGCTAAAACATGTCTGGAAATTGCTCAATTAATGACTGTATTACAATAAATTGGCAGCGTGTCTGCATATTACTTAACCGCTGAAATTATACACCTCAGATTTGATTATTGATGAGAATTCCATTACGAAATCACTATTACCACGATAACCATTTGCTCCTACGATCCTGGACCGTGTTTACACAGTCAAACTCGTCCTCTAAATAAGGAAACTCTCCAGTTCTATTTTGCCTTGTACAATAGATCACTAACGTATTAATACATTAAAACATGTGATGCAACACGTTTTGTTTCTTGGGTACTGTTAAAAACAGGCCAAAGTTCCGTTGAGTATGAATGCTGACGACCAAATACTTCAAATCTCTGAGTTATCGTTTATATAATCTTATTTACGCCTGAGTAATATTCAGAAGAATTGATGAGAAAATTAAAACAAAATACACAGGTTCCGTGTGCTCTTCTGAATATTATTACAACTGTATAGGAACACGAATTGGTGTTCACCTCCGATAACTGACCTCTAAGCAAAATATGGTTATGGAGAAATTCCACATTAGTTGCCTCGGACGTTCTTACAGTGACATATACTATCTTTCATTAACCATCAGGACGTGTAATCAGTGTTGTATCTGACGTTTCTGTAATCAAATGTTTTGTTCGTGTAGTTGCTCGTCGACACCCGAACAGGTTTATCGACTCTATTCTGAGTTTACAATTAAGCATAACATGTAAAAGGTGTTAGTTTTTGAAAAATGAAAGCAAAATAATCTTCTGACTTAAATCACTATTATTACAACTGATTATTGAATTTCTTTTCCTCTTACGTACATTTTACCAGACTAGATGCCGGCACCTATTGCCCTGAAAGGCACACATCTCGACTAAGTTGACTGTGCCCTTGTCGCTCTGTGAGATCTTGGAGTTTTTGGTTAATTTCATTCGTCCGTTAGGTAAATTAGCAGTCTGATAAGTAATATGTTTTACGACTTTATAGTAGTCACTGTATTGACTCAGATCAAGCTGTACATAGGGCGAGGAGGAGGATAGACGGGAAAATCCGTTCTGTTTAGAATAAAAAGTTATATCTGGAATGCATATAACATTTCGCAACAGTGACATGTTCCAATCAAAATGATACATAGAGGATATTGAATGGTTTCCTGTGTAATATAACTTATATTTCACGGGAAACCATTCAATTTTATTTTGATTGCATTTTATGTACTTTAAAACAAAATTTAAAACATTGAAAAATCAATAGTGTCTAAAAGTGCGGGAATCAGTGACATAATTCACGATGTCATCTCTTTGTGACGTTACTCCACGTCGACTTGACAGGAGCCGTTTTTAAAGGACTGATCAACGCAATTTAAGCATTTTCTATTGTTATCGGAGGATCTGTGCATGAATAGCTATAACGTCAAGTGAGTATTTTGTCAAAAACTAGTCTGAATATTATAGAAATACAGCAAAATTACTTGGTTATTTTGCCATATTTCTGATTATACATCTTTTTAAAGAAATAAAGAAACATAATATTCCCATCTGTCTATAAAATCGGGAACATGATACCTCAAATCCTCGGCCTTAGAAACAGCTTATAAACAGAATAGATAGAACGAGTAGAACAGCATTGCAGGATAATCTGGTTATCGGCCTTAGGTTCGCTAAGCTCCGCTATAACATGAACGACATTTTACGCTTGTTTTGCCGAAATAAACAAATTAAATGTCAAAATCAAGACCCATGCATAGCAATGACACATATTAACAATTGGTCAAGTTACTTCTGTTTAATTGCAACAGAATCGTGATTTTTAATCTGGATAAATTACGGTACATCACTTGATTTACTATTTACATGAACCTTAAGTTGTGTCAATATAACCAATTTGAAGCCGTTATTCGCTATGGACTGATAAGTTCTATTACGATGCTCATTTCACCTGTTGGAAAAGGAACGCTTGTTGACAACGTCACTTTGAAACTTGAAATCATATTTGATTGGGTATCCCCCAGATTCGAATATGGTTTGTTCACTGCCGATATAAATATCTCGGTCCCGGTGCTATGTCAAATATCCTAATTATATATACATTTTTGTATATATATTTCTTTCGGTACAACGGAAATTGAAATCTATATCTTCGGATCACCAACATATAGTTTATATGATATATTGTGCTAATAATTAGCAACAAAAATGACGAAGGAAGACAACGTTTTGACTCGTGCCCTGACCGGGCCTCGAAACTCATGATCTACGGCACCCAATCGCCTAGCCAGAAATACCCGCAGCTTATACCGCTGCACCATATCAGCGTTCTTAAAAAGAACGTTTCATATATATTGTATTTTTATGGAGGTTCGAGCACATTGAATTCACTGACCAAAGTGAGAAGTCGTTTAGGGGGAAAAGACACTGACGCCACGCCACTGTGCGTCAGTTCAAATTCCATTCGGGTTTGTTAACGTCAAAATGTTCACTTCTTACGGTTGTTCGAGCGTTAAGCACCAGCTATATTTATTGACTACAATGTATTTCTGTTTTATGTGTCATAGCTTTCAAGCGCATTCACCAATGGACATTTGTTAAAAAACAAAACAAAACAATAAAACACGTACACGTTTGGATCAAGTGACAGTAAGACATTTCTCTATGACTAATATTTCCATTGCAAATATTAACAATCAAATTTCAAATGATTTGAACGCAAACCTTTTATATTGAACATAAAACAGGATCAATTGTAAACGTGGTCAGGAAACGCTAACGAGATTCGGTGGTCGGAAATATTAGACAATCTTCTCCAATATCAAAGAACTTGTCGTTACATGGTTTTTACTAATCTACGATAATTCTCGTGAGCGTTATCGCGTGCTGCAGCGAGGTAATAAACGTGCATTCGTCTACCTAGTTAGCATGGCATGCACAATGTACCGTGGCGGCTTTCCCCTCGTGGCTCCACTTTAGAATGAAATGCAAATACAATAGTTGTCTGTACCATATTATATTCTGACAAATAGTTGGATTTCAGCAAAGACCACAGAAGCATTGAGTGTCTGGAGGAACTGACGGCCGGGGTAATGGACGAATCAATACCACTTAGATACGATAGGATCAGTCTCCCGAACATAGAATTCACTCCGACGTATCGCCCTGTGAATTATTGACGAAACCAATTTAATATGTATTTTTATTTTGTTTTTATTCATATTTTTGTGGTGTCAGCACAAAATGTGCAACCCTCTCAGTGGACACATGAATTGCAACTGTTTGTTTTATGGGTTGGTTTAGTGAACTATGTCAAACGAGTTTTCAAGCAAAACGACTGTTTTAGCGTGTGTTAGTAAGCGAAAAGAGGACTGCGACCATATTGATTAAAAGTGTCTAGAAGGTTTCCATGGTATTTGTTTATTCCATTCAACCTTGAACTTTGACCTTGGCTAAGTATCAAAGACGTTGTCGATTGCTAGCAACAACATGTATGTAATGTAATATGAATCTAATAACATTTGCACCATCCAATCAAACATCGAATCACGAAGATTGGATCACTTGGTCGGTAGGGAATTGATATTGACAAATCCCAAATATTGAGCCAAAAGAACTATTTCACTAAACAATACACGGCACGAAAAATACCCCTGTAGGTGACGGAGATAGGAAAATGAGGAAAGAATATAGACCCCGTTATCCTGTACCGAGGAGACGCCTGACGTGGGAACTTAGTGTATATAGAAAGATTTCTCAAAAACAACAAGGAATACTGACATGTGAAGGAGACCGTAATTGAAACTCAAAATCGTGTAAACGAGGCCAAAATATAAAGAAAACAATATTTGCGACTCCTGAAGAATTCCGTTGGTGACAAGAGAACCGCTAGACATGTCAACAAGAATAAACACAATACTTTGGGCTGTTATTTCTCAGTCAGAAGTCGACACCTGTCAATAAAATCGTGATAATAGAAACAAGCTCCCGAATGTCGAATCAGTTGGATATGTAAACACTGTAGGTTGGGGATGCAGGGATGTTGCTATCTAGAAATGGAAAGTTAACAATTGAGAAATTGACATCATAACGCGTATCGTACTGCTTAGTTGTAAGCTGTTCCTGTTGGTTATACTGTAAGTACAGATTGAAATGAGCGGCTGATGTTGAAGAGTCTATAGTGACCTTGCTTTCAAGTTGATTTGGAATCAAATAAAGATATCTTTCTGTAAAAGATAACCGAGATATGTCTATCTATATGATTGAAATCAATATATTATCAAGTTAATGTATCTTTTGTAGGTATACAATGTTACTGTTCTCCGTATTGCAATTAACCTCTCGACAAAGCTATGACGATGGTATGTTCTAAGCTCCTTCGGCAGAAATACATCGATCGAAAGCTAAAACATAATAATGTCGTGTATAATTTTTGAATTCTCATTAATTTAATAACTCTAGTGTAATCTGTAGGGTTTGGCTCGTCCTATATACCAAGTATACTTAGCTTACTCTACAAAATCGCGACCTAACATAACATCGTGTAATGATTACGTAAAATAATTCTTATACGGATTTAGAATAATCACATTATCACAAAAATGGACTTAATTAGAGTTGAACAAAATTAATCAATCCTCTATATTTTTGTTAAGTTTAAAGGTTAAAGCTGATCAAATGCGAATTATAAGGCGAATGTACCTAGTTAATATATCGGCACACGATACCGTAGCGTGACTCCAAACCTCTGGGGGACTGGCATTAACAGGACGGAGGCCATTTTAAGACTCCTATAAACCTTACCAGATCTATATGTATGCATGTACTAGTAGGTCTATTGATTTATTTTCATAGAAAATAGGAATTAACTGGTGGATTCCAAGTGACGACTTCTATCGGACATAAAGTACGCCGATCAATCGCAATAGTCCACCAAGCGCAGTCACAATTTCTGCTGAATCAGGCGTTTGTATAATTACATCACTAACACTTAGAGAATTGTTTTTTCCCCTGATGGATACACATGGGTCAATAATTCGTCCATCAGGATGTGAAAAGCTTCATTTCCCGGATCGAATTTACTTCGGAGTATGACATGAACCCTTATTTTCATGGGTATATTTCCCTCGACTGGAGTTTTTGAGGAAGTGTACGGATATACAAGGTTTGTTTACGTTTTGTCAGGTTATCGTAATTTGGAGTCTGCATCATATGAACATCGAGACAATGCTGTCTGGCGAAATTTGGGGATTAATTGGCCAAAGCATTGTATTCTATTGGAGCCAAAAGATAGACTATCTATCGTTATTTACGTGGTATTGTTATTTACATGGTATTGTTATTTAAACGGTATTGTTATTTACATGTTAATGTTATTTACATGGTATTGTTATTTACATGGTATTGTTATTTACATGGTATCGTTATTTACATGGTATCGTTATTTACATGGTATTGTTATTTACATGGTATCGTTATTTACATGGTATTGTTATTTACATGGTATTGTTATTAACATGGTATTCTTATTTACATGGTATTGTTATTTACGTGGTATTGTTATTTACATTGTATTGTTATTTACGTGGTATTGTTATTTACGTGGTATTCTTATTTACATGGCATTGTTATTTACATGGTATTGTTATTTACATGGTATCGTTATTTACATGGTATTGTTATTTACGTGGTAGTGTTATTTACCTGGTATTGTTATTTACGTGGTATTGTTATTTACATGGTATTGTTATTTACGTGGTATTGTTATTTACATGGTATTGTTATATACATGGTATTGTTATTCAATACGATAATACGTAATAATGTCATTTCCGGTTCTCTTGTTAGAACATGATTTGTCCGTAGCTGCATGTGCGGACAGTGAAATATCACCGACAATGTGTTCTTACCTAAATTTACTTCAGTTTAAGGCGAAAAATAATCATCAAATGTTTCATCAATATATGTCGATTTTTGATGCTTTTTACAGTATTTTGTACCATTCTTTAATGCGGTAGTGTCACAAATATACCACTGGAGTGGCTGACCAGTATATACCACTGGAGTGACTGACCAGTATATATCACTGGAGTGACTGACCAGTATATACCACTGGAGTGGCTGACCAGTATATACCACTGGAGTGGCTGACCAGTATATTCCACTGGAGTGGCTGACCAGTATATACCACTGGAGTGGCTGACCAGTATATTCCAATGGAGTGGCTGACCAGTATATTCCACTGGAGTGGCTGACCAGTATATACCAATGGAGTGGCTGACCAGTATATTCCACTGAAGTGGCTGACCAGTATATATCACTGAAGTGGCTGACCAGTATATTCCACGGAAGTGACTGACCAGTATATATCACTGGAGTGGCTGACCAGTATATACCACTGGAGTGGCTGACCAGTATATACCACTGGAGTGGCTGACCAGTATATTCCACTGGAGTGGCTGACCAGTATATATCACTGGAGTGGCTGACCAGTATATTCCACTAGAGTGGCTGACCAGTATGTACCACTGGAATGGCTGACCAGTATATACCACTGGAGTGGCTGGCCAGTATATTCCACTTGAGTGGCTGACCAGTATATACCACTGGAGTGGCTGGCCAGTATATTCCACTAGAGTGGCTGACCAGTATATACCACTGGAGTGGCTGACCAGTATATTCCACTGGAGTGGCTGACCAGTATATTCCACTGGAGTGGCTGACCAGTATATACCACTGGAGTGGCTGACCAGTATATACCACTGGAGTGACTGACCAGTATATACCACATTGAGTGGCTGACCAGTATATTCCACTGGAGTGGCTGACCAGTATATACCACATTGAGTGGCTGACCAGTATATACCACTGGAGTGACTGACCAGTATATACCACATTGAGTGGCTGACCAGTATATATCACTGGAGTGGCTGACCAGTATATACCACTGGAGTGGCTGACCAGTATATTCCACTGGAGTGGTTGACCAGTATATTCCACTGGAGTGGCTGACCAGTATATACCACTGGAGTGGCTGACCAGTATATTCCACTGGAGTGGCTGACCAGTATGTTCCACTGGAGTGGCTGAACAGTATATACCACTGGAGTGACTGACCAGTATATACCACTGGAGTGGCTGACCAGTATATTCCACTGGTGTGGCTGACCAGTATATTCCACTTAAGTGGCTGACCAGTATATATCACTGGAGTGGCTGACCAGTATATACCACTGGAGTGGCTGACCAGTATATACCACTGGAGTGGCTGACCAGTATATTCCACTGGAGTGGCTGACCAGTATATACCACTGGAGTGGCTGACCAGTATATATCACTGGAGTGGCTGACCAGTATATACCACTGGAGTGGCTGACCAGTATATTCCACTGGAGTGGCTGACCAGTATATACCATTGGAGTGGCTGACCAGAATATACCACTGGAGTGGCTGACCAGTATATTCCACTGGAGTGGCTGACCAGTATATACCACTGGAGTGGCTAACGAGTATATACCACTGGGGTGGCTGACCAGTAAATACCTCTGGAGTGGCTGACCAGTATATTCCACTGGACTGGCTGACCAGTATATACCACTGGAGTGGCTGACCAGTATATACCACTGGAGTGGCTGACCAGTATATTCCACTTGAGTGGCTGACCAGTATATTCCACTGGAGTGGCTGACCAGTATATACCACTGGAGTGCCTGACCAGTTTATACCACTGGAGTGGCTGACCAGTATATACAACTGGAGTGGCTGACCAGTATATTCCACTGGAGTGGCTGACCAGTATATATCACTGGAGTGGCTTACCAGTATATACCACTGGAGTGGCTGACCAGTATATAACACTGGAGTGGCTGACCAGTATATACCACTGGAGTGGCTGACCAGTATATATCACTGGAGTGGCTGACCAGTATATTCCACTGGAGTGGCTGACCAGTATATACCACTGGAGTGGCTGACCAGTATATTCCACTGGAGTGGCTGACCAGTATATACCACTGGAGTGGCTGACCAGTATATTCCACTGGAGTGGCTGACCAGTATATACCACTGGAGTGACTGACCAGTATATACCACTGGAGTGGCTGACCAGTATATTCCAATGGAGTGGCTGACCAGTATATTCCAATGGAGTGGCTGACCAGTATATACCACTGGGGTGGCTGACCAGTATATACCACTGGAGTGGCTGACCAGTATATTCCACTGGAGTGGCTGACCAGTATATACCAATGGAGTGGCTGACCAGTATATATCACTGGAGTGGCTGTCCAGTATATACCACTGGAGTGGCTGACCAGTATATACCACTGGAGTGGCTGACCAGTATATTCCAATGGAGTGGCTAACCAGTATATACCACTGGAGCGGCTGACCAGTATATTCCACTGGAGTGGCTGACCAGTATATACCACTGGAGTGGCTGACCAGTATATTCCAATGGAGTGGCTGACCAGTATATACCACTGGAGTGGCTGACCAGTATATTCCAATGGAGTGGCTGACCAGTATATACCACTGGAGTGGCTGACCAGTATATACCACTGGAGTGGCTGACCAGCAAGTGGCTGACCAGTATATATCACTGGAGTGGCTGACCAGTATATACCACTGGAGTGGCTGACGAGTATATACCACTGGAGTGGCTGACCAGTATATACCACTGGAGTGGCTGACCAGTATATACCACTGGAGTGGCTGACCAGTATATATCACTGGAGTGGCTGACCAGTATATACCACTGGAGTGGCTGACGAGTACATACCACTGGAGTGGCTGACCAGTATGGTGTTATAGTGCTAAGATACAATAATGTAGGTACGAAAAGGCAATATTAAATACAATATTTCTGTAAAGTATTTAGCCGGGAATAAAATTTAATTAAGGGATAAATAGCAGATTGTTGCAAAATGTTTCCAGCGGATCTGAATAGATAATCCTGAGATATTTGATTCCTCGCCGAGAAACCGCTTACGTCAACCACAGCCTTTACAGCAAAAACGTTATCAATAACAATCACATATATATAAAGTCGCTTTTTACTCATTGAGATCGACAGAATGTCTGTTATTCCCAGGAATATTAATGGAAATGTCAAACACTTCTCCACATGTATGATTTGTCTCGGAAACTCTGTGTTGGATGTGTTACGTCATATCCTGTTTTACTAGATCCGGTAATGGCTGTCGGGAGGATTATGTAACAGGAGTGTCGGTCAGTGTCGGGACGGATTGACCGCGGTACTTGATGTTTTATGTAGAGGAGTTTCCTTTACTTAGTGTCCGGACGTTCACTGTGTCTCGACTTCTTTATACCAGACAAATGGACATATATACTAGTAGTATGGATATACAAATTGATCGGAGAACTACGCCACCAGCAGAATCGGAATTTCCTTTCTTACAGAGGGTCTACATGGAATATATTCATTTTATGAGGAAGGACTGCTCATATCGGTATTATCCACAGTCTCGTCTGTGTAGTAAGGACTCCATTTACTGACCACTGGGATGTACCGGAGTACTGACCATGACCGGACTTTCAGGGAGATGTACTACAATGTATATTTGTTTGACCATCACACAGCAGGAATTAAGACGTATCTCCATCGTTTTTTGTTTGTTTCTGGTATGAAACCAATGAAACAGGAATTCGTCCGTTTTTTGTTTTACTTAAAAAAAGTATGGACTTTGGCTTGACCCTTTAACATTTACAAACAACACCACGTGAATACGATTGCACACGAAATGGAATCGCATTTGTTTTTTTTCTGTTTTTCGTTCATGAATTTGTCATTATAAACAAAAATGACATGCCGTTCTTCCATTTCTCGCTTATGAACTTGTCCGTATGAAAATAAACAAACGTTTTCCGTTTTTCAATCATGAAAATGTCACTATGAAAATAAACGATATGCGGTTTTTTCTGTTTCTCGTTCATGAACTTGTCAGTATGAAAATAAACGACATAATCGTCCGTTTCTCGTTATGAAATCGTCGATACAAACATACATGTAAACGGCATGCGTTTTCCCGTTTTTCGCTACCTAACTTCAAAATGTCACTAGAAAC
Organism: Pecten maximus; assembly: GCF_902652985.1. Lineage (NCBI taxonomy): Eukaryota > Metazoa > Mollusca > Bivalvia > Pectinida > Pectinidae > Pecten > Pecten maximus. Next base: position 6,626,847 of record NC_047028.1, on the reverse strand, counting down.
TGTATTGTTTACTAATCTGTTGTCCATTAATGAGTATGGACTGTATTTGTTTGTATTCTGGTTATAACTACAAGTTATAAACAGTAATTGGCACGGTATACGTATATATACCCCATACTGTCTCGCTATATCGACCAACACTCTCTCTTCTCGTTAAACCACATGAATATTGAAAAGCTTGGAAAGAGGAAAACGCAATATTGAACATGTACTGGTACCGTGACCATACAAAGGCAATGTGGTTATTTACGGAACTCCGATCGTTACAATGAATACCGACATTCCTGGTGCGACCAAACGGTTTTTGCGCACGTTGGCATTTTATTTGAAGGTCTAGCTTTGTTGTCTCTTCGTAGCTTGATCGCGTGAGCACGTGCTCGTACATTATCAGTGACATTCAGATATACCTAAGTTTATATAGGTAGAAAAGTTGACGCTGATTGGGCTAATTATTTCACTTTTACAGCATACAATTTCTATACCGCAGGACTCGTATACATAGCTAGTTCGGATGACAGTAATTCCTTTTCGATTTTAAATACATATTTAGGTTTAGAACACAATGTAAATTATAGTTCAGAAAAGTGTACATGGTTAAGACAAAAACACAACCTTTTTCATCAATATTGAGGGTTTCGAGTATTTGCGTTAATCACACGAATGATGACACGGCTGGTGCCATTATTTTGGTTGGAGACGGTCCACTCAAAACACCCACGCCAGTAAGGCCTTACGGCTTCTCCGCATTCGATACGCGGTGTGATGCGTGGATTATACTTCAGGGTTCCTATGTGGTAATACCAGGAACTGTTGTCGCCTTGATTTCTAGTTGTACGGATTATTTGTACCATTTTCAATTTTGTGACACCGGTGTAATGTCACCATTGGATATTGGGACTCATCTCCAGGTTAAATACTTACCGAGGAATATTATAACACAGGGTTAATTGATACAAAGTTTTTATTTTTGCAACAAAGGATGAACAAATATCACCGGCGTGTCACCGGCGTATTTCGGTGATTTGGGGAGCATTGCCGGATCCTCAGCATCCTGTGATTTTTGTGTTTTATGGAATGCCATACCCGGGATTTACCTGGTCGGCCGACATGGACCAGACGTTCCAGTATACCTAGAGATCCTTGTTTGGACGTAAAGGTGTAAAGACTGTCGAAACGGCTGTAAGTGTTGTCAGGGAAGAGAAACGGGCCTAACGGGTTGATTAGTGTAAAGTATCAGGAATGTTACTCATATCCAAGGATCGTGTTCGGATGGTGTGGTGTGATTAATTGAACTATGACGTCGCGAAGATTGTAATTTGGACAATTCTATGTAACTATGACGTCACGGTGAGTGTATTTTTGACTATGCTATTACTCCATGACGTCACATGGATCTTAAATGACAAAAAAACATAGCGTAAGGTAAAAGTAGTAAGACTACAGATGTTCAAGTGTTCAAGATTGATGGTGTCGCCACTGTCGACACTCCGTACCCACGTGACTAGACACGTTTCTCCAGCACACGTGAGTTTGGTGTTTTTTTTCTTAACTTACCTGTATTAAGCTCCTTAAACGAACTTCAGAGTTTGGATTATGACAGACAAATGTCTGGTGTGGGACGTAAGTCTATCGACATGTCTAACGTCTGGTGTACGGGTCAGAGGAAACTCGGGCTAATGGTAGTACATGTATATATGTTATATTGCTATATGGGAGTTGGGATGGTTTGGTCGCATGTAAAATAGAATCGTCTCAATCTTAAGGATGTGAAAGAAGTCTTCGACCCGAGGGGTGAAAATCTTGGTTGTCTAAAAATTAAGAATATCACCTCGAGGATTTTAAACTATTGAATGATCCCCCATCATATTTTAAGTGCACATTGAATGCAAAATAATGTGGATTTGACGTGATTGAATTGTCGATGTGACGTCATTGTATTGTTCCCCTGACGTCATTGTATTAATGCCAGCACGTGGTATCTGCAGAAATAACACCCAGGTCCCCTGGGGTGAAAGATAACTCCTAAACAGGTAAAAATATGAGACAAAACTGTGAATGGTGGATACAAAATGAATAGATAAAAGGAAGTTCTGTTAGTTTGGTTGTGTTGGGGTTAGTTAAGGATAAGGTGTGGGTAGTTTAGGGAAAATTTACAAGGGACAGGTGGTTGAGATGGTTTGATGAAGGGTGAAGCGGAATGGGGCTAGGGGAGGGGTGGATTAAAATAGTTTGTTGATGAGTCAAATGGGATGGGGTTAGGGGAAAGTGGTTGAGGGTAGTTTGATGAAGAGGGGTGGGGTTAGGGGAGGGGTGGTTGAGGGTAGTTGTTTGGAGGGGTAAGAGGGATCGGATTAAAGGAAAAGGTCGGTTGAGGGTAGTTTGGTGAGAGATGGCGAGGGCGTGGGTTAGGAAGGAGTAGAGGATGAAGAGGGATTTGGTTAAAAGGAAGGGGTAGCTTAGGGAAGTTTCGGCGAGGGGTTACGTGGGAAGGGGTTAGGGGAGGGGGTGGTTGAGGATAGTTCGGTGAAGAGGGATTGGGTTAGGGGAGATGTGGTTGAGGGTAGTTGTTGGGAGAGATGAAGAGGGATAGGATTAAAGGAAAGGGTCGGTTGAGGGTAGTTTAGCGAGAGAAGACGACGGATTGGGTTGGAGGAGGGGTGGCTGAGGGAAGATTGGCGAGGCATGACGAGGGAGGGGGTTAGCGAACGTTTTGTTGAGGGTAGCTTGGGAAGGGTTGAAAAGGGAAGGGGTGGTTGAGGGTAGTATAGGAAGGAATGGAGAGGGATTGGTTTAGGTGGGATGAATGGAAAGGAAAGACATGTTGATCCCGTATTTGATATATTACGAAGCTAATCCAAGTCTACAGGACTGGTAATGTAATTCAGTCTGTCCCCGTTTCAGACGGACATGTTGTAATGTACATTAATCATCGTCTCACATTGAATGTCTGGTGTGGCTGACCAAATGACCCCGTATAGTATTGACCGGCCTCCCGGCTGACCATCATTAATACCCATGTAATTGCTTTCTGTGTCGTGTTTTCCATCCCTTTCCGAGCTCTCTCATATTAAACCAACTTGTTGTTTCCTGTTCTACTCTCTCCAGATTTTCCATCCTTCCTTCACAACTCGATCTCTACCACTTCCTACGGGGGCTCATCCCCACCCTCACTCGCATATCTACCCAATGCTTTCCACATATACATTCCCAAATTACTATTTGATGGATAATTGATTGGGTGTCGGCATACCACGAACCAACCGTGTACATTTGTATTTCTCTGTAGAACAACATCATATATATAGAATTTATAGAAGAGCTTATAAAATTGCTAGCAGAGATCTTTTAGATATATGGACATACGGATGACTTGGCGGCTTTGAATAACGAGAAATCTATTCGCCTTATCGATCGTACATGATATTCTGTGACGCTTTGTTGAGTTTGAAATCAAGTGAGTTACAGACGTTACAATACTATTTCTTTACTCCGCTCACTTTTTATTATGACGATTTCATCTTTCCGATCGTGAGTTGAGCTTTTCATTCCTCATAGTGATATTCCTGCTTCTCCAACCCCCGCTATTAATATGTCGTTTTGTTGATTCGATGTTGACGGACTTGTCCCGAATGTAACACTTTCCAGTACAATTTTCGTAAGACGGTGGTCTACACAAAGCTGAGAGATATGTTAATTGGCCATGGGAATGTATAGTGTTTTGTATGGTTTCGTTATCAATGCAATGTTTCTCCTATTATGGATGTAACATCACCTGGATCTACGTGCTGGGTGTCGCGTTCAATTCAGAAACAGATGGTTTTTAGTTTTCTTGTATATTTTAATTCATATTTACAAAAGTGCTAATAAAGTTATATTGAATTGAATCTATTTTTGACTCTAATTCCATCGACTGTATCAACGCAAAAGTCCCCTCATTTTGTTTATCAATCCCCGCCCTGCTCTATAGCTACTTTGTATGTCTATCTAGTAGTCAACCAACTCGTCCTCTCTTCATCTCGTCCATTCGTTATCTCTTCATCTCGACAACTCGAGCTCAACTCGACATCTCGTCAGCAAGGGGCCGCGGTGGCCGAGTGGTTAAGGTGTACCGACACTTTAACACTAGCCCTCCACCTCTGGGTTGCGAGTTCGAAACCTACGTGGGGCAGTTGCGATGTACTGACCGTAGGCCGGTGGTTTTTCTCCGGGTACTCCGGCTTTCCTCCACCTCCAAAACCTGGCACGTCCTTAAATGACCCTGGCTGTTAATAGGACGTTAAACAAAAACAAACCACAACTCGACAACTCGTCAACTCTTCAATTCGTCATCTCTTCATATCCTCATCTTTCAACTCGTCGTCTCGTGTTTATATTGTCTCCACCAATCGATCCTTCCTTCTATCACTAAACGTATCAAGGTACGTTTAGCACACAACAATCAGTTGGTGGGCTGTTCTAATCGTCTTTCGTCCGTGTCTGTCCGTAAACAACCCTTGTTATCCTTATTTCTTGATAAGTATCAGATACTGTTTTATATGTAGGTAACCTCTAGTCCCTAGCTGTGCAGGAGCATTTTTCGACTGATTGGAAAAGAGAACGGCCGACAATCAGCCATGTTGTTTGCCAGCTGAAGTTTGTTATCGCTATTTCTCTAAATCACATTATGACCCCTGGTTGTAAATTTTCAATTTTGAGACTGATCGGAAAACAAAACGGCTGAAAGACGGTATAAATGGTTAGTTCATCCTACAAACATACTAATGTAATTATGTGAGCGGATATAGTCGTGTGGTGTAATAAAGGGGCGTAACTCTGTATGCTCTAAAATCTACTTACATGTTGGCTATGGAATAAATCTCCAGGTAATTTCTGAACCAGGGCATTGATAATTGAGTGTAATAAGGTTTGAATATATATCATTATTTGTCTGATGTTGGTCATGGTAAATGTGATTACTCTGATATAAATTTGTTTATATTTTCTTATTCGTGATGCTGTACCTGTTTGAGGAATTGTATATTGGTGATTAAGTATCTACAATACATCATCAGTAATACGCATTGTCGTCCCGACAGACATGGATTTTATCTGTAATTATGTATAATTCGAATTGCAGTAATCCATCTTGCCGTTGTATCGAAGTTCACAGAGAGTTTAAACTCGTGTGACAACTGTATGGATCCTCTATGTTATTAAAGTCCTGAATTAGGAGAACTCATTTATCATATGACTCGTACTGTCATAAATACTGAAAACAGGTGTTATATCACTGTTGTGACGTTATAAATAAATGACGTCGATATGGCACCACAAAATTACTTGGTAGTGGAAGCATTATATTTCAACTCGAATTTGAAAGTTTTCGCTTATTTTCTCATAAATATTAGATATAATATGATAAATAGTATCTCAAATTTCACATAACATTTTCCCTCGTGTAAGAGCCTCGATATATACAATCAAAGCGTCATACGCATAATAAGATGGTTCATGGAAATTTTTCCCAACTAACGAAATAACGAAACATCGAACGATATCCTGTTTTATTTATTAATGACGTCACAGTGTCATACCGGATTTGCCGAATATAAGAGGTTCCTGACGAATGATATACGTACATATCAGCATCAGTGTTTTGTTGGTAAGAACACTCCATATGAATGATATTTCTATTTCCCCATATAGCCTTACCGCTGACCCTTCACGTAATGGTCAGGTCACGTAAGTCTATACGTCAACTAAAATCGACTAAAACTGTGGATTTCTTCCTGTAAATGGTGAAATGGATTTTAAGTGATAGTGATGCACGAGGCTATACCGTAAACAGATTCTAGAAATACATGTTTACGGGTTTTAAAACACTGCCTACCGCGATTGATATAGAATGATAAGGGACGAGGCCGAATGGAGTCACGTGAGTGATTTACAAAACACGACTGTGGACACTTTTAATTTCCATTTTTAAAGGGACGTCTTAGTTTATTATAGATATTTTGAATATTATTGTGCCATTTTAATGATATTTATTAAATTAATTAATTAATATTTCACATCAGCGATGTTACAGTCGCGTCTTTACCATTTTGGGACATGTATTGGTCACTTTTATCACATTGGTAAGCCATATATTTCACGGAAAATGCAATAAAATTCAAACTCGCACCTGATGAACAAGATAGTGTGCAAGGAATTCGTGGATACGTCGGTGTGATATTTTGTTTATATCAGCCAATGTTCCATTTCTAAATTAAAAATACATGAGCACTAGATTCTTTGATACATTATCATATCAACTGCTGCTCGTGCTCGCACTCGTGTTGTGTAATGCACGTGCGATATTTGATTCTGCATCTCGTCGTTTGCATCAATGTTTCACAGCAGGATATGACCACATGTTTTCTGTTGCCTGTAACACGCCCGATGATTGAATAATTCTAATTAAAACATTTTTATTTGTCCTCACAAACAATTTATATTCTGATAAGACAAGCATGATTCCTCGGTTCTAAAAATCCGGAAAATTTAGATTATAAAGAAAGAAAACAGTTTCAGAAATTCTGGGGTCTCATTTTGCTAGCATACACAATGTATGTTATATGATTAGTGTACTATTACGGACACTTGTTATTCCGGATACTCCTTACACCAAAGTATCCGGACAAATGATTCTCTATTCAATGTGTATCATAGGCTTCGTTAGTACTGACAGTGCCAGGATTTCTCGATCAGATCCGGGGTAGCGATCTGGTCCGAAATATGACCTGATGTTGTCCGTAATGGAGATACTATACTTCACAGACACCAATATGACCTGCTGTTGTCCGTAATGGAGTACTATACTTCACAGACACCAATATGATCTGCTGTTGTCCGTAATGGAGATACTATACTTCACAGACACCAATATGATCTGCTGTTGTCCGTAATGGAGTACTATACTTCACAGACACCAATATGACCTGCTGTTGTCCGTAATGGAGTACTATACTTCACAGACACCAATATGACCTGATGTTGTCCGTAATGGAGTACTATACTTCACAGACACCAATATGATCTGCTGTTGTCCGTAATGGAGTACTATACTTCACAGACACCAATATGACCTGCTGTTGTCCGTAATGGAGTACTATACTTCACAGACACCAATATGACCTGCTGTTGTCCGTAATGGAGTACTATACTTCACAGACACCAATATGACCTGCTGTTGTCCGTAATGGAGATACTATACTTCACAGACACCAATATGACCTGCTGTTGTCCGTAATGGAGTACTATACTTCACAGACACCAATATGACCTGCTGTTGTCCGTAATGGAGTACTATACTTCACAGACACCAATATGACCTGCTGTTGTCCGTAATGGAGTACTATACTTCACAGACACCAATATGACCTGCTGTTGTCCGTAATGGAGATACTATACTTCACAGACACCAATATGACCTGATGTTGTCCGTAATGGAGTACTATACCTCACAGACACCAATATGATCTGCTGTTGTCCGTAATGGAGTACTATACTTCACAGACACCAATATGATCTGCTGTTGTCCGTAATGGAGTACTATACTTCACAGACACCAATATGATCTGCTGTTGTCCGTAATGGAGATACTATACTTCACAGACACCAATATGATCTGCTGTTGTCCGTAATGGAGTACTATACTTCACAGACACCAATATGACCTGCTGTTGTCCGTAATGGAGTACTATACTTCACAGACACCAATATGATCTGCTGTTGTCCGTAATGGAGTACTATACTTCACAGACACCAATATGACCTGATGTTGTCCGTAATGGAGATGCTATAAAATGTCCAGATTAGCGTATAGCTTCTCAAACAGACATAAAAAAACCCGAACTAGCGAGGTTGTCTTTTACACAACCGAAAGTGTGTGGATTCGGCAAAATATCAAAAAAGGGTTTTGGCTTGTATTGAATAAATTTCTTTCTACATGGATGGAAGGTGTCGTGTGTATGAGAAAATATTTGCATTCCTTCCTCATGTTTACAAAATCTTTAGTGTTGATAACAGTTGTTTTCAAGGAATACGCAAAATGACGTCGAGTTTTTGAAATTTTTTTGGGTAATACCCAAAACTTAAATGACCCGGACAAAAATAAAACAGATGACACCAAGATGGTACGCATTTTGATAAAAGACATTCAGAAAATACAAATTATGTCAATGACAAAGTGAGTAACGAGAGCTAGACTGTAATCAAGGACAACTGTCACTTTGGATCAAACTGTCGACTAATGTTGGTGGCCTTTAATTGTAAAATGCAAAAAAAAATAAAAAATGAAAGCGTGTCGAGTGGAACACCAGCATGGGAACATTACTGCTTCTCGTGATTCACTGTGATTTATAATGAGTGATAAGGTAAATAGCACCGGGAAGCTGTAATGTTTAGTGGTATTGTTAAGTTACAGCGCTAGCTATATTTCAAAATAGCAATTAAGAAGCAATTTAAAAAAAGAAAAGAAATTTTAACGTTGGTGATATTTTGAAATTAAAATGATAAATTACAGTGAGAAATTACAATACTGTTATGTGAGTAAGGGATGGTTGTTTCCTTTATTTGACAGGACCAAATGACACCAGATTGGCCACCATGCATTTATACATGTGCAATATTAAGCCCCTTCATCCAATGGTCGTCCGTATCGAATTCGATAAAAAAAGTATGCTATCCGTATAAGTTGTTAAAAGCTTCTGCCCAATTAAATTATGTCTAAACAATAAAATACGTTCAAATCAGGGAAGGACTGGTATTTTATAATTATTTGAATACATTTTCCCTGTCGGAGCCTCGCCCTCTGCCCTCGAGGTTCACACATAGCCTATTTTCTCTGTCGGTGCCTCGCCCACTGTACCGAAAGGTCCGCTCATGGCCTGTTTACCCTGTCGGAGCCTCATCCTTTGCACCGAGAGGTCCACACATGATCTATTTCCCCTGTTGAGCCTCGCTGTGTGTCCCCATTGGTTCATACATTGTCTATTGTCTTACTTGGCCTTGTCCTCCTGTCCCAAAGGGTCCACATATTATCCCTTTTCCCTTTTGGGCCTTGCCCTCTGTCTCAAATGGTGCACACATTGCCCGATATGTCAATTAGGCCTCGCCCTCTGTCCCAAACGGTGCACACATCGTCTGATTTCTCTGTTGTGCCTTTACCCTCTGTCCCAAAGGTCCACGCGTTGCCTTTTCTCCTTGTGGGGCCTTGACCCTTTGTCCGAAAGGGTCCAAACATTGTCTGTTTTCTCTGTGTGGCCTTGCCCCTCTGTCCCGATATGTCCACATGTTTTCTTTTTTCATTGTGTGGTCTTTTCCCTCTGTCCCAAGAGGGCCACATATTCTCTGTTTTCCCTTTGGGAACTTTCCCCACGTAGTCTCTGTTTTCCCTGCTGGGCCTTGTCCCTCTGTCCCGAGAGGTCAACATGTTCTGTTTCCCTGTAGGGCATTGTCCCTCTGTCCCGAGAGGTCAACATGTTCTGTTTCCCTGTAGGGCATTGTCTCTCTGTCCCGAGAGGTCAACATGTTCTGTTTTCCGGTAGGGAATTGTCCCTCTGTCCCGTGTCCCTCTGTCCCGAGAGGTCAACATGTTCTGTTTCCCTGTAGGGCCTTGTCCCTCTGTCCCGAGAGGTCAACATGTTCTGTTTTCCCTGTAGGGCCTTGTCCCTCTGTCCCGAGAGGTCAACATGTTCTGTTTTCCCTATAGGGAATTGTCCATCTTTCCCGAGATGTCCTCACATTCTCCATTTCCTGTTACCATTTTACCACCTTCCAACCCTCCATCCATTAATTGACTAGGCCATTTAATACAGACGGTCGGATGACGGACGCCATGGCATAAGGTTTGTTTTATCAAAAAGCTAAAACTATTCATCCTCATGTTTTTTAAAATCACACTAAGTGCGAACTTTCTAGAATGCTACGTTACCGAAACCCCTATATCTAGCCCACAGGCTACAATACTCAAGTGTGACGATGATTGGAACCGACGTTTAATATGACAAAAATAAAAACGATCCTCAGCAAAATGGAGCGATGTTTAATTCCAGTCTCGGCAGACGACACGTGTGGGAGAAATGGTGATTTTTCAGGAATAATTGTCTCCAATTTTTATCGGAGTCTTATTACATAATAGCATTATCGATCGGATCTCCGTCAGATAGACCAAAAACCACATGGGTATTGTGTTGGGGAAGGTCTTCATGGAGAGAGAATGGGTTTTGAGTAGAGAGAATTCTACGGGAAGGGGTTCAGAGGAGAGAGAATTCTACGGGGAGGGACTCAGAGGGGACAACATGCTACGGGAATAGGGTTCAGAGGAGAGAACTTTCTACAGAAAGGGTTCAGAGGAGAGAGAATAATACGGGAAGGGTTTCACTGGAGAGAGAATAATACGGGAGGGATACAGATGAGGTAGAATAATTCGGGAAAGGGTTCAGAGGAAAAAATAAGGGGCAGTAGCGGGTGGGGCGGGAAAGCAAAGAAGAGGTAAGGAAGAGATAAGTAGGGGAGGTGGAGGGAACAGGAACTCATAAGGAAGAGAGAAGTAGGGGAGGTGGAGGGAACAGCAACTCATAAGGAAGAGAGAAGTAGGGGAGGTGGAGGGAACAGCAACTCATAAGGAAGAGATAAGTAGGGGAGGTGGAGGGAACAGAAACTCATAAGGAAGAGAGAAGTAGGGGAGGTGGAGGGAACAGCAACTCATAAGGAAGAGATAAGTAGGGGAGGTGGAGGGAACAGCAACTCATAAGGAAGAGAGAAGTAGGGGAGGTGGAGAGAACAGCAACTCATAAGGAAGAGAGAAGTAGGGGAGGTGGAGGGAACAGCAACTCATAAGGAAGAGAGAAGTAGGGGAGGTGGAGGGAACAGCAACTCATAAGGAAGAGAGAAGTAGGGGAGGTGGAGGGAACATCAACTCATAAGGAAGATAGAAGTAGGGGAGGTGGAGGGAACAGCAACTCATAAGGAAGAGATAAGTAGGGAGGTGGAGGGAACAACAACTCATAAGGAAGAGAGAAGTAGGGGAGGTGGAGGGAACATCAACTCATAAGGAAGATAGAAGTAGGGGAGGTGGAGGGAACATCAACTCATAAGGAAGATAGAAGTAGGGGAGGTGGAGGGAACAGCAACTCATAAGGAAGATAGAAGTAGGGGAGGTGGAGGGAACAGCAACTCATAAGGAAGAGATAAGTAGGGGAGGTGGAGGGAACAGCAACTCATAAGGAAGAGAGAAGTAGGGGAGGTGGAGGGAACAGCAACTCATAAGGAAGAGATAAGTAGGGAGGTGGAGGGAACAGCAACTCATAAGGAAGAGATAAGTAGGGAGGTGGAGGGAACATCAACTCATAAGGAAGAGAGAAGTAGGGGAGGTGGGGGGAACGACCTTCACAACACAATGTATGAGGGTATGGCTAACTAATACTGAAGTGGAACAAAATAAAAATATTAATGTGGAAATGTGTAGAGGAAGGCTTAAAAACGTAGGAAGCCGGTGGAGATGATTGTTTGATAGAGAGCAAAACTAACTGTTCTTCAAGTATATTGTTCATCGTTTTGTAGACTGCTCGGCGTCAGCACTGAATTTTAATTTGAATCTGCAGTGTTTTAAGGTTTCGATAATTCTCATAATATAACTATCAAGAAGTTATGGCACGTTCAGATTTTGACGTCTTCAACTTTTTGTCATTTATTTTTTTCATATATGTATGTGACTGCTTAAAAACGTAATAGGTATATTGTTACGTAACAGACAGTCACTTAGAATGGTTAGCTGATATGACGTAGAGTCGTGGATGTCTCGTTTTCGGATTTTAAAGATTTAATTCTAATGGAGTTACTTCATACAGAGAATTTCTACTCCTCAACTCTGATATAAAAGCGACCACAAAATGATGTGATAATCAGCAATTGAAGCCAGAACAACTGCACGTGAACATTCCCGCCAAACCGTCTATCAGTAAACAAACAAAACTTATTATTCGAACATTGGATCCTTTTATTTTTGATGATACAGTCCCGTTCAAACACATTCCTCAAATATGTTCTTTTGTTGGATTATATCGTTTCAATTGTGACGTCTCATCACCATGACAACGAGAAAGACTTGTGTAGAAAATATCATTTTAGATCCAATATCAGCTAAGAGCTTGAAAACACTTTTCAATTGTTTTGATATTGATTCAGAATATAGTTTTAGAAACACAAAGCATAAATACACAATTATACAATGTACCAAATACATAGCATACAATGTACAAATATGTGCATAATTTTACAATGTATAGATAGAGACATTATTATGCAATATACAACAAATAAATACGTAACTATACATTGTGTAAAAATTATGCAATAAATATGTAAATACGTACATGATTATACAATATACATACAGATAAGTACATAGTTATACGATGTATAAATAGATACATACTTATACAATATACATATAAGTAAACACATAATTATGCAATGTACAAATATTGTTTCTACCACAATATAAAGCCATTCTGAGGATTGAACCACGTGGTGAAATAAATAATGCGATTTATAAACATTTAGAGTTGATGCCACGTGTGGTATAAATTGTATGTATATACACCAGTTGTAATTATTATTTTATCTCTTGGGAGTTGAATAACAGCTACCTATTGGTGTAGGGAAAAGAATATACAATTGTACAATGTACAAATAAAAATGCATTTATAAAATGCACAATAATGCATTGTACAAATAGATACTTAATTACAGGGTTTACAAATAAATACATACTTATATAATATACATACACATGCATAGGTATACAGTGTAAAATAAATACATACTTATATAATATACATACACATACATAGGTATACAGTGTAAAATAAATACTTATTACACAACGTACACTTTTCAGCATAAAGTTAGTAAAATTAAATTTGTAGACTATTATGTTAATGTAAGGTAATAATTATGTCGATACTATGGTTAAACGACTACAGTATGTACTCACACGATTAACAAAGAAATAGGAAGGGTTTAGTATAAAATCAAACTAACAATCTAATACATACGGTACTTTATAATATTGTCGTAATGATAGGAAAGGAAGATTAATAAACAATGGGTAAAAGGATAAATAACATAATATTATTAAATAGAGAGTTCGTTAACGGTTGGATCATCTAATAATTCAAAAATAATGAATGCATGATTATATCGACAAATCAAAAGGCACCTTAATTATATTTTGAAAAAGAAGTTATGACAAAGTAATGAATGAATATACTGCGTAATTATAATTACGATGGTATATTCAGTAAATTATTGAATCTATAGATTTGTAACATTGCTAATGGCTCCTTATTTAACTTTTCAGGTTTTGGATTTAATTAAGCGACCCTGGAGTAACAGTTACCACTATGACGACGAGTGGCGTGGCTGGAGAGACATGTTACAAGCGATATGGACATGCTTCCTCAAAACTTGGTGCCAATCCACGCGCCCTCCGAGATCGATCGAACAGACTATTAGCCAAGGAGATTCAGACAAAACACGGTCTGAAAATTTTGCCTGAGAAAACTGGCTCCAAAGATACAGTTTCTAGCGTGAAACGTGAAGTAAAAAGTCGTACAATTTTCAGAAAGGGCTTTGGTGAAGCTATTCCCGGTATACAAGGAAACAAATCCGACGTTATTGGCCGGGACAACGCCACAAAAGGGATATCAACATTTTGTGACCAGCAAAAACATCTCGATAACAAAAAAGCCAATCGTTATATAAGTGTTTCAAGGGGAAAGTATACGTCTGCTAAACCTAGGACCGATGTTACTACAATACTCAGTGACAATCAAAAGAATGAGGTCGTAGATAGGCTCCATGAAGTGACACTAAATAATCAATGCTCTGGAAAAGTTCTGGCCGGAAAAAAGACTAGTAACACTGTCTCAAAAAAACCTGGAGATAAGCTAATATCTAACGTCAAACTCGCTAGTAAAGGTAGGGATCCGGCAGTTTTATCATTACACTCCACTGAAGATGACAATAGGAAGCAGCTCATAGGTATGCAGAAAACACAAATTGTCAAAACTATCAGCAACGTAGCGTCATCCAAAGGAACCGATTCCACAAGAACTGTTCCTAACGCGTTACGTAAGTCTGTGACTCCAGAGGGAAGTATTAAATCTAGGCGTCAGAGTTCGGACGTCACTCCTCATTTCAGCAGGCGTATCTATGTGTCCACTAAACACGTGGGTATTCTTAAGGATAGTACCAAGATACAGAAAGATGACAGGCATCCTACAGGTGGCACTTCGGCGTCAAGGGTTATCAACAGGGACATCACGGGGTCAAAAACGATTGAAACAAAGAAAGATAATGGTGACAATTTTGACAGCGATGTTCATGGAAGTGGTAAAGTCAGTTTATACAAACACAGGACGAAAGTAAAATATAAAGATAAAAACACGGAAAGGGTAAAGGGCTTTGACTTGAAAGAAGCGACATGGAGAAATGCCAGTAATTCGGCAGATAACACATTCAGAAGATTGTCAGAAGGAAGTGTACAGGTTTCTAAATCCAATCCTAATTGGAAAGACATTGATTCGACCACTGGTACGGGTCTACGGCGCAGACGATCACTCATTCCTCGTGCACGTTCATCAACACAGCGCGCGAATGGCACGAGCGATTGTGATCGAAATGATACAAATAGGCAGGGGTTACTGCAATCCCGTCCGGCCGTGCGAGATGGTGCAGTGTTATCAGTGAAAGCGTACGCCCAAGGAGAAGACCATGTGATTACGGGCCATATGGAGATACCTGGTCAGTCTGATAGTGACCATTGTGAGCTTGACCCCCGTAGTCTAGACAGGCAGAATTCCACGAATAAGAATGAAAATGTACGCCGTCTTTCATGTCCCGTATTTACCGTATCGGGAATGAACTCTAAAAATGTGTCCACTTTAAAGAGAAGTGTCCCTGGGAGAAACACCGGGGAAACCGTCCGGCTTTTAAACGGAAACGTCAGTCATGGAACTTCGGATAAATCTGGCAGTGATTTACAAACTTTGGACTCACTTGTCAATGAGATTTCCGAGTCATGTTCGCCCTGATACCCGGAAATTACGTCATGGGTTGTCTAAAATACCAACGCCGACGAATGTGAGACAGATCCCATGTACGTCAACGTTGTCAGAAAGTTGTAGTGATGAAGTGTCTGAGGCAGAGAAATTTAACTACAATAAAACAGACGGCTCTGTGAATACAAACACAGGTAGCACGGATTGTACAACAGACGGCACCAGAATCGCAAAACGTGCAGAGGAAACAGCAACTGAAAAGGGAACAGATGTGCACCGTAGTTATTGTGGAGCCCAAACAGTGACGTGCAATAATGAATATATATATGGCAGCGACACACTCGGGAATGAAAACATGTCGGCCCCAGCAGAACATGATAAAGATAGTGATGAAGTGGATACATGCTATCAAACCACTACGGACAGTCCATTCAGCGGCCGTATAGATATAGAAAAAGATGTTAGTACAACAAAGACGGTAACACAAAACCAGTATGGGGGTCCTGTGGAATCTTCAGCCAATTTAAATAAATTGAGTGTAACTGAAAGCCAGTGTAAAACTACGGACGCTCACGAGAGCGCTAGAGCAGATGTACCATACCAAAGACGATCTATCTCATCACTAATTAACGATCTGCCACAGTCTAGAGGTGCACTTAAAAGATTTTATGAGGAGAATGTTGAGGAGAGGTCGCCATCGCTGATACCTTGGCGTACTTTCAGTTTCCCAGACCTTTGTACTGACGATAACTCGAGTATGTTGTCAACTGGCGACGGATCACAGACAGGAATAATTAAAAGTGCAACATGTGATGAGAACTTAGGGAAATGTACGGCAGTAAGGTCATCTTCATGTCACCAGTTGTTAGCTAAAGAAAACTTACAAAAAGCAGGAAATGTTCGATTTCATAATAGACATAGAAGTCTTCCAAGGAGATTAATTCCGAATTATCACAAAAGTGTAACAGACGAAATCGTAAAAGGCAATGATGACACCTGTGCCGCCGTCACACAACCGTCTGATGACAAAGTAATGAATGGAATTGGAGGTAAAGTAGAAGTGAGTTATAAAGGGACCGTGAATGATTACAGCAGTCCTGAAGAGGTAGACACACAACAGGAAGTGATAACAAGGTCCAAACAAGGTGTTACAGGTAAAAACAGTTCAAAATTGCCCCGTCATGTATTACCTCTACACGTACACCACGGCAGTACTGATAGAGGTTCGTCTCGTGTTGACTGTAAACTTACAGGTAGCACTGATAAACTCACGGGGACAGGTAGGTCTAACACGGACGGCCAACAAGGGGACGACCATCCGGCAGTGAGTGCAGTGAATGTGCAGACCGATGTTAGTACTAGTGTAGGCCTATACGGTGTGTCGACCTCCACCACGCGGTCTTTAGTCCGCGCTAATGAAGCGTGTACCGTTACGACAGTTCCTAATAGCGGTGATCATTTCCGTCTGATTGAAAATAATGGCACGGCTTTGTGTGGGGAGTTAAAAGGTGTATTGTCGTGTGTAACAGGAGAGGACACCGGAGCTGGTAGCGTAGTGTTAGAACAGGAAAATACAGTCAACTCCGTAAAAATCGGTGAAAATAGAACTTCTGTATTTACACGACGGAGCAGGATTGATATAGGTGTCACCGGACATACTTCAAAGGAAGTCACACCATTGACTGGAGTCAGTACTGGTAATACTTGTATTGACGCTTCATCTTCCGACATACTGGGTACGGAATTTACAGGATTACAAACAGCCACTGTAGAACCCACGTCCACAAAATCAGTAATTTCACTGGACGAAGGAAAGAAAAGCCAGAAAAGTGTTCTAAGAAAGAGGTTTAATTATCTCGATAAAAGGAGATATGTGTTGGGCTGTGAGAAACAAACGGGGGATGTATCTATAGGAGAGAGTGGTACGGAGGGCCAAACAACCTGCGACGGTATAATTAGCTCGGATGATCTTGTTAGACCCCGTGAAGCAATATCATCTGGTATTGATAATAACAGGGAACCGGAGACAGATGTAGGCACATCCATTCTACTCCCCCAACAACAAGGTAGGTCCATCATGTAAACATTGGTCCTCTCGTGTCATCGTTAGTTAATGTTGTGATAAGGAATCAGGAAATGTTGCTCCGGTTATTTTGGTTATAGGAGGGGAGTGTTAATGTTTCTTCTGTATCAAAACTTAGTCATGTAACGTTCAGTAGGGGTCAGTTCATATTTCTTGTAATATGTTCATGTCACGTCTCCAGTATTAATTCAGTCCGTTAGTTTTGTTTGTAATATTTCTTATATATCATGAATGGGCCAGTAGATATTAGACATGTAACGTTCAGCAGGGAGTCATTGCATGTTTCTCGGGCAGCGTTAATCAGTTCTCCAGTATTAATTCAGTTCGCTAGATTTGTTTGTAGTAGGGGAGATGTAATATTTCTCCTATATCATGAATTGACCAGTAAATCATTGTGCAACGTAAATCAGATCCCAAGTAAGATAAGTTTGTTAGGTTTGGAGGGGTAGGTATCGTTATGTCCTTGTTATTACTTTAACTGCTCAGGAAGTAAATTGGTTCTTTATCATTTACGGGGAACAAGATTTTCATATTACGTAACGTATTTGACAAGGACATATTTAATTTGGGCTTTACATGGCGTATATGATACCTATAACATTTACTGGCCATGGAATATTAGTTCAATGCTATTCACTTTCGTTATATAAATAGTATGTCCTCTAATATTTACTGGTTAGGAGTTGGTCAGTTGGTCAGTTCTCTAGGGTGGGTGATAGTTTTTTTGTAACGTTAACTGATCAGGAAATTAGTTTACTGTAGGGGGTATATGCGGTATTCCGCCTATAACGTTATTCCTTCTTCTGACCAGGAAATATCAGTTCATATATAACCAATTAAAACTATTTGGGTATCTGATGTCGATTGTGTTTTTAGTTTTGACTGTAGGTGGGGTAGGTGACGTTCTGTACCTTCAGTTTTGGCTGTATGTCATGGCCAGGGTATATCATTTGATAATTTGAATATCGTCAGAAATAAACATCCAATATTTAGCAAATTAACACTTCCCCAAAAGAACAATGCTATTGAAATAATATTTTAGCACATTAAAACGTGGATAGATTCATGTGTGCAGGCGTATGTTTCTTTCTAATTTCTCATTAATCAAATTTATGAATATTTTATCATCAGTATTTGTAAGCTTTACACCCATTGGCGATACCAGTGTATATAATTAACACAGGGAGCTAGTAGTTGTACACATTATCACGACTAAATATGTCCTGTTATTTTGTGTAATAATTTCCTGTATAAATAATAACCCATATCAATGGCTTATTGAGTTCGTGATTAATTAGTATCAGTTTAAAACACAATGGACGTCTACTGACTTTGTCAGCCCTGTATTGTATAGTATAAGCCACCCAATAAATAATCAAGTCTAATGATATAACGTTACACTCCATTACTTCCTCAATAATAGCCATGTGTAGATGAATGTATAGACTTGCTAATGAGAATGTTGATAAAATATTTACAGCATTTATTTGAGAGCCTAACCAAGCTTAATCTGACTGCATACTCTACTAAAACTTACAATATTTCTGTAAATATAATTTATATAGCATCAATTTTCATAAGTTTAATTAAACTTCAAATTCAAATGTTTATTGCACAATGCTAATTACATAAAGTATTTGATGGCAATACAATACATATAAAAACATTCATAACGGTATAACAACATAAGTAGTGTATAAGGTTATACTGGATGCAGGCTCACTTTCTTAAGTTCTGATGACCATATACAGCTGTATAGGTAATGTGATTAAATAGTATTTGTATCAATTGTAACGTTTTTAATATGAATAAAATTTACTGATTATAACATAATATACAAAATAAAGTGATTATAACATCATATACAAAATATAGTAATTATAATATAAAAAATATAGTGATTATAATATAATATAAAAATATAGTGAGTGTAATATAATAAATATATATATAATAATTATAACATAATATACAAAATATAGTGATTTTGATATAAAAAAACAAAATAAAGTGATACCAGGTATTAAACACAGTCTTGTTAAGACATCATATTGTTTTTGTATTTATAATAATGACAATAAGGTTTGTTTTAAATTGAATATATAAAAAATGTATATATCATTAAAACCAATGAAATTATAAAATGTAATTTAACAAACAAAACATTATATTCCTTATAGTCAATATATAAAGTGTATACTGATAAGTCTTGTGTATATAGGTCTTTATCTACAATGTGTACATTTCCCATCACACGTGTTCCAGCCTCCGCCGATAAGATATACTGGTTAATATCTTAATAGCATTGATTGGTTAAGAGTAGAGTAGGCAATTAGATTAAGCCTTGTTAGCCTATCGAAACGATACTGTATATTGTAATTAAATGATCAAGGTATTAACAAATTAATTGTCAGTAGACTCGGTGCGATCTGAGAGTAAATATGCAAATACTACTAAAATAGTGTTTGAATGATAAACGTTTAAATTGCATATTTCCTGACGTTAAACTGATGGTACTTTTAACACGTCAAACCGGCTCTTTATTACGACGATAACGTAGTCCAGTTCTGCATCATTACAATGTACGTAACGGCACTATACAACATGCATTCCAATGTATTACACACACTCACGAACCTATCGATACGTTACCTAGTCCTGCCAAAGTCAACAATCTGTTAGCTGGTTCTTACCTAATGTCGGTAACTTGGTACCGCGGGGGATTTCGTGGCCTTAGCGCCGTTTGACTGTAATATCGTAGACTATATGTTTTTTCTTATGTTTACCAACGTACAATCCAAAATTGATTCTCCAAGATCTTTATAAGATTAATGAAAATATACATTATAAATCTGTAGTCGTAAGGACCAAGAAACTAAGCCGGTCACTGTTATGTTAAACCGTGATGGCCGCTACAGACGTACATGATATGCTTATCTTCCTAAATAATCTTGAGTTGCATTAGTGCAAGAGTCTATAACTTCCATTATCTTCTGGATCTTCATGTTATTGTATCTTGTTCGTCCATGAAAGCTTCAAGCCGAACATCTTGGCAAAAAAATGTGGCCTCCTTCGAAAGTCCGTATTTGACATGACAAAAACTAGTGTCATGATACTCCATCAGGAGACATATATAAAATCTACAAGCTAGGTTCGGCCTGGTGCTATAGAACATCAGTCGATTACCAGTACCTCGTGTCAAATATTCTGGACTATCGCACAGACACCCATGATATACTTGTTTTATTACATAATCACTAAAAGACAGTTAGAATTACTGACATCTCGACTTTCCCTAGGTAGGACAAAATTCCGAAACGTCACAGGTGTTCAATAGTTTGCACGTAACCGAATTCCTAAGCGTCACAGGTGTTTAATAGTTCGCACGTGACCGTGAAATGCGGTAATCATTTTAGCCGTGTAATAGTTCAAAATATATCTTATGTGTATAGTTAAGGAAAATCAAACGCATTATGTAATAAAACCTCATAGTAAAATATTTCAATAATATGTAAATAATTTTATAGCGGCTTTTCTTTTTTTCCATTTTAGTTTCATTTTGATTGTGTTTTATGCCGTGATATTGTTGGTACTTGTTGTGTACTTTTGTGTTTCGCGTCATGCTATTGGTGGTTCTGTTTTGTCGTTTGTGTTAACGTCATGATATTGGTGGTTATGTTTTGTCGTTTGTGTTAACGCCATGATTCTGGTGGTTATGTTTTGTCGTTTGTGTTGTAACGTCATGATATTGGTGGTTCTGTTTTGTCGTTTGTGTTTACGTCATGATATTGGTGGATCTGTTTTGTCGTTTATGTTAACGTTATGATCCTGGTGGTTCTGTTTTGTCGTTTGTGTTAACACCATGATTCTGGTGGTTATGTTTTGTCGTTTGTGTTAATGTCATGATATTGGTGGTTATGTTTTGTCGTTTGTGTTAACGTCATGATATTGGTGGTTATGTTTTGTCGTTTGTGTTAACGTCATGCTATTGGTGGTTATGTTTTGTCGTTTGTGTTTACGTCACGATCCTGATGGTTCTGTTCTGTCGTTTGTGTTAACGCCATGATTCTGGTGGTTCTGTTTTTTCGTTTGTGTTAACGTCATTATATTGGAGGTACTGTTTTGTCGTTGTGTGGTAGCGCCATGATATTGGTGGTTCTGTTTTGTCGTTGTGTGCTGACGTCATGATATTGATGGTTCTGTTTTGTCGTTTGTGTTAACGCCATGATATTGGCGGTGCTGTTTTGTTGTGGTGTATTAACGCCATGGTATTGGTGGTACTATTTTGTTGTGATGTATTTCGCGTCATGATATTGGTGGTTCTGTTTTGTCGTTGTGTGTTAACGTCATGACATTGGCGGTAATAGTTTGTTGTTGTGTATTAACGTCATGATATTGGTGGTACTGTTTTGTCGTTTGTGTTAACGCCATGATATTGGCGGTAAGATTTTGTTGTTGTGTTAACGTCATGATATTGGCGGTATTGTCCTGTGTACTCTTTGTATTTCGCGTCATGATATTGGTGGTACTGCTTTGTTGTTTTGTGTTAACGTCATGATATTGGCGGTAATATTTTGTCGATTGTGTTAACGCCATGATATTTGTTGTATTATTTTGTCGTTTGTGTTGTAACGTCATGCTATTGGAGGTACTGTTTTGTCGTTGGGTTGTAACGTCATGCTATTGGAGGTACTGTTTTGTCGTTGGGTTGTAACGTCATGATATTGGAGGTACTGTTTTGTCGTTGGGTTGTAACGTTATGATATTGGTGGTACTGTTTTGTCGTTTGTGTTAACGCCATGATATTTGTTGTATTATTTTGTCGTTTGTGCTGTAACGTCATGATACTTTTGGTACTATTTTGTCGTTGCTGTGTTGTAAAGTTATGCTATATTTGAGGTAGTGTTTTTTCGTTGTGTGTTAATGTCATGATATCCAAGCTGTTCCCCGTTTCCGTTTTGTCACATGCCCGGGTATTGTTACTACGTTTTCACATAGTCACTCTTTTCGCCGTCTTCCGTGTGATATCTGAATCAGTGACGGCTCCGTTACAATTCCAATTCCAATGTCTGCTAATGAATATAATAATAAAATCACTTCCAACTCGCACAGGAAAAATGTATTTAATGGGATTGTGATTGCAAGCGACCATAAAAGTTTTCCATTGCCAGCGTCATGCATATTCCAAAACGACGTTTGTGATTGTGATATTAGAACAATACAACGCCTATCGGGTGATTTGATAGGCAGGAAGTGGAATTTACAGTACGAAAGTTTTATATCAGCTGTCCCTGTTGGCTATGCTAATCATCAGGACAGGCTCCTGACGCTGTATATGAATATCATGTAGTCATGTTGTCGGGAGGGCATATGTTATCAATATGGTTAATTAATTGCTGTTTTAAGTGCAATATACATTGCCGGAATATATCTTTAATAAATATTATTTATATGGTAATGATATAATTGATATGTCCGTATTGTAACATTCCGAGAGACATCCTGTAATTATTAATTCATAAATCATAAGTGGATAATGAATATATTACATAATTTTATAGAAACTTGATACAATGTTTATCCCATCATGTTTACGGTTGTGTGTACGAAATTACAAAGTGGCGCCTCTGAACTGTAAAAAATACTTGTATTTAATCTAAAAATAAAAAGTAGGAATAATGAATAAATTACTATTTGATATGAAGGCCAAAAGCTTTTTAATATAAAGACGCCTTTACTGAGAGGTGATGTAGGATGTAATAGTTTTAAAGATTGTCTGCTGCGGATTTCTTGGTAGCGAGTTAAACTATTTAAACAGTACACTTGCACTGGAAATCAAAATAGATACGAGAAGTTCAACGTCCTTACTACATAAATACTGTCATTGCTCTTACTGTATCGCTACCTCGACTATTAATTCCGTGAAGTACCCCCCATCACCTTCCCGCTGTGATAGGATACACATAGTAATGGAGAATGCTACACCAATTTTAAATTCAATAACAACCTCATTACATATTGTAGATCTGAATTATGCAATAAACAACTCCAACATATTTGAAATGTAGAAATAATGACATTTATGTCGAGAAACAATTATCAGTTGTGGAAGGATAATGAAATGATTGCCTTGGCTTGATTGATTCAAGTGATAGGCGTACTTGATCGCTTCATTCTAGGTCCCCTCACTACACTGTTCATTCAGCAGTCTAGCAAACAAAACCACTCATCCAAATAACTACCGAAATAAAAATGGCAGGCGGTATCAGCAACCTGTCAAAATCAAAACCAACGAAGCCAAGACTATTGTAACTAAATCTCAGCGATCGAGGGACTGGTCAGTGAGCACAGCTGATAGAAGGATACCACCTGGTCCCCGACCTAACAAGGGGTGCGTGCTGATCGGTCGTAACTGGTATATCATGAAGAACCGTTTAACTAACGACAGATCAATTAAAACATCAATATGAAATAAGATTGTGGTGAAAACGTTATTGATGTTGGATAAGGATTGAAACTGTGAAAAGGGAAAGTGTAAATCAAATGTGGATTTTCTCAAGGGAAGTTTTTCCTGTTATATAATTTGTATTTGGAAAGCAAGGAATGTGCCAATGTGTTTCAGAAATGATAGATTTCGATATACATGATAAAGCGTTTCCAACTGTACGTACATAACGAAAACATGGATGACGTGACAATGGTATACGTACCATATTATCATCATCAAATGGATATACCTACAAGAGAGCATCAGTCACTACAAAAAGGACTGTTCACCATCGTATCTAAAGGTCAACTATAAAGCCAATTGAACTGTTTACAAAGACATAATGTTTTAAAATAAGGTGAATCAGAAAAAATAAGGCCTATATGGTAGCAGCAGAAAGAATATGGCAGAAATGGTAGAAGCCTTACATACAACGAGTTGACAAACTACACAAACGGTAAACACATTCAAAATAAAAATAGTGTCTCAATTACTATAACAGTTAATTGGCAATGTCATATAACATGGTCACATTATATCAGCACCAGTTAAAACCACGTAATAGAACTCAGACGATTTAACTAGTGCAGACAGGAATTATTGGTGTAATGACACCCCTCCCCAGCAGACAACCAGTGAAGTGGTTCAGCCAGTAAATATCAAATTTCAGACGACGTCTGGGAATGCATCGTTCATTGAACAATACACTCTCTCACAGCTAAAATCAATACTGGAACAAAACAGAACTTTGAATAAACACAAAGCCAGGTCTCCTTGTTATGTAACATGAGTTTGTATCGGCTGGAACCAGTTGAATTATTTACAGATCAACCAATTTCCTCCTGTCTTTTATAGCACGTAATTTCGTCTCCATGTACGTTACTTTAATTCATTTCAAGATATCATTGTTTCATTTTGTTATTGTGTGTTTCCCTATCTAGATTAAATGTCGATTTTTATTCATTGTTTATTCACAAAGACTTCAGAGATCGAAGGTTGATTATTTGTACTCGTTTTAGATTAGATTGGGAAAATGTTATTTACATTTGTGTAACCATCAGATCGTTTTTACGCGTAACATGTGCAATAACCATGGGAAAATGTAGCCAGATCATTAATACTGATATATATAAAAAAAATGTAGCCAGATCATTAATACTGATGTATAAAGAAAATGTAGACCGATTATTAATACTGAGGTATATAGAAACGTAGCCAGATCATTAATACTGAAGAGAACATCTCTTAATTCCATATTATACGCTCCTTGTGAGTTCGTAATAATTTTCGCCGCGAGCTTCGTTTATCCCGGTAATGTTTAACTTTATCAAATCTTCAATAATCATCTTTTTTTTTCGTATAACCTCAAATGAATAGGCGATTCTGATATAATAACGTAGATAGGGGAAAAGGTTCCCCTCACATACAGCATATAATGACTCACTAAATACAATAAGATTAAAGGAGAAATTCTCAGAACATATGCCATTTCTTTGGTGTGATGGTAATAGACAGGGGAGCCAAAGGTCATTCTAAGGGCTATTTATACTCGCATTATGTGCTATATTTCTGTATACAAACAAATTCTAATTCACCGAGGTGTATCGAGTGTGAGGGTGAAAAGTTCGAGGAATACTTTCGGTTTTAGAGCTTAACGTTATATTGGTATGTAATCCACCAATATCGGCTTCAATAACCTGTATATAAATACTGCACGTATTGGTACAGGTATCAAATTCATGAAGATACAGTCGGTGGTATGTAGTTATTGAAACATGTTTAATAGATTATTTATCAATTTTAATCCTTCTCAAACATACTTGAAAGTCAGAATTTTTAAATTAAGAACGAATTTGATCCTTAAGTCATCAAGAGTAATTCCCGTTTCAAATATGATATTGACAAACATGACTGTATTTGCCTCTAGCTAGTGAAGCACCAGTCTGGCTAAGATATCTATCTATATTATAGAGCTGTCAGTGAGAAGCTCAGCAGCTTACAAAGTCATATAGGAAAATGTCTTATCAGTCCGAAATATTCTCTAGCAATGCTGAACAAAAACTGCAAGTAGGGGAATTGATGGGAATTAAAATTACGCACAAAGCAAAGATAGATATAAACATTTCCCCGACAGTTGGAAAATTCCAAAATAAATACTTCCCTACAAACGTGTTCATCTCTCAAGACTATACCAACTGGTTCACATGCGCGATAACGTGGTTGATAGTGACATTACTACGCCTAGCTACCCGAGGAATGTTTAGAGTAACCAGCCTACATAGAGTGATGTAACAGACAGACGTACTTCACTTTCGCTTGATAATATCAGGTGTTTGATATTTGATAGCATGCACATTTCAATACACGATGGATCGCTCTGTCTACCTGGTGAAATGTTATGTAATGTATTTATGTCCTGCACTTTAGTGTTGATTTAGTTAAGTCAGCTTACAAATATCGGTATGTCTCTCGTTCGTTTGGTTAACGTGCAAATACAGTCTGTTATCTGACAAATCCTAAAATAAAGTTTCCATTAGGCATAGCATTGATTTAAAAAACAAAGTTCATACCACTAAAAATACACAGGGTATTCAGAATGAATGAGACGTCATTGGTGTTTTTGATGCTCACAAGCACATTAAATTTTTTTCTTGAAATGTAAATTCGAAATAAACAAATGAATATTGATGATGCCGATTCGGATACAAAAATGTTGTAACATACGGCATAACCACGACATGCTTTAGAAACTATAATACAGATGATTTAATACATCAACAGAAATACTTAGTGTATAATACAGATGATTTAATACATAAACAGAAATACTAAGTGTATAATACAGGTTATTTAATACATAAACAGAAATACTAAGTGTATAATACAGGTGTTTAATAAACAAACAGAAATACTAAGTGTATAATGATAATATTATTGACTTCTAATCAGGTTTATTTTGGTTTCCAATTATGTATAACCTATGTTGATGTTTTACAGCAGAAATCAATGTTTTCCTGTAAAAAACACCACATTCTGAAACAAAACTGTCAATTCCCAATTCGTTATATGTTACACAGTTGAACTTCAGCCTACTTAATTGTTAGGATCGATGTTTTATACTGACGGGTATGTCCGTTCCTCACTGTTCTATGGACAGCTACAGGAATAGATAGAGTGCAGGTTGCAGATATATACAATGTATTTCAATAAATATCAATAAATTATTCGCGGGAGTTAGCGCGATAATGTCTCGACAATGAAAAGACATAGGCAGTGCACATATAATTCAAATCGTTTTCTTTGTTAATGAATTTCGGCGCACAGAGGGCAACAACGAGTACGTGTCTGCATAGACAGATCCGGGACATCATTATTGAGACCATGTATACTAAAGTTGACAATGTTTGTTCCACAGGGAAAGTTTCAAAACACTTACACTGGATTAAAATCCTACAGAGTATCTATCTAAATTAGGTTCATTTATCAATTTAGATAGGAGTTTAAGATGTCGTTGCTTTCATTCATCAGCCATATATAAACGTGTCGTGTGGATCTGAGGCTGATCAGTTTGGCACTTCATGTTATCGTGACGTGATATTAAAATGGATTTCGTCCTAAACACAATTTTCGTTACATTAACGTTACATTTGTGCTGAAATACCGAGTTTCATAATGACTTTTGAATTTTAATGATATTTGGGTAAAATATTGGTGTAAGACTCTAACCCAAACTGAGAGAAAATTTTCCATGTTTCAGGGTTTCCTTAGTTTGATACTGATTATCAATATAGCAATCCCGGATACATTTCTCAATAAATATTTTGAATTGATAAACAGATGTGAATTTATCGACAACATTTCCCTGCATAAAGCTGTAAGTACGAGTATCCTGTTTAGACTTAAACATTGTAAATACAGCTTTACTAAATCCATACAGGATAATAACACTTAGGAAGAAACATACATTTATTCTAAATCATTTACTTGAAGTAACATTCAAGGTTTAGTAGCACGCGAATACGCCATATATTACCTCACATGAAAGAATCGAAATGTCTGTACATAAGAGCCCAAATATTTCAACACACAATTTGTATCTACTTTTTGACAGCAAGATCTAGTTTAAACGTGTAATGGATGTTTTACTCGGGAGGAATGTAAACACGGGAAGAATTTATCAAACAGACAACAAGGCGTGGACCTTTTCGTATACTGTTGATACAACGAACAACTCTAGTCGAGCACATTCAGTTTGTCTGGTTAAAATCCCCTCAAAATGGAGATCGATATTTTGTCGAGTGCGGTACACAAAATACCAGATTCCAAGTGGCTTTCATCTTTTAGTCCTAATTATAGTCAAGTCGTTTGTTATGTAAATAAAAGCTGGTTATATATCTTACAATAAGAGGTGGGTTTGTACCAGGAGGAGGTTCATTATCACAGTAATGTCATTACTTATTGTATTCAATTCAAATCAGCTTTATTAGCACTTTTGTAATTACAAATGTAAGTTGATAGCTAAACATGAACAAAATGGAAATAACAATATCATATATATACAAATGCTAAATCAAACTAGGCCTGACTTCAAATCTAATAACTGTTGAATAAATAAACAAGTATGCAATATGACCTTCGTAAACTTGTTGGAAATAGTATTGGGTCAAAGATATCCGCAATCTGGAGATAGACCTTGGATCTAACGGATTGGTTAATGGGCCAGTGGAAAAAGAAATTAAATTCACCATCAAGTGATTGACAAGTTGTACATATTCTTTGTGGTAAATTATCGCCAATAAATACCTGTCGACATAATCCGCATAAAACGCATCATATTTAAGTCCTTTTTGTTTAAAACAAGTGAGTGTTTGTTTGGAAGGCAGCTGTCCCCATACTGTACCAGTATCGACATAGTATAAGTCCGTTGTACCAGGAGTTTGTGGCAAATATCCTTTAAGATATTATTAGTACCAACTGCCTTGGGATTCGTTATGGTTTATGACTACGTGTGAAATAATGTTTAATACTTATGTTAGACTAGTGTAACATTAAAAACTAGTCATCAACACTAACGAATGTCAGTCGGGTCTGATATTATACAGCTGGATCTAGTATTAGTGTATGTATTGACGACGTGTTATATATCCCTCCTTTCCTTATTTTATTCCTAATGAGAATACAAGGGAATATCACACTGATTAATGAAGTGGTATATATTTGCATCAATTGTACAAGTCTCTATCAGAATAACACCTCGTCAGTACTCCAACGTAATAGGAATACGGCTAATTGACCGCTTTGACACCTGGCGAAGACGAGCCAACCATGAATATGGATAGTGTCTGTATACATAAGAGACAAACAATGTTATTTATGAGAAGAGATGATATCAATGTAAGAGATCATTACCATAATTGGCTAATGATTATTTGTTATACGTTCCTCGAGGGTAAATTAACATAGACATTTGCTATTACATCACACCTGTCTAGCTCTCTAAAACCCTAGTACTGCCCCCGGCCATTTCTGTTCAAACCAAATATAGCAGACGTATTAATCACCGTTTAGGCTATATGCAAACACGTGTTACACAAATGCTTGTAATCAATGGATTTAAGCACAACAGAAACATTGTTTAGTCAACAAGTCAAAGTATAAAATAAACAAAACTGGAAATCGATATTGTTTACAATCCACACGGAGTTAAAACAACGCCTATAGTGTTGGATAGTACACTACAGGGTAACCAATTTGTATTGGGTATACAGACGCTTTGATCATTTATGTTTGTTGACACGCAGCCGTGTTAAAGATTAACTTTTAGTTATATGTGAACATAATAGTCGATTACCTATTAATGTTAAACATGCAAATTTCAATCCATGTCTTGCCTTTATTACTATAAATTACATCTGCACTAGCAAGGAAGTACAAAATAGATTCCGCGCTAATCAAGAACTTATTAATCCTCATTCATCATGAACTACGAATTACCAGAGACATATATAAACTTTGTCTCTGGAATTACATCCTCACTGATTATAAACTACGAAATACATCGCCACTAATAATTAAATACGAATTACATCC